>NW_027526203.1:70527534-70889088 GCF_048455015.1 Haemaphysalis longicornis
CTTTAAAGCGGGGGTTTATATTTACAAGAGCTCTGAGGCCGGTCAACTAGCGCCGCCCCTCGACTACCGCGGGAGACGTAGAACGTCTTTTTTCCCAGCGGCCGCCACGTAGAACGTGGTCGGAGGTCGGGGTTAGCAATTGGCATATCCGAACTGCTGGAACCAGTGCCTCGTAATGCATGTAGCAGAACAGAGAGATACGGGACGAGGGACTCGATAAAGATACATATCAAGGTTGCAGTCGTCATTGCCAGTGCCATATATATATATATATATATATATATATATATATATATATATATATAGCAGAACAGAGAGATACGGGACGAGGGACTCGGTAAAGATACATATCAATGTTGCAGTCGTCATTGCCAGTGCTATTCGGCTTTTTTCGAAATATTTAATAGGGCCGAATGACGTGTGCTTGTCACGTTTCTTTGATTCATTGATAAATAAGCGAAAATATAAGTCGAGAAAAAATCCGCCGTTTTCCGGAGCGGGACTCGAACCCAATCATCTTCCGCATAACCGGTGCGGTGCGTTCGCCATTACGCTATCCCCACAGCGGCTTCTCTGTCGACTTTAAAGCGGGGGGTTTATATTTACAAGAGCTCTGAGGCCGGTCAACTAGCGCCGCCCCTCGACTACCGCGGGAGACGTAGAACGTCTTTTTTCCCAGCGGCCGCCACGTAGAACGTGGTCGGAGGTCGGGGTTAGCAATTGGCATATCCGAACTGCTGGAACCAGTGCCTCGTAATGCATGTAGCAGAACAGAGAGATACGGGACGAGGGACTCGATAAAGATACATATCAAGGTTGCAGTCGTCATTGCCAGTGCCATATATATATATATATATATATATATATATATATATATATATATATATATAGCAGAACAGAGAGATACGGGACGAGGGACTCGGTAAAGATACATATCAATGTTGCAGTCGTCATTGCCAGTGCTATTCGGCTTTTTTCGAAATATTTAATAGGGCCGAATGACGTGTGCTTGTCACGTTTCTTTGATTCATTGATAAATAAGCGAAAATATAAGTCGAGAAAAATCCGCCGTTTTCCGGGAGCGGGACTCGAACCCACATCTCCGCATAACCGGTGCGGTGCGTTCGCCATTACGCTATCCCCACAGCGGCTTCTCTCTCGACTTTAAAGCGGGGGTTTGTATTTACAAGAGCTCTGAGGCCGGTCAACTAGCGCCGCCCCTCGACTACCGCGGGAGACGTAGAACGTCTTTTTTCCCAGCGGCCGCCACGTAGAACGTGGTCGGAGGTCGGGGTTAGCAATTGGCATATCCGAACTGCTGGAACCAGTGCCTCGTAATGCATGTAGCAGAACAGAGAGATACGGGACGAGGGACTCGATAAAGATACATATCAAGGTTGCAGTCGTCATTGCCAGTGCCATATATATATATATATATATATATATATATATAGCAGAACAGAGAGATACGGGACGAGGGACTCGGTAAAGATACATATCAATGTTGCAGTCGTCATTGCCAGTGCTATTCGGCTTTTAAATGCAGAGCATTTTAGTAACTCACGATGTCACCCGCGTTGGCGTCCGTAGTCCGCATCACTACGTAGTCCGCACCCTACACTATATAAAGAAATAAGAACCTTCCGGCGCCAGGTTTCGATCCCACGACTCTGCGGGCGGAACGCAAGGTACGCGGCACTTTACCGACTGCTCCACGGAGCCGACACAGAATGGGAGGTTACGCACGCGACTCATTCAACCGTCGGCCACACGTGCGCCCTCTCCCCCGCGTCCTCATCGCCTTCTCTCCGCTCGCAACACCCTCTCTCGCCGCGTTCGGTTCTCGTTCATGTGGTGGCGCGATTTCGGCGCTATAACACTCTCGCGAAGGGCATTGGATTGGATTGGATTGGATTGGATTGGCTTGGCTTCGCTTGGATTGTATTGGATTGGATTTGGATTGGGTTGGATTAAAGTGGATTGTGTTGGATTGTGTTGCGTCATAGCCGCGCCACGTTGCCTCGTAGCCTCTCCACGTTGCGTAATAGCCGCGGCAGGGGGTTCACGGCACGTTTCACCATCGACTTCATCGACAATGTCTACGCTGGAAGACAACAATTACAACAACAACAACCAATACGTAATCCATAAGACTGGCAGGCACGCCCCCCCGCGGAAAATGCTCTGCATTTGATCGTGCCCTCGCGAGGGGATGTTTTGATTTTTTATTTTTTCGAAATATTTAATAGGGCCGAATGACGTGTGCTTGTCACGTTTCTTTGATTCATTGATAAATAAGCGAAAATATAAGTCGAGAAAAAATCCGCCGTTTTCCGGGAGCGGGACTCGAACCCACATCTCCGCATAACCGGTGCGGTGCGTTCGCCATTACGCTATCCCCACAGCGGCTTCTCTCTCGACTTTAAAGCGGGGTTTATATTTACAAGAGCTCTGAGGCCGGTCAACTAGCGCCGCCCCTCGACTACCGCGGGAGACGTAGAACGTCTTTTTTCCCAGCGGCCGCCACGTAGAACGTGGTCGGAGGTCGGGGTTAGCAATTGGCATATCCGAACTGCTGGAACCAGTGCCTCGTAATGCATGTAGCAGAACAGAGAGATACGGGACGAGGGACTCGATAAAGATACATATCAAGGTTGCAGTCGTCATTGCCAGTGCCATATATATATATAATATATATATATATATATATATATATATATATATATATATATATAGCAGAACAGAGAGATACGGGACGAGGGACTCGGTAAAGATACATATCAATGTTGCAGTCGTCATTGCCAGTGCTATTCGGCTTTTTTCGAAATATTTAATAGGGCCGAATGACGTGTGCTTGTCACGTTTCTTTGATTCATTGATAAATAAGCAAAAATATAGGTCGAGAAAAAATCCGCCGTTTTCCGGGAGCGGGACTCGAACCCACATCTCCGCATAACCGGTGCGGTGCGTTCGCCATTACGCTATCCCCACAGCGGCTTCTCTCTCGACTTTAAAGCGGGGGTTTATATTTACAAGAGCTCTGAGGCCGGTCAACTAGCGCCGCCCCTCGACTACCGCGGGAGACGTAGAACGTCTTTTTTCCCAGCGGCCGCCACGTAGAACGTGGTCGGAGGTCGGGGTTAGCAATTGGCATATCCGAACTGCTGGAACCAGTGCCTCGTAATGCATGTAGCAGAACAGAGAGATACGGGACGAGGGACTCGATAAAGATACATATCAAGGTTGCAGTCGTCATTGCCAGTGCCATATATATATATATATATATATGTATATATATATATATATATATATATATAGCAGAACAGAGAGATACGGGACGAGGGACTCGGTAAAGATACATATCAATGTTGCAGTCGTCATTGCCAGTGCTATTCGGCTTTTTTCGAAATATTTACTAGGGCCGAATGACGTGTGCTTGTCACGTTTCTTTGATTCATTGATAAATAAGCGAAAATATAAGTCGAGAAAAATCCGCCGTTTTCGGGAGCGGGACTCGAACCCACATCTCCGCATAACCGGTGCGGTGCGTTCGCATTACGCTATCCCCACAGCGGCTTCTCTGTCGACTTTAAAGCGGGGTTTATATTTACAAGAGCTCTGAGGCCGGTCAACTAGCGCCGCCCTCGACTACCGCGGGAGACGTAGAACGTCTTTTTTCCCAGCGGCCGCCACGTAGAACGTGGTCGGAGGTCGGGGTTAGCAATTGGCATATCCGAACTGCTGGAACCAGTGCCTCGTAATGCATGTAGCAGAACAGAGAGATACGGGACGAGGGACTCGATAAAGATACATATCAAGGTTGCAGTCGTCATTGCCAGTGCCATATATATATATATATATATATATATATATATATATATATATATATATATATAGCAGAACCGAGAGATACGGGACGAGGGACTCGGTAAAGATACATATCAATGTTGCAGTCGTCATTGCCAGTGCTATTCGGCTTTTTTGAAATATTTAATAGGCCGAATGACGTGTGCTTGTCACGTTTCTTTGATTCATTGATAAATAAGCGAAATATAAGTCGAGAAAAAAATCGCGCCAATCACCCCGTGAATGTGGTTGGAAAGCAAAGCTGTAAACGGCACCCATAACGATTACTCATGCGACGTCACTTAAAATCACTCACATCGCTCTACAAATAGTAAAACCAGAGAGGAGTGAAATGCACTTAACCACACCATTTATTAGTTCAAAGAGATATTTTTGGTAAGGTTAAATCAATGCATGATGCATGAACGGTGTTTGGTTGAGTTGTATTGGTGTAGCAAGAGTGGAAACATTTTTTTATAAAATCAAAGTAAGCTCCAACCCGGTGTTAGACAATCTGACTTCTCCGTCTCTGCGCCGCGGACGGAGGCGACGAGACTTGCGGCTGAGAAGCAGGAGGAAGAAATACTTCTGTTCAGATTTCTGAACGGCCCAGAGTGCAGCCTTGGGGAGTGATTCCTTCTTCTGTGGGGCCCATATGCAGTCTGTGCGGCCTGTGTTCTGTCCACCCGCTGAAGCTGGGTAGGTAGAGAGGGCCTGGACAGCAGCATCTCCCATTGCTCTTGTTGTGTAGTTGACGGAAAGAGAGGAGGGTGCTCAGGGCTAAAGTCGCACACCCCGATTACGCGGCGGAGTATTCCTACTTCTGAGAAAAAAATTCCCCGCATTTCCCCGAGGGGAAGAATGTGAAAGTGCGAATGCACGAGTTGAATTTGCGCGGTTCGGTAATGTTCGCGAAAGAGAGATCACACACACACACACAACTACAAAGAAAGAAAGATGCATTTATTCACAGACACCTATTTGTGTTGTCGTTGTACTTGATTGCTAGAGCGGATCTTAGCTTTGAAATTTCGTGTCAGTACTCCTTTAAGCGGGTGCATTAGCCCTTTTCACGCCCGATTCCTGGCCAATCCCCCACGTGGGTATGTGCCATGTCAGCGGCCAGGCAGCGCCCGCCCATCTCCCCCCGTTGCCAAGGAAGACGAGGAGATTCCTGGCCAATCCCCCACGTGGGTATGTGCCATGTCAGCGGCCAGGCAGCGCGTGCCCATCTCCCCCCGTTGCCAAGGAAGACGAGGAGCGCGCGCACCCGCAGCTGTTGCTATGCGGACGGTGGCGGACGCTTCAAGCTCGCTTAAGAAGTGCATTCGCACTTAAAATTTACATTCAGCGTCGTAGCGATTCGGATGCATTACGTAAAGACGCGTAGGCTGTGGGAAGGAGCCCGGATTGTATGAGCCGTAGGGTAGTTTGTTGTTCTCTGGAAAGGTCAGCGTAAGGCGATGGTACGGTCTGTCTCAGAAGGCGATAATGCTGGATTATCTTTCTGGACGTGACAAGCGGGTGACTGTCCTCGTGCAGCTCCATAGCACGGGAGGTAAAATCGCAGGCTTGTTTGGGTGTATTTGTTGCCCTCCATTGAAGCGTGAGGCGGTGTCCAGATGAGCTGAATGGAACCGTTTGGGGAGTGGTTTTTTAGCACGCACAGTGCAGGTCAGGACACCCAACCCGACTGGTAATTCCAGTAGGCTTGCTGGGAATCGGTGACTACCCTCCGAACCCCTGGTTGAGTGAGAGCCAAGGTGATGGCTGCCTCTTCTGCTGCCGTCATTTGTTGGGTCCTAAGCGAGGTACACGCAAGGAGGTTGGTTCTGGAGGTAGCCACGATGATGGCGTGTTGCTGCCCTCGATGTTAGGAGAAGTCTGTGTAGATAACTGCATGAGCCCCACCGAGGGTGGTGTTTAGCGCTTGAGCCCGTGCGTTTCGTTGACCCTCGTCATGTGAGGGGTTCATATTTCTAAGCAAAGGGAGCATCTTTAGTTTTAGTCACCAAGAGTCTGGGAGTACGTCAAGCGGAGCGACCTTCTGGGCTGCCCAGCCAATCTGGTGAAGCACGCGATTACCCACCGCAGTTCTGAGTCGGACCTTCTGGTTAGAAAGATGGCCTTCTATCAGCTCTTCTACCGTGTTGAGGAGCCCGTGCTAAGCAGCCTCAGTGTGGACGCACTCATGAGAAGACCAATGGCCTGCTCAACCGCCTTCCTAATCATTATATAAAGCATCTCTATGTCTTCCTCGTCGAGAAGAAGATACGGGTTTGTCGTAAGTAACTCTCGAAAGGACAAAAGCGTCAATTAATCGAAAGGTACCGGATTCTTTTAGGCCTCGCTTCTTGGTGGCAACTCGCCTGACCATGTGTATGATTTGATTAATGCTGTTTTTGAGGCGCTGCAAGGAGACGTCACTCTTGGTGTTGGCCTGGAAATGTAGGCCCAGGATCTTGATGCTGAGGGTTTGGAGTGATGGCCTGGTCATCAAGGAGTATTTGAATGTATTCCTTGATTTGGCGTGAGGGCGGACGACAAGGAGCTGTGAGTTTTTACGTGAACACGGGAGGCCACAGGCTTTAGCACATTGGCGTACTAAAAGTGAGATTCCATGGATTGGTGTGAGCTTCCTTTAATTTTTGTAACTCTTAGCACATGAGCAAGGTGCGCACAGGGCCGCTAGACGGGCGTGAGTGGTCGTGTGACATTCAGCGTGGCATTCAGCGAGAAGGCAGGGGGTAAACCCGTAGATGTGCTTGGTCAGTACACCATTTGTATTCGCGTGTTCGCGTGGGCTCGTAGCTGAATCGGTAAGACAACGGGCTCTCGCTTTGTTAGTCTATTAGTTCCAGGTTCGATTCCCGGCGGTGCCTGTAAATTCTTTTATTTGTTCGCTGGAGTTTTCTGGTGACACCAACGGTCGCGAAAGAACCCTTGGGGGGTAGAGGTAGAAAGCTTTGCTTTAAAAATCCGCCGTTTTCCGGGAGCGGGACTCGAACCCACATCTCCGCATAACCGGTGCAGTGCGTTCGCCATTACGCTATCCCCACAGCGGCTTCTCTCTCGACTTTAAAGCGGGGGTTTATATTTACAAGAGCTCTGAGGCCGGTCAACTAGCGCCGCCCCTCGACTACCGCGGGAGACGTAGAACGTCTTTTTTCCCAGCGGCCGCCACGTAGAACGTGGTCGGAGGTCGGGGTTAGCAATTGGCATATCCGAACTGCTGGAACCAGTGCCTCGTAATGCATGTAGCAGAACAGAGAGATACGGGACGAGGGACTCGATAAAGATACATATCAAGGTTGCAGTCGTCATTGCCAGTGCCATATATATATATATATATATATATATATATATATATATATATATATATATGAACAGAGAGATACGGGACGAGGGACTCGGTAAAGATACATATCAATGTTGCAGTCGTCATTGCCAGTGCTATTCGGCTTTTTTCGAAATATTTAATAGGGCCGAATGACGTGTGCTTGTCACGTTTCTTTGATTCATTGATAAATAAGCGAAAATATAAGTCGAGAAAAAATCCGCCGTTTTCCGGGAGCGGGACTCGAACCCACATCTCCGCATAACCGGTGCGGTGCGTTCGCCATTACGCTATCCCCACAGCGGCTTCTCTCTCGACTTTAAAGCGGGGGTTTATATTTACAAGAGCTCTGAGGCCGGTCAACTAGCGACTTATAAGCGACTTATATTTTCGCTTATTTATCAATGAATCAAAGAAACGTGACAAGCACACGTCATTCGGCCCTATTAAATATTTCGAAAAAAGCCGAATAGCACTGGCAATGACGACTGCAACATTGATATGTATCTTTACCGAGTCCCTCGTCCCGTATCTCTCTGTTCTGCTATATATATATATATATATATATATATATATATATATATATATATATATATATATATATATATATATATATATGGCACTGGCAATGACGACTGCAACCTTGATATGTATCTTTATCGAGTCCCTCGTCCCGTATCTCTCTGTTTTGCTACATGCATTACGAGGCACTGGTTCCAGCAGTTCGGATATGCCAATTGCTAACCCCGACCTCCGACCACGTTCTACGTGGCGGCCGCTGGGATAAAAGACGTTCTACGTCTCCCGCGGTAGTCGAGGGGCGGCGCTAGTTGACCGGCCTCAGAGCTCTTGTAAATATAAACCCCCGCTTTAAAGTCGAGAGAGAAGCCGCTGTGGGGATAGCGTAATGGCGAACGCACCGCACCGGTTATGCGGAGATGTGGGTTCGAGTCCCGCTCCCGGAAAACGGCGGATTTTTTCTCGACTTATATTTTCGCTTATTTATCAATGAATCAAAGAAACGTGACAAGCACACGTCATTCGGCCCTATTAAATATTTCGAAAAAAGCCGAATAGCACTGGCAATGACGACTGCAACATTGATATGTATCTTTACCGAGTCCCTCGTCCCGTATCTCTCTGTTCTGCTATATATATATATATATATATATATATATATATATATATATATATATATATATATATATATATATATATATGGCACTGGCAATGACGACTGCAACCTTGATATGTATCTTTATCGAGTCCCTCGTCCCGTATCTCTCTGTTCTGCTACATGCATTACGAGGCACTGGTTCCAGCAGTTCGGATATGCCAATTGCTAACCCCGACCTCCGACCACGTTCTACGTGGCGGCCGCTGGGAAAAAAGACGTTCTACGTCTCCCGCGGTAGTCGAGGGGCGGCGCTAGTTGACCGGCCTCAGAGCTCTTGTAAATATAAACCCCCGCTTTAAAGTCGAGAGAGAAGCCGCTGTGGGGATAGCGTAATGGCGAACGCACCGCACCGGTTATGCGGAGATGTGGGTTCGAGTCCCGCTCCCGGAAAACGGCGGATTTTTTCTCGACCTATATTTTCGCTTATTTATCAATGAATCAAAGAAACGTGACAAGCACACGTCATTCGGCCCTAGTAAATATTTCGAAAAAAGCCGAATAGCACTGGCAATGACGACTGCAACATTGATATGTATCTTTACCGAGTCCCTCGTCCCGTATCTCTCTGTTCTGCTATATATATATATATATATATATATATATATATATATATATATATATATATGGCACTGGCAATGACGACTGCAACCTTGATATGTATCTTTATCGAGTCCCTCGTCCCGTATCTCTCTGTTCTGCTACATGCATTACGAGGCACTGGTTCCAGCAGTTCGGATATGCCAATTGCTAACCCCGACCTCCGACCACGTTCTACGTGGCGGCCGCTGGGAAAAAAGACGTTCTACGTCTCCCGCGGTAGTCGAGGGGCGGCGCTAGTTGACCGGCCTCAGAGCTCTTGTAAATATAAACCCCCGCTTTAAAGTCGAGAGAGAAGCCGCTGTGGGGATAGCGTAATGGCGAACGCACCGCACCGGTTATGCGGAGATGTGGGTTCGAGTCCCGCTCCCGTAAAACGGCGGATTTTTTCTCGACCTATATTTTCGCTTATTTATCAATGAATCAAAGAAACGTGACAAGCACACGTCATTCGGCCCTAGTAAATATTTCGAAAAAAGCCGAATAGCACTGGCAATGACGACTGCAACATTGATATGTATCTTTACCGAGTCCCTCGTCCCGTATCTCTCTGTTCTGCTATATATATATATATATATATATATATATATATATATATATATATATATATATATATATATATATATATATGGCACTGGCAATGACGACTGCAACCTTGATATGTATCTTTATCGAGTCCCTCGTCCCGTATCTCTCTGTTCTGCTACATGCATTACGAGGCACTGGTTCCAGCAGTTCGGATATGCCAATTGCTAACCCCGACCTCCGACCACGTTCTACGTGGCGGCCGCTGGGAAAAAAGACGTTCTACGTCTCCCGCGGTAGTCGAGGGGCGGCGCTAGTTGACCGGCCTCAGAGCTCTTGTAAATATAAACCCCCGCTTTAAAGTCGAGAGAGAAGCCGCTGTGGGGATAGCGTAATGGCGAACGCACCGCACCGGTTATGCGGAGATGTGGGTTCGAGTCCCGCTCCCGGAGAACGGCGGATTTTTTCTCGACTTATATTTTCGCTTATTTATCAATGAATCAAAGAAACGTGACAAGCACACGTCATTCGGCCCTATTAAATATTTCGAAAAAAGCCGAATAGCACTGGCAATGACGACTGCAACATTGATATGTATCTTTACCGAGTCCCTCGTCCCGTATCTCTCTGTTCTGCTATATATATATATATATATATATATATATATATATATATATATATATATATGGCACTGGCAATGACGACTGCAACCTTGATATGTATCTTTATCGAGTCCCTCGTCCCGTATCTCTCTGTTCTGCTACATGCATTACGAGGCACTGGTTCCAGCAGTTCGGATATGCCAATTGCTAACCCCGACCTCCGACCACGTTCTACGTGGCGGCCGCTGGGAAAAAAGACGTTCTACGTCTCCCGCGGTAGTCGAGGGGCGGCGCTAGTTGACCGGCCTCAGAGCTCTTGTAAATATAAACCCCCGCTTTAAAGTCGAGAGAGAAGCCGCTGTGGGGATAGCGTAATGGCGAACGCACCGCACCGGTTATGCGGAGATGTGGGTTCGAGTCCCGCTCCCGGAAAACGGCGGATTTTTTCTCGACTTATATTTTCGCTTATTTATCAATGAATCAAAGAAACGTGACAAGCACACGTCATTCGGCCCTATTAAATATTTCGAAAAAAGCCGAATAGCACTGGCAATGACGACTGCAACATTGATATGTATCTTTACCGAGTCCCTCGTCCCGTATCTCTCTGTTCTGCTATATATATATATATATATATATATATATATATATATATATATATATATATATATATATATATATATATATATATATATATATATATGGCACTGGCAATGACGACTGCAACCTTGATATGTATCTTTATCGAGTCCCTCGTCCCGTATCTCTCTGTTCTGCTACATGCATTACGAGGCACTGGTTCCAGCAGTTCGGATATGCCAATTGCTAACCCCGACCTCCGACCACGTTCTACGTGGCGGCCGCTGGGAAAAAAGACGTTCTACGTCTCCCGCGGTAGTCGAGGGGCGGCGCTAGTTGACCGGCCTCAGAGCTCTTGTAAATATAAACCCCCGCTTTAAAGTCGAGAGAGAAGCCGCTGTGGGGATAGCGTAATGGCGAACGCACCGCACCGGTTATGCGGAGATGTGGGTTCGAGTCCCGCTCCCGGAAAACGGCGGATTTTTTCTCGACTTATATTTTCGCTTATTTATCAATGAATCAAAGAAACGTGACAAGCACACGTCATTCGGCCCTATTAAATATTTCGAAAAAAGCCGAATAGCACTGGCAATGACGACTGCAACATTGATATGTATCTTTACCGAGTCCCTCGTCCCGTATCTCTCTGTTCTGCTATATATATATATATATATATATATATATATATATATATATATATATATATATGGCACTGGCAATGACGACTGCAACCTTGATATGTATCTTTATCGAGTCCCTCGTCCCGTATCTCTCTGTTCTGCTACATATATATATATATATATATATATATATATATATATATATAAGAAAATGGGAGATGAGGGGCTCTGTAAATTAAGACAGCATAAGGGATGGCAGTAAAGAAAACCTCCGAAAGCAAAGGGGGGATTGCGGTAGCTTACAGAAACAGACGAAGAATTTTTGGTGAAGAACAGATGAAGAACAGCTGAAGAAACAGATCAAAAATTCTCCACCTGTTGTCTGTAAGCTACCGCTATATATATATATATATATATATATATATATATATATATATATATATGCATATATTTCTACGCTGTCTACGCACGTCCTGCAAGGCCAAGTCACCCAAGGGATTGAGCAACAAATTTAAGGGAAGTTGTTTGAGGAAGAGAAAAACGAGCTAGCTAGCGTTCGCGGCTGCAGTCGGACATACTGAGCTACCCCTTGTTTACTGTGCAATAAACCGTCGTTGCTCGCACGTAACAATTGTGATGAGGTGCGGGGTACACCGAACACGCCAGATCATCAGCACTCAGGTTCTTCTCCGGAGCCGACGAGTCGGTGGTCTACCACCATCGCTGCCGGACAACGAACCAGCTCAGCGCGTGGCTCCACTGACCACACAGTAAGCAAACACAACCCGGATTGGGAGTCTCATTAGGTGTATGCTCCTGTAAATCATCCAGCAGTACAACGCTTACCCCGTACTGCGGAGTGTATAAAGCACTATACGCCTGAACACTACGTCAACCAAGTGACGATGTAAATATAAAGCGGTAGCTTACGATTGCTTCGACCGAGGACGGAGTTAAGCACATAACCTCCAAGAAAACTCCGGTATGGGAGATTCATGTCCGGAAAAGCTCCATCCATGAGCGGTGTTACAGGACGAGCCTCTCGCGAGATCTCGGCGCAAACGAGAGGGCAGTCGTCTAGGTAGCCGCTACTTCTGGTGGACGTGTAGCAAGACAGTGACCTCCAATATATAAATCATGGCATGCTGCGTGCAGTTTTCAAAAAGTGACTACCTTGCCGCCTAAACGGCACACAATAAAGGAATGTACCAGCAAGACCAACCAAGACTTTTCCCGACGTATTGTGGGGTGCGCAAGTTCGCATCGTGGAGGTAGAATGTGGAAGTAGGTGCGCACGGAAGCACGAACAGGATACTCCATTTTGAAGGTAATAGCGCACAGAAACGGGGACAAAGAAAGGAACACACGGACAAGCGCCTTCTATCAACTGAGTGGTTTATTAGAAAAAACACAGACTTTTATACCCTACAACACTGCGCAGATCAGTACAAGAACCCATCACCGGCACACATAGCAAAAAACGTGTACACTCATCAAATCACACTAACGCTGATAGTAGCGACAGCTCCTTATCTAACAATGTTACTGAGGGATGGCTTACACAATCTTCTTTTTGGTGGGAAATATGGAATGCCTCAACGATCTCTCTTGACGTTTTATTGTGATGCTTGAACAAAACGACAGTGTTGTCGAAGCATGGTGTACATCCACACGCGTTGCAATGTAAAGCCAAATGTGTGCACGGGCGTCCTTTTAAACTAGATAAGTGTTCTCTCAGTCTTATACTTATACACCTTCCAGTCTGACCGACATACACATGACCGCACGTCATTGGTATCCGATACACGACATCTTTTACACAATCAACAAATTGCTTTCCATGTCTTACAGTACACTCATTCTTGCCTTCATTCCTTCCTTCTTTTTCATACTTTTGTTTGACCATGCAACACACACTTCCTATTTTGTTCTGTGCAGAGAACACCACTTTTACATCGTAATTTTCTGCCACCTTCTTAATTCTATGGGAGAGTCCATGCACGTAAGGTATTACCGAAACCTTAGACCGTTCCTCTCTGGGCCTGCTTTCTTCCGTCGTGCGCTGTTTTTCCTGTTTTAACTTTCGGAGCAACCGGCTACACGATGCAAGCAAAACATTTTGCGGATAACCAGCGTCCCGCAACCGGCGTATTTGCTGTCCGAAAGCGTCATTCATTGCGTGACAGCACGACTTAAGCAAGGCAGATCTTAAGCATGACTCAGCAATCCCATTCTTGACCAACCGCGAATGGTCTGAGGCGTAGCTAAGGAGAGGCTTTCCAGCACGGGGAGAATACGCCCAGCATACATGATCCGATTGAAAGGTTAATTTTGTATCAAGGTACTGCAGCATATTATTAGCGGGTACTTCTGACGTGAACATCAACCCCTTGCCTCGTAACTTAAACGCGTCTAGCACCCGCTTCGTGAACACTTCTTTGTCGACGTTTGAGCCCACAACTAAGTAATCGTCCACGTACCTGAACACCTTCGTAACAACGCCATCTAAATCGTTGGCCAGCTCTCGGTCCACACTACTAAGAAAAATTGTGCTTAGGACAGGGGCCACCTTCGAACCAATGCACACACCTGTAGTTTGTATAAACGTCTCGTCACCAAACCCGACATGTGTATTGTTCAAGTAGAAATGTAGAAGCTCTAGAAACGATTCCACGGTCATTCCACAAGTGTTGCGGAAAGCTACTTCATTATTCTCCTTTGTTATGCATTCGTTGACGGAGAACATTAAAGAATCATGTGGCAGTGAATAATACAAATCCTGAACGTCAATACTGAAGCCCCAGCTGTTGTCTTCACAGCCAGACTCCAGAAAATTAACTAGAGCCTCAGAGTTAGCCAATAAAAACGGGTCATGCGTGCTCAAGGAATTCAACATCTTCTGTAAAAACCCCGAAACAGCTGGGGCTTCAGTATTGACGTTCAGGATTTGTATTATTCACTGCCACATGATTCTTTAATGTTCTCCGTCAACGAATGCATAACAAAGGAGAATAATGAAGTAGCTTTCCGCAACACTTGTGGAATGACCGTGGAATCGTTTCTAGAGCTTCTACATTTCTACTTGAACAATACACATGTCGGGTTTGGTGACGAGACGTTTATACAAACTACAGGTGTGTGCATTGGTTCGAAGGTGGCCCCTGTCCTAAGCACAATTTTTCTTAGTAGTGTGGACCGAGAGCTGGCCAACGATTTAGATGGCGTTGTTACGAAGGTGTTCAGGTACGTGGACGATTACTTAGTTGTGGGCTCAAACGTCGACAAAGAAGTGTTCACGAAGCGGGTGCTAGACGCGTTTAAGTTACGAGGCAAGGGGTTGATGTTCACGTCAGAAGTACCCGCTAATAATATGCTGCAGTACCTTGATACAAAATTAACCTTTCAATCGGATCATGTATGCTGGGCGTATTCTCCCCGTGCTGGAAAGCCTCTCCTTAGCTACGCCTCAGACCATTCGCGGTTGGTCAAGAATGGGATTGCTGAGTCATGCTTAAGATCTGCCTTGCTTAAGTCGTGCTGTCACGCAATGAATGACGCTTTCGGACAGCAAATACGCCGGTTGCGGGACGCTGGTTATCCGCAAAATGTTTTGCTTGCATCGTGTAGCCGGTTGCTCCGAAAGTTAAAAGAGGAAAAACAGCGCACGACGGAGGAAAGCAGGCCCAGAGAGGAACGGTCTAAGGTTTCGGTAATACCTTACGTGCATGGACTCTCCCATAGAATTAAGAAGGTGGCAGAAAATTACGATGTAAATGTGGTGTTCTCTGCACAGAACAAAATAGGAAGTGTGTGTTGCATGGTCAAACAAAAGTATGAAAAAGAAGGAAGGAATGAAGGCAAGAATGAGTGTACTGTAAGACATGGAAAGCAATTTGTTGATTGTGTAAAAGATGTCGTGTATCGGATACCAATGACGTGCGGTCATGTGTATGTCGGTCAGACTGGAAGGTGTATAAATATAAGACTGAGAGAATACTTATCTAGTTTAAAAGGACGCCCGTGCACACATTTGGCTTTACATTGCAACGCGTGTGGATGTACACCATGCTTCGACAACACTGTCGTTTTGTTCAAGCATCACAATAAAACGTCAAGAGAGATCGTTGAGGCATTCCATATTTCCCACCAAAAAGAAGATTGTGTAAGCCATCCCTCAGTAACATTGTTAGATAAGGAGCTGTCGCTACTATCAGCGTTAGTGTGATTTGATGAGTGTACACGTTTTTTGCTATGTGTGCCGGTGATGGGTTCTTGTACTGATCTGCGCAGTGTTGTAGGGTATAAAAGTCTGTGTTTTTTCTAATAAACCACTCAGTTGATAGAAGGCGCTTGTCCGTGTGTTCCTTTCTTTGTCCCCGTTTCTGTGCGCTATTACCTTCAAAATGAATCAGTTCCAACTAGGCCGGCTCGCAGTGATGCTTCAGGATACTCCAAGTGGCGATCGGATCAATAATACGCGTAAGACCCGACGGCGGTTAAAATTGTTGCGCTGTGAAAGCGACCAACTTTCCTATACAGCAAGGTGGATGTCGGAAACAGTAGGGAGGCTTTCTGTCCTGTACTTTGTACTTCGGTAGAAGCACACTCGATATAGTCACCTAACGCCGTGATGTTCTTCAGAGCCTGGAATTATATTTTGATTTAACGATCTGCTACCGTCGTGGACTGTGACGTGGCGCTGGTGGCGTAAAAGTAAACGTGTTTGCGCCTGGCTGCGATCATTTGCTCGGAGTGACCCGCCTAATGTCTTCATTCTTCAATAAAAAATGTTCTAGGAGCTGCACTTTGCTTCAAACTAAGAGGAGTCGGTCAATGAGAAGCAAGTCTTTTTCGCAATAGCAGCATCGTTTGCAATTTTCAGTTCACATTTTTTTGTAAAGAGGGCAGGATTGTACAAAGTAGCTATACATGTTTATTTATTTATTTTTTGTTTTCCTAGCCTAAAGCATTCCTGTTCTTTTATATACATGAGTTTCCAGTGCCAGAAAAGCTCTAAATGCGCCGTAAACACGCCGCGATGGTGTTGCTTCAAGCAGACATCCCCAGCTTCGCCCTCTGTCACGCGGGGAGAGAAAATCTCCCAGTCGTTTTCTGGGAACGTTCACGAACGCCGTAGAGCACCCACCGAGGCACTGCCGCACGCACCCACCTTTTATGTAACGCGATTAAACGAAGGGGGATATACGCACACAAGGGAAGTTGACTGGCACCGAAAACATGGGCACCTTACGTAGGTTCGTATGCGCATTCCACTGTCGTCATCTCGTTTACATTATCGTAGTTAAACACCACCATGTTTTTCATTTCATTTCATTTTTATTTCCTTAAGGACCCCACTGGGGGGTATTACATAAGGGGTGGATACACAGGAAAAGAAAATATTTTAACACATTAATTTTCGCAGCACAGGTGATTTGTAACATTTGCAATGAAGGATGATGGGCAGGTGGTTGAAACAATGGAGCAGGGAAGGTCGTTCCAATCCTTGACGGCGCGGGGAAAAAAAGAAGCGGAAAAAATTCCCCGCATTTCCCCGAGGGGAAGAATGTGAAAGTGCGAATGCACGAGTTGAATTTGCGCGGTTCGGTAATGTTCGCGAAAGAGAGATCACACACACACACACAACTACAAAGAAAGAAAGATGCATTTATTCACAGACACCTATTTGTGTTGTCGTTGTACTTGATTGCTAGAGCGGATCTCAGCTTTGAAATTTCGTGTCAGTACTCCTTTAAGCGGGTGCATTAGCCCTTCTCACGCCCGATTTCTGGGCAATCCCCCACGTGGGTATGTGCCATGTCAGCAGGAACAACAACAAGAATGAGCCATGGAGACGCGGCCAGGCAGCGCGCGCCCATCTCCCCCCGTTGCTAGGGAAGACGAGGAGCGCGCGCACCCGCAGCTGTTGCTATGCGGACTACGGCGGCGGACGATTCAGGCTCGCTTAAGAAGTGCATTCGCACTTAAAAGTGACAGTTCTGTTGCGATAACGGGACACTTGAAGTGGATGGCTTGTGCGGTGTGAAATGTATGTCGGGGGGAGGATGTAAGGAGCTGCTTTGAGGGAAGAATGAAAAAAATTATGAAAGAGGGAAAGGGTGGCGATACGACGGCGAACAGAGAGGGGTGATAAACCGGATTGTGCTTTCAAGGATGAAACGCTGATGTCGTACGAGTACTGCGAGTGAATGAATCGAACGGCGCGATTTTGGACAGATTCCAGGTCGTTAATGAGGTATGTTTGGGGCGGGTTCCATATGGGGAAGGCATATTCGAGTTTTGATCTGATGAGGGACTGATATGCCAGCAACTTCACATGTTTTGGTGCATGACGTAGGTGACGCTTCAAGAAGCCCAGAGTTTTGTTTGCCGATGAAATGACGTTAGTAATATGCGCATTCCAAGTAAGATCGCAATGCAATGTGACACCAAGATACTTGAAGGATGGTTGCGACTGTACTGGGACGTTGCCGATATGATAAGAAAAATGAAAGGATTTTTACGGCGGGAAAACGTAACAAGTTTGCATTTGTTAGGGTTAAGAGACAAAAGCCAATTATCGCACCATTCTTGAATGTGGTTGAGATCTTTCTAGAGAAGAGTTTGGTCGTGAGTGTTAGTTACTGTCCGATAGATTACACAGTCATCTGCAAACATGCGGATTTTGCAGGATACGCTGAGGGGTAGGTCGTTAATATATATTAGAAACAGGAGGGGGCCAAGAACTGAACCTTGAGGTACACCTGATGTTACTTTGAGATACGCGGAAGATTAATTATTGACATGCACGAACTGAGAACGGTTAGTTAGAAATGCTTTGATCCAATTTAGTACACTTGGGTCTAAGTTTAACTGGGATAGTTTTAGCATTAGTCTTTGGTGGGGTACTGTGTCGAATGCCTTAAGGTAATCAAGAAAGACTACGTCAGGTTGTAAGTTGTTGTCAAGGTTGGCATGCAAATCGTGTAGAAACATTGCTAGTTGTGTTTCGCAGGAGAATCCTTTCCTAAAACCATGCTGGCTGGGGTGAAAAAAGTTGTTAGAATCTAGAAAGTTTACAATCTGAGAGTAGATGACATGTTCCATGATTTTACACGGGACGCTTGTTAAAGAACCGGGACGGTAGTTCAATGGACAGTTCTTATCACCGGATTTGTAGATGGGAACGACCTTGCCGATGTTCCAGTCATCTGGGAGAATGCCTCTGGAGAGCGACTGCGCATACATCAAGCACAGAAATGGTGCGATGGTTTCATGGATGTTTTTTAACACTCTTGAATTAATATCGTCGATGCCACCTGATGAGGACAGTTTCATGTTTTGAATAACACATGAAATACCATCTGCGCAAAAAACAATTGAACACATACAGGATGTCATCAGCATCGGGGCAGGAGGGGAAGGTACGCTAGATTCGTTAGTAAATACAAATGAAAACGCGGATGTTAAAAACATCAGCGCATTGATTATCTGAAAGCAAGTGACCGAAGTCATTAGTAAGGTGGATGGTGCTGTTAGACCGAGGGTTCACGATTTGCCAGAATTTTCGTGTGTTATCGGTTAGCAGGGCTGGTAAATCATTGTTCAAAAACGTATATTTCGCGTTAGAAATAGCGGTGGTATATTCTTTTTCGGCTGTGTGGTATTTCGCTCAAGCGTCAGGCGTTTCTTTTGCTTTAGCTGTGCGAAAAAGGCGCTTTTTTCTATTCGCTAGTCTCTTTAGTTTGTTTGTAAACCACGGTTTCTGCGGCGTGCTACGGAATGATTTTGTGGTGATAAATTTGCTAGTTAGTTCATTCATCTTTCTTTTAAAGATCCCCCAGTTATCGTTCACAGATCGGGTTCACAGATCGGTTTTCTTCGGGCATCGTGAAATTTTTTTAATTTTCGGCATGTATGAATACCCTGCTTATTTTGTGGCTTACGTGTGTGGCTGTTCCGTACTACCGGCGCTGTATTGAACTCAGTTAGCTTTTCCGCAGTTGTTTTTTCTGACGCGGATAGTCATGTCATTCTTGTAAACTGTGTTGAAAACTTGGTAGTAATGATACTCGCCAAATGTGGCCCTGATTTTATATTTGATTTCTGTTCTTAGTTTTAACTAAATCACATGGTTTAAAGAGGAAAGAGATCTAACTTCCCTTTTACAACGTTTGGTCCCTTTCTTTTGAACTCGCGCTTATGAGTTACTAGAATAGGCGCAGAAACGATGGGCTTATTTTGGAGCTCCAAATACAATATCTCGGTGTTTCAACGAGCCCAAGCTGCTGACTATGGGGCGCGCCGTAATGAAGGATTTTTGGCCGCGTAGGGTTTTTTTTACGTGGCGAAAATTTCGACACACTGGATGTATTGTTTTTCGAGTTAATCGGAAAAACGCCGCTGTGGCGTGGATCCTACCACCATCTTTGGGCTCAGTAGCACAACCCCACTGGGCCACCGTATGGCTGGTAGCCGCATATATTTTCCACCATGTTCCAACTGATTGGTATTTTATTTGTGTTTGATGAGATTTATCTTTTTGATGTGAAGACTCCATTATCCTATTTATTCATGTTCCATCTGTGTGTTTGGGTTTCAAAGCTGATATATTTTTCAACAGATTTAGCTTGTTTTATTCCGCAGTTAACGTGTCCTCACTAGGAAAAGGAAATAAATGTCTATTTCGTTCTTTGCAAGTCTCCTTACTGGCCTGCTCAGCGTGGTTCTTAAAAACATCAACTCGTTCACTAGACACTCAAAAACACTTATTCGCCGAGGAGCTTCAGGTGACATAAAATGCTCCGCCGGATGCTTACACACGCCCTCCTTCACGGATGTTCTTAATTACATAAAATACTTTGCTAAATTCAACAAAAAGCTCGTCTGAGGAGAACTCGTAGCTGATGAGAACTCGTAGGGCACGCAGAGTTCTCAGCGGCCTGACTACGTGCGCGATGTCTGTGCTATACAAGAAGAACCCTTGAACACTTTCCCAACCAGAGCACCCGCTTCAATTCAATGACGCTCGGGGATCTCCGTGAGCTGGCACTTCACGTCGGCCGGGATAGGAGGAGCCGTATATGAGCACCTCAGCCCTCAATACCTGTCCAGTACCGAAGCTATGTCGGACGCCCTACCCTCGAGTACACAGACGGTCAGGCCTAGTTTCGGAAAGAACCTCCTGTCAGCTATTTTTGCGGATGCGTTTGACACATTGCCGTTATTTCCGCCGCCGTCGCCAAGCACGGAGATTCGAACAACGACCCGTGTTCTCGCGCACAACCTACCCTCACGATTTTGGGGGCTATGTGCATCCGCAGTGAACACCTTCCCTTAATTCCTTCACTTCACTTCCTCCTAGACAGGACCAATTCCAGCAAGCTCGTTGCAACAACTCTCCGGCATCTGGCTGTCATGTGTCAAGAGCCCCCCCCCCCCCCCCCCTGAGGGGTTATGTATCAAAACCTAAGAAAAGGGAAAAACGAACAAAGAAGCGCCAATGTGAACGGCGCGGCAGGTGCCACGAGCGCACCAATGAGGGAACGCCAGCACCTAAACCACGAGGCATCATGGTCAAATATGGCAGCGCGCTGTTCAACCAATTAGAGGACGCCGCGCAGGAGAACAGTGGCGTGATGACCAGGTATGGGCATGAAAAGGCAAGGAGCCAATGACAGTTCGCTACGAGAAACCCCAGAGGGGTTAAAAGCGGGGTGCACAAAGAGAAAGGAGAGGCAAGAAACCGGAGAGGTAAGAAGCGAAGAGGCAAGAAACAAGGAGTGGTCAGGAGCACGTGAGCATCAAAGAACGAGCCGGGGGGACGTGGCCAGGTCAACGACTATGTCTACCAAGCCTGGGCGGTAGCGGGCCGACTTCGCATCGGCTGCAGCATCCTAGGCGCACCACGAACCTGTGTCTTCGTGGCCCTAGCGGCGGCGGTCGGGCACCTGCGGCCAACGTCCACGCACCGTCGGCCTTCGCTTCGACGGCCCCGAAAGGCTACGTTCGTGCCGAGAGTACGTGGGACATACAGTGGCAGCGGATACCACGGGGTAGCCACAGAGGAAATGTCAGTACGCACGAAGCCCACGCCGTCCAAGGAACGGCCGTGCGCATCGAACACCGGCACCGAAGCGAGACGAGGACGGCTACCACCGAGTCGCGGCCACGCAGCGGGTGTGACAGCCGACGATAGCGCGGTAGGTCAGTTCATTAGGGATATAGTCGTAGGACACAACTAGGGAGTTGTGGTGAGAAGGAGATTAAGTAGGACTTTAGGCAATGAGTGTATTTGGACTACATGGAACTTTGGAACTTCATTGTAGAGACTTTTGCGTTGGGTGTGGATTGTATGTTGGATTATTTAGTTACTGACTGAATGGTCGGCGATTTTGTACGATTTATTTCTTGATTGCTTAGGTTTAAGGTTTCTCTAAGTGTGAATGAAATGTGCGTTGTCTGAAACATGTCAACCGCTTTCCTGTGTCCATCTCTTTGAGCTGGTCTAGATAACGCCACAATCCCTTCACTTGACACTGACAGGAGTGTCACACACCCAACTCAGGGCGTACGTTAGTCTCCCTCTCCACGACGTCGCTCACTACCACCGGGAAACTAGCAGGCGCGGCCGATGGGGGTGGGGTCGCGGGGCAGTCTTCTTCGGAAATAAATCTGCCTGTATTAATGGCAAAAAACAAAGTGGACGTTATAATTAATAGAACTCCTGTAAGCGCTTTAGTGGACACTGGATCTACGGTTTCCGTTATGAGTTTGAGATTTAAACAGAGTGTACGGCGAAAAGAGATGTTCCGTTGGGATGAAGCGGTTACATTTCGGGGAGTTGGAGGTGAAGTGTTGTGTGCGCTTGGGGCCTGTTTAGCAGGTGTGCATCTCGGTGGAAAGGTGTTTAAGACAGAATTCACTGTGCTTCCCCGTTCCACACACGATGTCATATTGGGTATTGACTTCCTCATAAGTGGGGTGCTACTGTTGATTGCACAAATGGAGAAATTCACCTGCAAGATGATGTTTCTTCACCCCTAATGGACGATTTGACTCATATCGCCGCTTTTTCTGTATTGGAAGACTATGCCGTACCAACGCTTTCGGCAACATTTATCGTTGTTACTTCGCCCATGATCCGTTCAGGCAGGCCCGTTCGAAGTACATGAACGCTGGGCCAAAAGCACCTACTAGTTCCGCGCTGTGTCGTCTTAGTTGCTGATGACCATGCCAGATAGTGGGTGGTGAACTACTCGAACGAAACCAGCGTGCTTCCCCAGGGCATGAAAATTGCCTCGTACGACGAATATGCCTCAGTCGCTATTTCTGCACTGACCGATGCCGCAGTTCATTCTCTAGATCGTTCTGCCCAGGAAGCAAAGTTCATTGGAATGATTGATAATTCTCTCCGGTCTGACGAACGGCGGTCTCTGTTGAGGATCCTTTCCCGGGACAATGCTGTATTTGATTTTTCCCAGACGCGTTCCACGCTGTCGTTTCCAAAATCCCGGGCGCATCACGTCATAAATACCCGATCAGCAAAACCAATTCGTCAGAAGCCTTATCGACTGTAACCTTCTGAGTGCAAAGTTATTAATGACCAAGTCGGCGAAATGTTGAAGGAAGACATGATTCAGGAGTCTTCGAGTTCTTGGGTAGCCCCCGTTATTCTGGTGAAGAAGAAAACGGCTCCTGGCAGTTGACTACCGCCGCCTGAATCCTGTCACAAAAAAGGATGTATATCCGTTACTACGGGTTGACGACGCTGTTTACTGCCTTCACTCAGCTTCTTACCTTTCTTCCTTCGACTTAGGATGCGGATACTGGCAGATTCCAAAGCATCCAAGCGACAAAGAAAAGACAGCTTTCTGCACACCAGATGGGCCATACGAGTATAATGTTATGTCCATTGGCATGTGTAATGCGCCTGCCACCTTAGAACAGTTCATGGACAGAATTCTACATGGTCTGAAGGGAAAAATATGCATTTGCTATCTGGATGATGCCATCATTTTTGGTCGGACTTCCAACGAGCATAATGACCGCCTAGCTGTTGTGCTTGACTGCATACAGAACGCAGGTCTCGTATTGAATTAAAAAAATGTCGCTTCGGCGAGCGCCAAGCCCTGTTTTCAGGTCTTTTGGTTGACAAGGATGGTGTGCGACCAGACCCGCACAAGACTGAGGCTGTCGCATCCTTCAAAGAACCACAGTCTGTAATGGATTTAAGAAGTTTTCTTCGCCTCTACTCGTATTTTCGACATTTCGTGCCCAGATGTGCTGACATTGCGTCTCCGCTAATGCGCATACTTAAAAAAGACGTCCCTTACACCTCGAATCCAGAATGTGATGAAGCTTTCCACCAGTTGAAGTTTCTGCGCACCTCGGGGCCAATCCTGCACCATTGCTACCACCTGGCTCCTATTGAAGTTCACATTGACGCTAGTGGAGTGGGCATTGGTTCCGTGCTAGTTCAACGTCATGATGGTCGTGAACACGTTATTGCTTACGTCAGTCGTTTACTGAGCAAAGCCAAGCGTAATTACATGGTCACGGAACAAGATTGCCTGGCAGTCCCATTCGCGACGCAACACTTTCGTTCTTACCTGTACGGCCACAGCTTTACCATAGTTACGGACCATCACTCACTCTGTTGGCTTGTGAACCTCCGTGACGCTTCAGGCCGTCTTGCACGGTGGGCTTTGCGTCTTCAGGAATTCAACTTTACGGTCACCTTTACGCAAAACGTCTGACGTAGACTCTCTTTCCCTCCTCCCAATGGAAACAAGACATGTGATTCTGATAACGTCGACGACTATCTTGCAGCTGTGACCACGGAGTTTCCCGACCTCACTACATTCAAGAAAGCACAACTGCAAGATCCGCACCTAGCATCACTGTTCGATTCAGCACGTCACATGCAACGCGCAGCTCCTACTGTGTGCACGACGGGTTACTCTACAAACAATTACTCGTCAACCGGTTCCCGATTGCTTCTTGTGGTTCCTCAAAGCTTACTAACTTCGGTTCTCCACGCTATGCATGACGATGCCACTGCGGGCCACATAGGTCTTGCTCGGACACTTCCCCGCACGCGCAAGCGCTTTTACTGGCCCAAAATGCGTCAGGTGACAGAAGGATACGTCGCGAGTTGCCCCGAATGTCAACAGCACAAGCCTCCTGCGTCAAGGCCACTTGGCCAACTGCTCCCGGTAAACCCACCGCACTCTTCATTCGAGAAAGTTAGTATCAACTTGCTCGGTCCATTCCCACGGTCAGCGCCCGGTACCGTTGGATAACTGTCTGCGTGGACTACCTCTCCCGTTACACAGAGACGGCCGCGCTCCAATCAGCTACTGCCACCGAGGTCTCAAAATATCTTTTGCACCGTATTCTTCTCCGCCACGGCCTACCTCGCGTCATCATCAGTGACAGTGGGCGCCAGTTCACCACTGATGTTGTCGAAGAACTGCTCCGGAATTCTTTCTCGCCGCTTCGGCACTCAACCCCTTATAATACGAAAACGAACGGCCTCACTGAGTGCACAAATTGGACACTTACCAAAATGATAGCTGTGTACGTTTATTCCAAACACAAAAACTGGACGCCATCTTGCCCTTAATTACGTACGCATATAATACCGCCCGCCACGGGACCACAGGATACAGCCATTTCTACCTCCTTTATGCGCGTCCCCCGCCGAGCACTTTGGAAGCGATTTTTCCGGTTCCTCTTAACGGTGACCACAGTGTAGCCAAGAGTCTCTGCCTCGCTGAAGAAGCCCGTCGACTCGATCGGTTACGTACACTGGCCGCACATGACCGGTCGAAGTTGTGCTACGACAGCTGCCACCGAGACATGTCATTCACAAGAGATTATGTGTGGCTGTGGACGCCCCTCCGCCAACGAGGTTTGTGTGAAAAGCTGCTGGTACACTACACAGGGCCATTTATGGTTCTCAATCGTATAAGCGATGTGAACAATGTCACCTCATGGATCCTTAGAATTGGCAGACGAAGCAGCCAGTCTCATACAGTTCACATCGCCCGACTCAAACCGCACTACTTACGCGGCCTGGCTTTAGTGGCCCGGATGGCAACGTCTCCACCGGGGGAGATGTTACGCTGTCTACTCACGGTCCGCAAGGTCAAGTAACCCAAGGAATTGAGCAAAGATTTTAAGGGAAGCTGCTTGATGTAGAGGAAGACGAGGTTGCTAGCGTTTGCAGCTGCAGTCGGACATACTGAGCTACCCCTTGTTTACTTTGCAATAAGCCGTCGTTCTCCGCACTTAACAATATATATATTGAGAGGCAGGGGTCCGATGCGACGTTTATTGCAGAAGCTGAGATGCCAGAATGGCCCACACACCACGATGATGATTACGTACTGATGAAGTCGAGGCACTAGCAATCGTTCCATAGTCCACTCTCCGGTCACAATAGTACGCAATGCTCACACTTATTTCCCTTCTCGCGCGTAAGCGGCCTCCTGTACGCAAATCGGTCTGGGTTACGACGCCTTAAGGGCTTGAGTCTTGACAGGTGGACAATTTCTGCGCCACGCCGAAGGAGATCAGTGGGAGAATTCACGGGAGTTAGGCGATAATTTACAGGGGAAGTTTCTTCGAGATTGCGTATGGACCAATAAAACGATGAAGAAATTTTTCACACAGACCAGGCGTACGAAAAGGAGTCCAAAGGAGCACTTAGTCTCCCGGGCGGAAACGAACAGGGCGACGTGTGTAGTCGTAGTGGGTTTTTTGGTCTTATTGGTGAGCTTCAGTGCGGCAACGGGCTATCTGTCGGCAGTGTCTGAGGCGGGAAATGTACTATTCATGGGGTGGTACACCAGAAAAGACAAGAGCTGAGAAGAAATTTGAATAGAAGGTGTAGGATGGAGAACAGCCAAAGATGAGGAAGACCGGTGAGTATCCGGTAGTCCGCTGTACTGCAGTATTGCAGGCGTAAGTAACAAACGGCAAGATTAGGTCCCAATTTCAATGGTCAGGGCTAATGTACACTGAGATCACGTCTGAGAGGGTTCCATGAAACCGCTCCATTAAACAATTCGTCTGAGGGTGATAACCGGACGTCGTTTTGTGCACAGTGTCGGAAACACGCAGGAGTTCCTCCAGGACGTTGGATAGGAAGGTCCGACCACGGTCACTGAGGAGGACGCGTCATGCTATATGTTGCAAAATGATGTGATGCAGGAAAATGTCTGCCACCTCTATTGCCTTGCCGGAGCGTACTGGCGCCGTATTTGCGTATCGGGTCAAGTGGTTGAAGGATATCACAATCCAAGGGTAGCCCGATTGTGTGGAAGGCAAGGGTCCATACAAATCAATCCAACAGTGTCGAATGGCGCAGAAGGATCAGGAACGGGCTGCAGAAAGCCGGCAGGTGGAGTGGTCGAGCGCTTGCGGTGTTGGCAAGACGAGCAGGAGCCAACGTAGTTAGCAACACTCGTCGAGAGGCCAGGCCAGATGTAGCGGCTCCTCATTCGGTCATAGGTCTTGTCGTAGCCAAGGTGCCCCGCGGTTGCGGCATCGTGAACGCTTCAAGGACAGACCGGCGGAGTGAACTTGGCATGAACGGAAGCCACTTGCGGGCAGTGGGGTGGTAATTGCGCTGGTAAAGTTCAACCTGGTGGGGCTGCAAGTGTTGTAGCTGATGACGAGTGCGGCTGTTCGGAGGCGGGGCATGTCCGGTGAGATGGTCAATGATGGCGCGACAGTAAGTGTCTGCCCTTTGCAGGGACGGCAAATCTGGTAGCGTAAGAACGTCACGATAGGTGGTTGGGGCCAGGTAAAGCATGGTCATCGAGAGGTTCGGAACAGCTGGAGGCAAAAAAGAGGTCAACGGGCATCGCGACAGGACAGCTGCGTCGAGATGTTTCTTGCCTGATTTGTAAGTTACTGTAAAGTTAAACTGTCGGAGGCGCAGAATTCATCGGCCCAGGCACCCAGTAAAGTTTTGATAGAGGACAGCCAGGAAAGGGCATGGTGGTCAGTTACCACGGGACAGTGACGACCGTGCAGGTAGGGGCGAAACGTCTCTACAGCCCAAACAACGGCGAGACACTCCTGTTCAGTGATCGCGTAATTTCACTCGGCCGATGCTATTGAACGGCTTGCATAAGCAACAGCTCTCTCCTCCCCCTCGGAATTTCTCTGAAGTAGAACGGCCCCAATGTCATGCCCACTTGCGTCGGGTGGGGAGGGAATGATTGGGCTTTGTCTTCTAAAAATGGGCGAGGCCTGGGCCAAATGTCAGGGCGCTTTTCAGCGCTTCGAAAGCATTTTGACACTCACCGGACCAGACGTAAAGCGTGCCAGACTGCAGGAGCTGGTTTTGAGGAGATGCAATCGCATAAATGTTCCGCACAAAACGGCGAAAGTACGACGCGAGACCAAGGAAACTGCGTAGCTCTTTTACTTGAAGTTGCCGAGGAAAGTTCACTACCGCCGATATCTTCTCTTAGTCTTCTTTGTCAATGACGTGACGTAGTACTTTGATGTTTTTCCTGGCAAAATGACATTTTTTTCGAGTTGAGTTGGAGTCCAGCGTTTGATAGACACGTGAGGACTTCATCCAGACACTAGAGGTGTTCATAAAACGTCGACGAATAAACAGCAACGTCGTCTAGATAACAGAAACAAGTCTTCCAGTTCAGTCCCTGGAGCACAGTGTCCATCATCCGCTCGAAAGTTGCGGGAGCGTTGCAGAGCTCAAACGGCATAACGTTGAATTCATATAGGCTGTCGGGGCTCGCAAAAGCTGTCTTCTCCTAGTCCGACTCTTGAATAGGGATTTGCTAGTAGCCGGGACGGACGTCTATGTTAGAGAAGTATTCGGCTCCTTGTAGGCAGTCGAGCGCGTCATCGTTCCGAGGCATTGGATATACTTCCTTGCGGGTAATTTTGTTAAGTGACCGATAATCAACGCAGACTCATAGAGCCACCCTTTTTTTCAACCAATACCACTGGTTAGGACGATGGACTTGACGACGGACGAATAAGTTCCTCTTTAACATATCGGCCACATTTACCTCGATGATTTTCTTTTTTGAAGACGAGACGCGATGAGGCCGGCGACGAACAATGGTATCACCATCAGTTTGAATATGGTGCGTGGCAGCGGTTGTTTGAGGGAAAATTTTGGAATGTGTATCAAATGAAGGACGGTGCTTGTTTAAAACTTCCAGTACCAATAGACTCTGCTCAGACGTAAGATCAGGGCTGATGGTGCGTTCGAAAGAAAACTGAGGTGCGGTTGTCTTTGGGGAGGTGCAGGTGGGAGTTGAAGTGGAGCTGGCGTGGAGGAGTGTGATGTCGGTGTCAACACAGAAGCAAGCGTAGAGCCTTGCGGAAGAAGAACACGTTCAGCAGTGGTGTTCTGTACAGGGAGTAGGGCACGTCCTTGAGAAAATTGGATAAGGCAGGCAGGAACGACAATTCCTCGCGAAAGGAGACGGCCAGAAGGGACGACTACTAGCATATCTCCGTCAAGAACTGGCCCTACCGAAACCGAAAGAATGTGCTCGTGACGAAGCCGTACAACATAGTATTCAGTTAATACCATGGGAAGGGCCTCGGAGTCAGGAAGTACTGAATGTTCAGTGTCCACGAGGCTGATTGCGGGCGTGCGGCAACAAATAACAGGAGACGTCGAAGAGAGAAAATCCCAGCCGAGGATAAGCCTTTACGTGCTCGGAGAGAACACGGCACATTGAATGTGGTTAAATATTCCATCAATTGAAACACGAACTGTATAGTATGCCTTCATCCAAATATAACTCTTCTCAACGCCATGCAACGAAGGACCGTCGGACGGAATGTTCACTTTGCGAAGTGGAGTGCACAAATCTTCACGAATAATCGTAGTACTTGCGCCGGTGTCCACCAATGCTTTAACAGAAATGCCCTCAACTGATACTGACAACACGTTAAATGGGTGCTTTGGAGGAATTTTTCTCGTTCCAATCGACGCAGATCCCCCCCCCCCAGAAACTGCATGGCCTAGTTTTAGGAGTGGTGGTTGGTACCGTGAGCCACATTGCGAAGATATGAAACAGTACGGCAAAATGGGGACGGAGAACGGCGTCGGCATTCACGGGAGTTGCGGGGAACATCAGCGGAGTGCGTCGCAGGTTGAGGTCTACGCGTTGGGGACCCCAGTAAACGCAAAACGTCCTGAGGACGTCCTCAAATGGTCTAAACGTCCTGGATCCTTTACTGGGCGTCCAGGGGACATCCACAGGGTTAGATATTGTAAATGATCCCTCAATGGTCCATCCTAGAGCTTATTTTGGACCACAATGGATTGCGAATGATCCCTAAATGATCCGTTGTATTACTTCTTTTGGATCACAATCCGTATGGACGTCTGACGCTGCCGTTACCATGGATGAAAGGCTATTACACTCGTATCCCTAGCAAAAATTCTGATAGAAACTTGTATTAGTCTTATACATTTTTGTATTGGGTGTATATATAAGACGCTTATTAGTCTTATACAAACTTTTATCAGTTTAAATCTCCGTAAATCACTAACCAAATTATTATGCAAAATAGGTCAACATTTTTTTTTACTTTCGCTCCTAAAAAATGCGCTGCTATCAGACATGAAGAGAGCTGATGGGAGCTAAGAGCGCTAAAAGTGCTGCGCCTGTGAGGCCGCAAGAAGAGCAAGAATCTAACCCGAAAAGACTGTAACGAAGTCAAGCCCAAGCCAAGCCATGCCATGGACTTCGTTGGGTAGCCAATATGGCGACAAACATCAAAGCGCGGTTGGCGTGTGTGAACGTTCAGGAAGAAGACGGCTAGAAGCAAACAGCTTGTAGCATTATTTCACATCGGACGCGTGTGCATCGCGTCATCGAGAAGTGTTGGAGATGTGTCTAACGCTCGCATAACTTTGGCAAGTATGAACCAGGCCGCCGCGCAACCCATCTTGGGCCCGTCACCTCGCCGCTTCGAACATCTTTGCTCCTTCTGCTATGCTGTGTAACGAACGCCTGACATGGAAGAAAGCGTGCGCATCACGTCATCGAGAGGTGTTGGAGATGTGTAGCGCCCGCCTAACATTTACAAATACCATCCGGGCCGCCGCCCGACCCATCTTTCACCCATCACCTCGCCGCTGCGGACATTTTTGTTGATTCTCAAGGGAATGCCTCACGCCGAAGAGATTCCATTCTAATCGCGTGTTGCGGAAGGGTGAATGCCGTTTTGAAGTTGCATCACAATGGGAATGGTGTTCAATTGGCCATTAATGCGCTCGATGTGTGCCTATGACTGGACCGTGCAGGTTTGACTTCAGCTTTTTTGATTGCATGCTGCAGCTATTTTGTGGATTCGCATTGCAATTTATTCGTTTGTTCTTAATCAGGTTACGAAAGTATGCATCGTTAAATTATTCAGCCAGATTTCTGTCAGCCAGAGGAATTTGCCTGTGTACAGGGGGGATTAAAAGAAATACGAACGGAGCACACAGCCTCCGACGCATGCCGCACCGTCTGGCTGCGCTGTCAGTAAACGGCGCGCATGCGTAATTCTTTCAGAGTGTTTGAGAGTGTGGCCTACTGTTAGTGGAAATGCTTGATAAAGAAGGGACGCCGGCCATTTATTTTGGGGCGTCTTCTTATGCTCTGTCGCCACTGAACATATTGTTATGTACTACATTCGGGAGCCAAGCTCGCAGCAGGCTTATTGCAGCTAGCATGATGCCCTTGAACGATCACCCTACTCAGTGGCGACGCAGCGTGAAAAGACGCCTCTCAATAAACGATCGGGGTCGCGTCTTGATCAAGCATTTCCCATAAACATAGGCCACACTATCAAACGCTCTCAAAGAAATGCGCATGCGCGCAGTTTACTGACTTTGCAGCCAGACGGTGCAGCATGCGTCGGAAGCTGTGTGCTCCGCTGTTCGCATTTCTTTTAATCGCCCCTGTACCCTGATAATAACACGTGTTGCCATGTTTCATTGCTTTGTTTGAACTTGCCACTGGTTCTGATAGAACTAGTACACTCTGGTAGACCTACCAGACTGATAGATCTAATAGACGAATACAGACTGATGGACCTAATAGACTAATACAGACTGATAGGTCTATTAGCGGCAATAAGTATGTACGTGTATTAGAATTTGTATCAGAATTTCGCCAATAAAAGAAAAACAGTTAAAAAGTTTATCAGAAGTTCTTTTTTTTTTCAAAATTAGCTAAGTCCACTGTGGGTGGAATCGAGAAAAACGTCGTTTTTTGCTCCCAAAATAACGGTGGCAACTGCTGAAATAATTTTTTGCTATGGTGTAGAAGCAAGGAAAGGATGAAGTTGAACAGTGCAGGGACGGGAATAAGGGCAGAGGCGACAAACACGGGCGCCTCTGCTCTTAGTCCCGTCCCTGCGCTGTTCAACTTCATGCAATGAACCAACTAGCCCAGTTACAAACCCTCCTAAAGGAAAGGATCTTATTTGAGCACTGAAATAGAAATGTGGCTGCATTACTTCCCTAAATGGTAAGTACTTGTAAAGTTCGGATCTGGCACACATTGATGTGACATGCAGGATTTGACCCATTTTGGGTGAAAAGTTGTTAATTGCACAGGTCTTTGCGAGGGAATAACAGCTGGAAACATATCACTTAAGGGCTTTTTAAAGTAACCTGCACAAAAGTAGTAATATGACTCATTTTTCAGCGGCAATGCCTTGCTGCTCTGGAACTGAGGTCACTGGGTGTCGAGAGAACGATTGATGCGGACAGAAGTGTCTTCTTGGCAACATCCGCACTCTTCCTGTTCAACAGCTGCCTTTTCTTTATCTTGGAATATCCTCAAAAAGTCGGAAAAGTACTTCAACTCTTCATGCAGCTGCCATGATTCTCCTAAGCTAGAGAAGTCCCGTGATACCTTTCACCTTCAGGGGGGCTTACGTTGTGCTCGTACAAGCCACGCCTCTCTGGGGCACCTGAAAGATTCTTCCCTTTGCCTGAAACTGAAACAAAATTTGACACCAAGAACTGGTAATGTGGTTCTGCTCGAACTTACAGGGTTTGTCTGTTGGGGTTCAGCTAGCCTATATACTCCGCTTTAGTTTTCTTGGGTTACCCGTGCCGTCTTTTCGGATGCAGTGTTTTTGCCTTCCCGCCAGGCACGGCTTCCCCAGGTTCTACTGTAATCATTTAGGACGTGCCCGATTTCTGTAGTGAGGCCTGTTGCATTAGCTTGTGTAAAAGAGACCGAGAAAAAAGAACATTAGATTGTATCCTGGAAGTGTACGAAAATTGTCCAGCGGCATCATTTTGACGACGTTCTGAGGATGTACGCTGGACGGACAAACGGACCCCGATTGGACTGGCTGAGGATAAGATATGGACAACCTGAGGATGCTGAAATGTCCAGAGCCGGACATCCTGAGGATTTACCCAGGTTTGTTTTGCGTTATCTGGGACTGGTAGGCTCGTTGGCGGTAGCTGTAACGGAGTCGCAGGTCATCACGTTCGTCAGGGGTATAACCGCATCGTTCATCCTGCTGGCGCCTACGAAAAAACCGGGCGATGTGGCCACGCATTTCACAATAATAACAGACAGGTCGATAGGCCGGACGCACAGGACGTGGTGACTGCCCACCTGTGTGGTAAGGCCGCGGCACCGAAGGAGGGTACGCGGCGACATAACTGGGTTGGGGCCGAGAAGTTATCGGTTCCAGCGGGATGGGTAGTCGTCCAGCAACTTCAGAGTACGATGGCGCGGACAAAGGAGCAGCATGATCTGAGATGCCTGGATCAGCCATCGACGCCAGCTTTTCTTTGATAATGTCCCGTAGGCCAGCTGTGTAGGCGGGTTGGGAACAGGCCGGTGCGCATGAAGCCGAGAGGTAGTTGAGCTCTTCGCGGATTATCGTTCATATGAGCGTGCGAAGGTTTTCGTCACCAAGATTCAGAGCGGGCGTCGCCGGCTGAAGACGCGCAGACTGAAGGTCATCCAAGCGCTGACAGGTAGCCGCCACTTGCGCAACGGTTGTCGTATTTTGGACGGCGACGGCGTTGAAAGCGAACTGCGTGACCCCTTTGAGGATGTGACGCACGCGATCCGCCCCCAACATATCCTTGTTCTCCCGCCGCCACAATGCAAGAAAGTCCTCAATGTATTACGTATACGTCTCTTGCGGATGTTGCATGCGCTACTCGAGTTTCTTCTTCGCGGCGTTAGAGCGAGCTGCCGGAGACCCGAAAATCAGGCGCAGCCGAGTGGTGAAGACCGCCCAGTCAGTGATCGAAGCCGCGTTGTTTAAAAACCACACCTCTGCCACTTTCGTCAAGGAAAAAGAGACATTCCGGAGCTTTTGAGTGTCGTCCAAATGGTTGAACGAACTCACCCTGGCATAGCCATCCAACCAGTCCTCGACATCCTCTCAAGGAAGACCGGCGAACTTTGGGGATCGCGCTGGGTGGTCGTGACGATGCACTAGACCGGTGCGCCTGCCGAGACGTTACCCGCTTCCAGCGACATAGCCATCTTACACTGCCAGAACTGATCTTTCACTGCTATAACTTCTGGCGGGCCAGGGAGCCAAAATGTACCGTTGAAGATACTGCCGCATTTGTCGCCGATATGCTCGGAATGGACTCGCGGACGGCGTTTACGGTCAAGAAGGTGGCACAAGCCACAGTTCAAGCGCTGTCAACGCCGTATCGCAAACGCCCGGGGAATTCCGAATTCCGAGAAAAAGTGACGCAGTGCCTTGTACGACAGCTTCACGTTGAACGCAGCGAGGTCTTGCGTGCACGACGTTTTTCGCCGCAACTAGATACCGACGGTTGCAAAGATCACGAAGGAGCTCTCAGCGTACGGCTGACCCGTCGCTGTAGCCGTGGCCTGTTCGTCGTCTACTTCGAGAGATCGGGCTCAAGCAGGAGAAAAGAAGCCGGATATCTCTGCTGCTTCATCGGGAAGACATCCTCGCATGGCGGGGTGACATTCGGCTGTATGGAGCGGAAAAACAGCAGATTTTCTACTTGAATGAGATCTGGTTGACGGCAGAACACGCGACGTCGACTGTGTGGACTGACACCACTGTGAAGTCCAGTGCTGATGCCTTGAGGCGCGGCCGGACGACGGGACTGAAGCAGCCTTCAGGTAAAGGTCAGCGGTCATTGTAACCCACATAGGTAGCAAAGGTGGCTTCGTAGATGGATGTCTCGACGGGTTCCGTGGCAAAAAGAGAGGGACCAGCACGAAGAAATGGACGGCCCCCGCTTCGAGAGCTGGTTCGACGGTGTGCTGTAGAGGCTCCTAAGTGGTAGCGTCATAGTGATTGACAATGCCTGCTACCACTCATGGCGGAACGAGGGAGTCACAATGACGAATTCTCTCAAGGGAACAATCACAGAGTGGTTGTACAGCAAATGCATCCCGTACGGAGCTCGGATGACCAAGCAACAGCTACTGGAGATAGCTGCTCGAGTGAAGCCACGTTTCATCAGTTACCGAGTCAACATGCACGGCTGTAAGAAGGCACGCTTTATCGTGGGGAAGGCTGCCGCTTTACCACTGCGAGTGCAATCCTATTGAACGGATCTGGGCGCAAGTGAAGAAGGCTGTGGCAGCAGCCAACACGACGTTCAACATTGCGCATGTGGAACAGCTGCTGAAGGATAACGTTGCAGAAGTCACAGCCGAACATTGGCGGGAGGCTGCCAGGCAGGCGCAAACACACGAGGCAAAGTTTCTGCAAGTGACGTGTAGTAGTGAACACATTGACTCAATCGTCATCACGCTTGAGGAAGATGACGGAAGCACTTCCGATGACGCCACTGCTTCTGAAAGCGACGTCTCAGGTGTTTGTTTGTGTTGATGAGCTTTGAAGACGATGGTGACTGCACTTCCAATGGCACAACCGCCTCCGATGTAGTCTTTGGTAGGTGGCGTTCAAAACGCGGAAGCTACACTTGGGCTATGAGGCCACTGGTAGTGGAGGGCTCTGGAATAATTTTGGATAACTGGGGATCTTTAACGTGCGCCCAAATCTTCACACAGGGACATTTTCGCTTTTCGCCTACATCAGAAAAGCAGCCACCGTGGCTGGGATTGACCCCACATCCTTCGACTGCACCGGATCGACGTCTCTGGCGTTTGCCCGCGTCAGCACTCGACCGTCTCCATCATCACCATGATGAAACACGCTTTTTAAGGGCTACCAAAATTTTGTTTGGCGGATTGGAATCTTGGTGACATCCACCCCTTTCTGCTCTCAAAAATTTAATGATCTATGACTTAAACGATGGCACGAAAAACAGCGTCTTATGAAATAGCAAAAGAGTACTTGGATACATTTAACACCACAGAAATATCACCATACCAATAGTTGAAGAAAAGATTATAATATCTGCACATATAACCACTGCACCATGACAGCGTTGCGAGTGGTTTTGACCCGATGGCGGAAGTAGAATGCCTTAAACGTGTACTGAACTGTACATGCAAGTTGGCGTGTATAAGTAGTAGCAGAGTGTCGTGAATACAAACGTACCACTCACAGCAGCAGCAGCAGCGTCTTATCTATACAGAAAAAGCAACAAGCATGAAAACAGGTATCGCTGCCCATTACACTTTCCCGCACTATGTTTGTTACATAAGAAGTCTTTATGGTGAATCACAGGATTGGTGGAGATTGTCGAAACATTCTTCTGAAGCTAAAACGGAGTGCCGCAATGAAAACGTAAATTAATATACGTGGGAACTTACTCATACGCTTTTTTTGAAGGATGTTACGAATCGACCAGCGCCGCCGCACTTTCCCGCATCACTCCTCGGCTTTGCGGTGAAGCCACTGCGTGCGCCTTTGAAAACAGGCGCAACCATGTCGGTGACAGGTTTCGACAAGCCGAGTCAGACTCTTCGCTTTCGGCACGTTTCGAAACTTCGGCGGCTGCCGGCGAGGCTCGTCTCAACGCTCTTGAAGGACACAGAGGCCCCGTCGATCGCAACGGAGTCCTCCTCTCTCCCCTCTCTCGGACTCAACGTACGCCGAGGCTACCAACGGCTTACGAACACTGGAAAGAGCGTTGTGTGTGTCTGTGGCGTTCGTGGCGTGTTGCAGCTTGTTGCGTTTTGACCATTACCGCTTTTGGGTATAAATAGACCCCCGCAAGCGTTGTAAACCATTCCTGTTAGAGCAGCGACTCGAAGCAGTCGCTCTGCTCGAGTCCTGTATTGTAACCTCGCCCGTCGGGGCATTGTTCTTTGGCTTCGGCTCACCTCTCGCTATGAAGTAAACAGTTACGTTGGCCTATCAGCTCTGGATCTCTTCCCGGCTGCGGCTCGGCCCGCCCGGTTACAACAACTGGTTGGCAGCGGCCGGATGGCAACTACATAACGCCTGGAGCCAGCGGTGCGAGACCCAACACCACGGACGTCAAGGCGGCTTCGGACTTCGCAGAATTCACGGCGGTGAAGGGTGAGTGCGGGACTTTTCTTCACTGAGTTTTACCAGGCTCCTGAGGATAGCTGGTAGGGCGTGTGTTTTTGTCGTTTGGGTTATTCGCGCAAAACATTTTTATAGCAGTGGGAAAGCAGTACTCCAGACCGGCCATGAATTTAAAAGCGTTGAAAAAACCGCAGTTGTTGGAGCTTGCAAAAGAGTTGCGCTTGGATGTTACGGACGCGCTGAGAAAGCCAGAGCTAATACAGGCTATACTCGCTCTTGGGGCTGACGATGAGGAGCTGTCGGAATGCATTGAGCTGATCAATGGCAGGGAGACCGCGAAACGTCAGGCCGCAGAGGCAGAGGCAGAGGCTGAGCGGCAGCGTGAGGAACGCGAGAAAAAAAAGCGAGAACAGGAGCTCGCGAGGCAGAAACAGGAACGCGAGGAGAAGAAGCGAGAACATGAGAAGTTCCTACGGGAACACGAGGAAAGAATGAGAGAGCAGAAACTCAAACACGAGGAAAAGATGCGAGAGTACGACCTTGATATCGAGCAAATTCGAAGGGAAAGAAAGAAGCTCGAAAAAGAGAGACTCCAACGGGAGAACAAGAACCTAGAGCACGAAATTCAACTCGAGCAGGAAGAAGTGAAGCCTGAGTTAGAATTGTTGCTCGAAAAAGACCTCGTTTGTGAGGAAAGCACCGTGCCAGCGCTGCCAGTAGCAGACGCTCGGGAGCGCGAGCCGGAGGCGACGGTTGCGGACCAGCAGCGCGGCAAGGTTACTGAGAGAGATAGCGACGGCGCGTTAGCTCAGACGGTCGGCAGAGGTGGCAGAGGGCAGTGCGTGCCCACTGAGTGCGATAATGAGTCGGCGTTTGTTTTGGAGATCTCGGCAGAGTGTTCGGACGGTTCAAATTCGCGGGAGGCCTTGGGAAAGGCCTCCCTTTGAACGTGAACACTTGAACGTGAACACTTCGCGAGATGGCGACGTTTCGCAGGAATGCGTAAACGATGAGGTTACCGAGAGGCCGCACGAGTCCGCTGAAACGGAAGTTGTTCCTTCGGACGGTAGTGCGGAAACGAGCGACGTGGTGGGAAAGCCTGCAGCCGAGGCAGCGAGCGGTTTGCACGGGTCAGTTGGGAGAAATGACGATCTCGCCACTGAGCAAGCCGATTCCGTCCTGCCACCAGCTCAGGTAACTGACCTCGAGCAACGGCCAGCCGAGCTCGTAGAGATTCCGGTGACGCGGCGAACTGAGCCGTCTTTTGAGACAGGGCAGCCTGGATGTAGTGTAGTCCTGGCAGTAAGAAAAGAGAACGGGAACACGCCTCGGTCTTCGCGTGCCGAGGCTGTCGCTGAAAGCGCGAGGGACGACGAGGTAGTGACTGTTGGGAACTACAAGGTGTCTAAAGAGCTCGTCGTGCCCGTTTCACTCCCAGCTGATGCCCCCGATGATAGGCCAACATCGGCTGAGCTAGTTGAGGTTCCGGTGTCGCCTGTGGCTGAGCCTAAGTCGGGAACCGACCAGCCTAGAAGAGAGAACGCAAACGCGTTCCGGCGTTTTCTTGCCGGACGCGTACGGGAAAAGGTGAGCAACGAAAAAAGAGGGAAAACTTCTGCGCGTACTTGCGGCACGTGTTTCAGTGCGGGCACGCCAAGGGGTAAAGCCGTGAGCTCGCATCGGGCCAAGGGAACGCCGCTTAGAAGCAGTGCGCGCCTAATGTATGAACGGTGGAAAGTCCCGCTCGCTCCTCCGCGCGCTCGACCTGTGTCGAACAAGACGACCGCTGTCATTTCACGCGGTCGCATCAGCGTTGAAAGAACGGCTGCACCTAAAGTGCGGTACAAAAGGGGAAAAGCTTAAGGCAATGGCGAGAGCTCAAATTGCAGTTCTCAGCGCGAGAGGTGGCCTGTAGATGCCTGACTTTCTCAAGTTCATTGTTTTTCCTGACGCAGGTTTCGCCCTTTACGATTACATTTCTTTTTGTGTGAGACATTTTCCAATCACTCGAAATGTCACCTTTCAAGTTTGTGCACGTGTCTAAAGTACTGCTGGGCTAAAATATAACTAGAGTAGTTAGTTATTAGCGTATTTTTTCGCAACTAAAAGCCTGGTAGATCTTCAGTGTGGATTTGTGTTGGCACTTGCCGGCGATGCGGTTGTGTCTTCCTGTGTTGTTCTGTTGCTTGCCTAACCAAGCCAGAGACGTTCTTGGGGAGCCTCCCGTGACCGCCCCGGTGAAGCTCCAGCCCAGTGTCGTACAGCCCAGGCCTGGAGTCGAGCGTCTGCCGAGCACTTCAGTTCGACCGCATCCCTCCGGACAACGGTTGAAGACCCTTAACCATCGGGATCTCGGACCACCGGCGGAGAAGCTGTTATAAATCGGCCAGCGCCGCCGTACTTTCCCGCATCACTCCTCGGCTGTGCGGCGAAGTCACTGGGTGCACCTTTGAAAACAGGCGCCACCATGTCGGTGACAGGTTTCGACTAGCCGAGTCAGACTCTTCGCTTTCGGCGCATTTCGAAACTTCGGCGGCTGCCGGTGAGGCTCGTCTCAACGCTCTTCAAGGACACAGAGGCCCCGTCGATCGCAACGGAGTCCTCCTCTCTCCCCTCTCTCGGACTCAACGTACGCCGAGGCTACCAACGGCTTACGAACACTGGAAAGAGCGTTGTGTGTGTCTGTGGCGTTCGTGGCGTGTTGCAGCTTGTTGCGTTTTGACCGTTACCGCTTTTGGGTATAAATAGACCCCCGCAAGCGTTGTAAACCATTCCTGTTAGAGCAGCGAATCGAAGCTGTCGCTCTGCTCGAGTCCTGTATTGTAACCTCGCCCGTCGGGGGCATTGTTCTTTGGCTTCGGCTCACCTCTCGCTATGCAGTAAACAGTTACGTTAGCCTACGGCTTCTGGACTTCTTCACGGCTGCAACAGCGGCTGGCCGCTCGCATCATACACGCTACCTCTCGTATGTCGGAGGCCACGGTGCTCGGATCGGGTGTCCCTACTCGGTCGCAACAAGGATGAAAAGCTCGCAACCAAACATACGACAGGATGCCTCATTCCACGGCGGCTAGCGTTGTTTCAGTTTTTTGTTGAAACATATCGCCTTGCATACGAGCACAGCCCAAAGATTCATGCTTGCGACTACACATTAGAGCCTACTGTACCTGCTTACCATTGGTGCATACATGCAAAAGAAAGGTGCAAAATAAAACTGGGTGCAATCAGCCTGAAGGAAAGTAGACGGAAACGTTCAATTGTCAGCAAACTATTCATTGTTAGTCATAAAATAAAAGCTGGGAGAGCTATGAAACGTATGACCTTCGAGTTAAAACACAAACATTTTTTAGCCTTTAGTGGTCATTGAAAGGCGATCAATTGCACTATCAGTGGGCTACGCCTCTTCGAGTTAGCAAAATCGCCTGCAGGTGCAATGAAACAAGTGGTCTACTGTCCGATTAATGTGTGATAAAGTTTTCTCTCCCTCATTTGCCAGTCCAGAATAGTTCTTAGCAGTTTGCGAGCATGCCAGGCCTGAGGGCTGATCTCGCAGTAGGGATTCCATGAGCAGAAAAAAAGTACGGAGTTACTCTGGAACATTTCTGGGTAGTTTTAAACTCTCACTGCTGTTTCACGGCCACAAGCAAACGTGTGTGTAAGAGAAGCAGCAACTCAACAGCTTGAAGGCCTGAATTAATTTTAACGTATTACACCAGTTTCTTCAACTCTCACCACAGCTTTACGGCCAGAAGCAACAGTGTGTGCACGAGAAACAGCGACTAAGAGCATGAAGGCCTGAATTCATTTTAACGTATTAAATAAGAGCCCTTCACTCTTGCGTAGCTTCCTAGCAAGAAGCAACAACCCACCCTTGCGAAGGAGTGACACAGCAAGCAACTTAAAGGCGTAACATCTAAACGTTGCAACCTGCTAAGCAAACGTTTCCAATTTTTACATCCATGGGCAGGAGAGTGTGGCTGAAAAGCAGCGACATGACTCGGAAGGCTTGAAGTTAAACCATCTTGGTATGCTGCATTGTTGTTTTGTATTTTCACTACAGCTGTATAACCAGAAGCAACAGTGCGTACTTGTAAATCAGCGACATGACACTCTTAAGGAGTGACGTAAACCGTTTTTTTCTGTTACAGAAGTGTTTGCAATGATTACTACAGCTCCTCAACCTAAGCAACCTTCAGCCACTCCATGAAGCCTATCCCACTCTTGTCCCGATTTCTGAAGTAATAACAATATGCAAGTGTGGGGAAGAGGTGTTGAATCAAAATGAACTAAACCGCTGTGAGAAGCCTCTCAAATATTTGCCATTCCCTGTAGAATACCAACAGTCTATCATGACTAAGACGCTAGGAATCTGAACGTCTGCAACTATACCTTGTAAGCCATTTTAACATGAAAGTTAACTTTGTTGTAAAACTCTGTAAAATATTCAGTGCAGGAGCAGCAGAATGTAAGCATTAAACTACAGTCATCACAATGAAAAAAAACCTGCAATAAACAAATTTTTATTACTGGTGAAGGCCATCACACAAACTCTGCTTAAGACATTGGCCAGATAAACTGTTGGCTTTGTCCTCTGAAATCCCAAACACATGGAGCTATTTTAAAACAAGTTTATTAGCTTACACTTCTGAGAAATTCCAACACTGCAGACACGATACGAAGCAATTTGAGCGTAGTCCACGCAATCAGTTTCCTTGATGCCGCTTTGATTAGCAACGGGCACATACAAACCAACAGCATATACAACGCACTGCACGCACATGAGCATTTCTCGCAATGTATGAAAAGCACGTGAAGACCGGCCAAGGGGCAACATACTTACAGCTTTCTGCAATGACGGGTTCAATATCAAGCAATATTACAGTGCGAATGTTTAGCTACCCTCTTACAAGAAGCCACAATCCAGTCACTGCATTTGGTTACGTGATGAATATTCGCGCTCGTTCATACTGTTTTTTCTTTGCTGTAAAGCTACGCAGTCTCAGACGACTGTACGCGAACGTATCGTTCTTCTCATGTCTCTCCAATAATGCCGTAATCATGCCTGCTTACGCCAGTTAAAAAAAAATTCACCATCTTCCCGTAGCAGAACCCTGAGTAGTAGGCGAAGCAGCCATGGGGTCGACTCAAGTTCCCATTACTTTTTAGTTCGTCGTTTCCATTAAGTTGAAGTTCATAGCTACCGCTATATTTACCGTTTGGTTTCCATGGTAACTACCAAACTTTTCACTTACCGCCGCGTCATTTATACGGCGGAGCTACAGTGGCGCCTCCAGCGGAGTATGCAGGCGCTACCATCGCGCCTCTAACCCTAAGCTGCTTCGCATTATCGCGCGCGGAGCCGCAGGTGCCATTCGTTGCGCAATCCCGGAGAGAAGAGGAGCTTCGGAGAGGAAGAATGCCGGAGAGGAGATGAGACCAGGAGAGGAGAGGAGGGAGAGGAAGATGCGCATGCGCATTCGGGGTGTGGAATCCGCACAACGGCGGCCGCACAACGGCGGAGGGAACAGGCGCGACCATAAGCTGCTTCGCATCTAAAACATCGTTGCTCCGGCTGTACCTAGACCAGCCAGACCAACATGCACAGCCGATGCAAATCAGCAAAGAACGGTACGTTCCGCGGTTATTAGTCAAGTATAACGCGATACTTAATGACGCGTAAAGCGCTACGGCCAGACGCCCGTACGCGACAAAAAACAATACGCCACGCATGTGAGCACAACCCGGCACGGCGCCTGCCAGACGGGCGCAAACATCGGGCTCAACGATAGCCTAGCGCTCAACATCTGGCGCAGCTTACGTTCACAGCACGAAAAAAGAATCCTTGCAACTGATCACCGCTACTGTCGTAGAAGAAAGCACTTCATGTTATTCCCTCACAGAGGTTGCGTTACGCAAACAAACTTTCCACACTCATTCCAGCCCTAGTGCAGCCTTGATGTTCTGGTTGATTGGTGACGACGCTGCGCACAAAAGCAAACCACCACAATTTCCTGGTGTACCAATCACGACTAGCAAGACGTACACCGAACAAACAACGGCTACAGCACAATCGCAAATCGCGTACAGCGCTTTGGCTCTGACAAAGTCGTTGACGCTGGACGACGCGACAGAGGAACGGTGTTCGGCAAGCGAGCGTATCCATATTAGAAATAGTTCTCCATCCAAACTTTCGTCAGTGACGTTATGCTAACGGCGAGACGCCATTGGTTGCGGATGAGCACAACTTCCCGTTGATGTGAGAAATGCCGCTGCAGAGTTAAGCTGTCACTGACTATACTAATATGTCTTTAACATGCGGTTGTTCCCTGACCCATTCCACCCTACTCTTGTCCCTTAATGTTACACCTATCATCTTCCGTTCCATTGCTCAGTGAGTCGTCCTCAATGTAAGTTGAACCGTTTTGGTGAGCCTCCAAGTTTCGGCCCCGTAGGTGAGTACCGATAAGATGCAGCTGTCATACACTTCCTTCTTCCGGGACAACGGTAGGCTGCCATTCATTATCTGAGAATGCTTGCCGAGTGGACTGCACCCAATTCTTATCCTTCTAATTATCTCTGCCTTATGCATGGGATCCGAGGTCACTACTTGTCCTAAGTAGATATATTCGCTTTCCACTTCCACTGCCTCGGCACCTATTGAGGCTATTGAGCATTCTTTTAGGTTTCTGTCTATTAGTTTTCACGCTCGTGACTCTACTTCGCTTGTACAGTGCGGTAATCATGCTTTGGAAAAGACCATTTTCAGAAAAGTTGGAAACGTTGTACATACGCGAGCTTTAATGATGACAACACTGAGGTCATTCGCAAAGGTCAGCCATGATAAAGTAAGCGCGGCTGCGCGGCGCTCTCTTAGAGCCACTCGTAGTCACATCGGCGTACAGTATGATGGGATAGGTTTCTGAGCTTTTGCTTGCAGTTTGGATTTTATCACAACATGCGGTTACGAGTTCTGCAGGAGTCATGCCGACTCACGGCTTCGTCCCGCTCTGCAAACGGCACGGAGGCGCTCAAACGCGGTACACCAGAGAGGTTGGTGTCCCAGCCGGTGATAGGAGAGACCAATCTCCGCGACGCAGACGCCATATCATCCAGTACCCCAGTACTGCGAGTCCGTGAAGTCCGAGCGTAGGCGATTCGTGAGCGCGCTGAGTCGAGCAGCCGGCACAATCGCTGTGTTACCTTCATCATGGCCGCGCGCAATGTTGCTAGACTGGCCTTCCGCTTGTACGCTATGCCTGATAGTATTTTGCAAAGGGTCTGCTCGTCCCCCGAGTTACTTAGTAAGGCTACGTTATCAGAAAGTCTGAGGTTACTGAGGTATTAGCCATTAACCCTTACGCCCACCTGTTCCAATCGAATGTTCTGAATAGCTCTTGTAAACATGCTGTGAATAACATTGGAGAGAGTGTGTCTCCTTGTCTGACGCCCTTCCTTACAGGTATGATATTTTATTGCTGTTCTTATCAAGGGCGATGGCAGCTCTGGACCCTTTTTTGTGATAGATGGATATATAAGTGGAAATACAAGTCGACAAAACATTCGTACTTTTTTCCGGAAGCGGGAATCGAACCTACAAGCTTCGCAAGACGTGCAGTGCACTACCAATTGTGCTATTCCGTGACGGCTACCTTCTTGTCTTGTAGGGCAGGAGTTTAGATTTAGGACTGCTCAGAGGCCAGTCAACTAGCGCCGCCCCTTGACCACCGCGGTAGACGAAGAGAATGTGTTTTTCCAGCGGCCGCCACGGAAATTCGGGGGATAGGCAATGGCATTATATATATATATAAACCAGAGAGAAAGAAAATGCACCTAACCACACCATTTATTACTTCAAAGAAATATTCTTGGTAAGGTAGAATCAATGCATGATGCATGAATGGTGGTTGGTTGAGTTGTATTGGTGTAGCACATGAGTGGAAACTCTTGTTTTTCTAAAATTAAAGGGAGCTTAAACCCGGTGTTAGACGATTTTCATTCGCCGCCTCTGCCGCCAGGGACACAGGCGACGAGATCGGTGGCAGATACGGAAGAAGAGGAGGAAATCTCATCAGATTCGTGAGTGGCCCAGAGTGCGGTACAGGGGAGTGGTTCCTTCTTCACTGGAGCCCATATGCAGTTCCGCCCCGCCTGTGCTCTGTCCACCAGTTGAAGCTGGGTAGGCAGAGAGAGGCTGGACAGCAGCATCTCCCATTGCTCATGTTGGGTAGTTGACGGAAAGAGAGGAGCGTGCTCAGGGCTAAAGTCGCACAACGCGATTACGGGGTGGAGTGTTCCTACTTCTGGGCAAAATTTACATTCAGCGTCGTAACGATTCGAGTGCACTAAGTGAAGACGTGTCGGGTGTGGGAAGGAGCCGGGTTGTCTGGGCCGTAGGGTAGTTTGTTCTGCTCTGGAAAGGTCAGGGTAGGGTGAAAGTAGGGTTTGTGTGTGAATGCAATAATGCTTGGTTATTTCTATGAACGTGACAAGCGGGTGATTTCCTCGTGCAGCTCCATAGCAGGGGGGTAAATGCGCAGGCTTGGTTTGGTGGGCGTAGTCGTTGTCCTCCCTGGAAGCGTGAGCGCGTGTCCAGATGAGCTGAATAGAAGCGCTTGGGGAGTGTTTTTTAGCCCATGCAGTGCAGGTCGGTACACACAATTTGAATGGTAATTCCAGTACGCTTGTTGGGGATCGTTGACTACCTTCCCAACCCATGGTTGAGTGAGAGTCAAGGCGATGGCTGCCTGTTCTGCTGCAGTCACGTCTTGGGTCCTGAGGGAAGTACACGCAATGACGTTAGTTCCTGGATTAGCCACGATGATGGCGTAATAGTGCCCTCGATGTTGCGAGGCCTCCGTGTAGATAACGGCATGATCCCCATCGTGGGTAGTGGTGAGCGCATGAGCCTGTGCTTGTCGGCGAGCCTCGTCGTGTGAGGTGTTCATATTTCTGAGCAAACGAAGCATGCTTAGTTCTTGTCACCAATATCCCGGGAGTACGTCAAGCGGAGTGACATTATGTGCTGCCGAGCCAACCTGGTGAGGGATGTGGTGACCCGCCACAGTTCTCTTCAATCGGAGCTTCTGGTTATAGAGATGGCTCTATATCAGCTCTTCCAGCGTGTTGTGCTGCTCCGTGCTAAGCCGTCTTTCTGTGGACGCACTCATGGGAAGACCAATGACCTGCTCAATCGCTTTTCTAATCCTTATACAAAGCATCTGTATGTGCTCCTTGTCTAGAAGAAGACAGGGTTTGCTGGAAGTTATTCTGTAGAGGACGAAAGCTTGAATTAATCTAAAGGTATCGGATTTCTTGAGGCCTCGCTTCTTGGTAGCAACTGGCCTGATCATGTGTATGATTTGATTTATGCTTTGTTTGCTTTGTTTTGCTGCAAGGATACGCCACTCTTGGTGTTGGCCTGGAGATGTAGGCCCAGGATCTTGGTGCTGGGGCTTGGAGTGATGGCCAAGCCATCAAGGAGTATTTGAATGTGTCCCTTTATGTGTCATTTGGAGTGAGGGCGGACGACAAGGAGCTATGATTTTCTACGTGAACACTGGAGGCCACAGGCTTTAGAACATTGGCGTACTAGATGTGAGATGCCATGTATTGGTGTGAGCATCCTCTAATTTTTGCAACTCTTAGCACATGCGCAAGTCGCTCACATGGCCGCTAGACGTGCGTGGGTGGACCACACAGCGGCGGGAGAGGTCGCGTGACGCTATCACGTGGCATTTAGCGAGAATGCCGCGGGGGGGGGGGGTGTGGTAAACCTGTAGATGTGCTTGGTGCTTCCTCGTATTCTTCGTCTCCGCGTGGGCTCGTAGCTAAATCGGTAAGACAACGGGCTCTCCCTTTGTTATTATAGTAGTTCCGGGTTTGATTCCTGGCGGTGCCAGTAAATTATTTTATTTGTTCGCGGGAGTTTTCTGTTGACACCAACGGTCGCGAAAAATCCCTTGGTGGGGAGAGGTAAAAAGCTTTCCTTTAAAAGGTCAACGAACCGATGTTTTCGTTTAAGCCTGATGTCATGGATTTGAATTTGTGAATAAGATAGGATTCTATGTCTTCTCTATCATTGTGGGAACGGAAACCTGATTCAAGAGTTGTCACTTTAATTTTATCAAATGAATGGCCAGTGGCGTTTATATGTTTGTATAACGGCAGATTGGGAAGGGTCCTAATGTGTGACTTATGATTGTTGAAACGTAGTCAGATAGAGTTCGCGGTCTGCCCACTGTACTGAATTCGGCATTGCGCGCATTCTAGCAGATAAAGAGCATTTTCTGTGTCACAAGTGAAATGTCGTTTTGATATTAAGCTTGAAATTTTCAGCTGGACTAGTGGCTGTGGTCGTGGTCGTCAAGGGGGCAAATTTGGCATCGCGGTTTTTGGCATGGCGAACAGCCGATGTAAGATGGGCGAGTGGTTTTAGATGAAGTGAGTGAATCTCGTAGGTTCGTGGAACGCCGATAGACTACGCGGGGCGGATGTGAAAAAACGCGTTGAAGTTTCTGGCTTTGCATGAGAATAGTATGGTGTTTTTTAAGAATTGAAGTAACTTTTGGGAGTGACGCTGAATAACTTAGAATCAGATTAGTAGTTGGTTGGGCAAGGGGCGGCCTGGTTGGGAGTAATAGTTCGTTCCGATCAAGTTTGCTTGCGCGTTTTGCTGCGTCATCAATAATCTGTGCCGGGTATTTCTGCTTTGTAAGGGAGTCACGGAGTACTGCACAGTTTTGGTTAAAGTAGGCTTCTTGCGAGCATGCTCTTTTGAAGCGAACCGCCTAACTGTAAGGTATGCTGGTCTTCTTATGCTTTACGTGGCTGCTTTCAAAGTGTAAATACTGATGGCGATCTGTGGGCTTTCTGTAACGCTTTGAGGTTAATTTTCCGTCATGCAATGACACTGAGACGTCAAGAAAGTTGATTGTTTCAGCCGAATATTGGTGGGAGAAAGAAATTTGTGGGTGGCAGTCGTTGAAATCTCTAATAAATGAAAGAAGTTCTTGTTCGCCGCGTTGCCAAATCAGAAAAATATCATCGATAAAGCGTTTGTAATAGAAAGGTTTAAGAGAACGTTTGTCGAGGAATGCGGTTTCGAGAGAGCACATGAAAATGTTAGCGTAGCTTGGTCCGTCCCTCGTACCCATTGACGTTCCGTTGATCTGAATGTAGTGTATATCATGAAATTCAATGTTATGAAGCTCTAGAATTAGCTTGAGCAACGTTGCCAGTGTTTCACTGTCGATGGGATTAGATTCGTGAAAGGCGTCGTACGTTTCGACGACAGCTCGGACGCCATCATCGTGAGGGATATTGGTGTACAGAGAAACGACGTCCAAAGTGACGATTAGTGAATCGGGCGGGACGCGAAGCTCGATAATATCACTCAAGAAATGGTTTGTGTTTTTTACAAATGAAAGAAACCTAGCTGGCATTTTGTTTATCTGTGAGTCCACATAAGAGTTTTTCCGTTACCGTGCCGATGCCGGATACGATAGGACGACCTGGATTATTCTGCTTATGTATTTTGGGCAATAACTAAAACCTACCGGCGGCAGGACTAAGAGGGACAAGTGATTTTACTGCATGAGCTGCTATTTTTTTTTGGCAAGGTTTGAAGAGTTTCCTTATTTAGAGTTTTAAACTGTTCTTTGGGATCATTAGGAACACGCTTATAAAAAGAACTGTTGGTCAATTGTCGGAGGGCTTCATTAAAATAATCACTTATATTCATAACCTCTATTGCGCCTCTCTTATCAGGCTGCTTAATAATGATTTCACTTGTCGAGAGTGGTCGACCAGCGTTGAACCCTCTTAAGCTACCTTTGGCACCAAGACTGCCAGAACAGAGGCCCTCGCTAAGCATGTAGCGAATCAGAAAATAGGAAAGGAGGGGCTCGGTGAAATAAGACAGAAAATAAGGGTTGGCAGTCAACAAAACCTCGGAAAGCAAAGAGGAGGTTGTGGTGGGTCATAGAAACAGATGAAGAATTTTTTGAGTCAGAAAGAAAGTGGTAAAAAATGCCCGCCGGGTGGAATCCGAACCCACGACCTCCAGAATACCGGTCTGGTGCGATGACCACTACGCTACTGGCGGGACAGTTTCCCCACCACTTTCTCGGGTATTTATGTTAAGGTATTTTTTTGTTTCTGCACTTGGGGGCGGTAGCCAGCGCCACTCGGACTACTCGGGGTGAAGGGGACCTTTTTTTATACCCCCGGGCCGTGACTAGAGTGTCTACGACATGTGGAGAGTGGTTGACCAGCGTTGAACCCTCTTAAGCTACCTTTGGCACCAAGACTGCCAGAACCGAGGCCCTCGCTATGCATGTAGCGAATCAGAAAAAAGGGAAATGAGGGGCTCGGTGAATTAAGACAAAATAAGGGTTGGCAGTCAAGAAAACCCCGGAAAACAAAGGGGGAGGGGATTGTGGTGGGTCATAGCAACAGGTGAAGAATTTTTTACCAGTCGAATTTTACCAGTCGACAATGCCCTTGATACTCATCTTCAGCTGGAGGGGGGACAATTCCCCGCGGGGACATGCTTCAGCCGATACCAGTGGCGGTGGAAGCTCTCCGGTATCTTCAGCACACCTTTTGGAGGGATTATCCACAGAAAAAGAGGAAGATACTTCTCTTTCTTCTCTGTGACAGAGGGAACCTACTAATTAATATTCTCAGCGACCGCAAGCACAAAGTGTCATGTCTCTCGTGGGAAAGAATCCTGAAGGTGTTTTTTGACATTCATGCAATGTTCCGTGCGCCTCGCACAAAGCTTTCTCGTGCCGAGCTTACAATTGATGAACTTCGTTCCCAGCTGGCTGAGTGCCGAGTGTGTGAAGCCGCCCAACAACCTCCTACGCCACGGCGGTCCTATGAGAACGGTGTGAGGGATCACCAGAGTGTCTCGCGTGGCTCTCAGGTTCCCGCACCGTCGTTTGCCCCTCCTCAGCCCGTGCAACAACGCCCGGGAACGACGTGAGCTTCGCCTCGGATCCGAATCATGTACTGCACATCACTCCATTGCTTCCTCCTGTTCGTCGCGGCCCCGAAACTATCACATTGTTAAAAGCGACTTAAGGAAATGATCCATCAGGCATTGGCGTCAAACTGGTGAAACTTATCCCGAATCGTTCAGGGCTCACAGTGATAGCTGCAGACAGCGCATTCATTGATAATTTGGAAAAAATCATTGAAGAAAATGTGAAATTGAAAGCTGCAATCAAAGTCACCCGCCCTGCATGCCACCTTCCCCAGTTTAAGATCAGGTGAGTTGACCCAAGCGTTGTTCCCGGCATACTCCGTACAAACATCAATGCTCGAAATGCATTAGATGAAGACTTCAAACACAGGATTTACTTCATAGACCACACGAAAAACAACGTACATATCGTAGAAGTTTCGCCTTTTGTATGCAACATCTTGGAAAAACGGCCGTCTATTGGTTGGATGAACGTCATGTAACATAAAGAAATATTTTTACGTGGCAGCGTGCAGCCGTTGCTGTACGTAAGCTCACGTAGTGGCACGATGCAATTCCGAAAGTGTTTGCGGCACATACTGCGCCGAAGATCATGCCGGCGTTCAAGACTGCACTTCGGCTGCCAAGGAAAGGGTTGTTTGCAGGGAGTGTCGCGCTGCGGGGCGTCGTTCAGACCAGGTCTTCAACGCGCCTTGCTGCTACACTGTAGAATCAAGGGTCTCACGCATTCGTCAAAAGATCATTTAAAAATGTAACCAGATACATTACTCTTCCTCCGTTGTCTCTGCATAAAACAACTTTTGTTTTTCGGCTCACCGTCAAAAAAATCAAATGACTTCCTTAACATTTATTCAGGCAAATTTGGTTCACACCTGTGCCACTACTTCTCACCTTGTGTATTTCATCGAAGCGGAGCACATTGATGTGGCTATTGTGTGTGACCCCTACGTTCGCGGATCAACAGTGCCTGGAGTGCCGCACAATTGACTCTGCTTCCTTAACTCAGCCAACCCACGTTTGTATGGTTCACATACCTAAGCGCAGATTCGACGTATTTCCGTTGGCAGTGTTTCCATACATCGTGACTCTCCGAATTCAGCACCAAGAGTTCACCTTGCTCCTAATAGCCGTTTACGCTGCTCCATCTGTACCTCTTGACTTTACGGTGTCCGGCATTGACGACGTCCTTCATCGCCACCGACTAGCGAACCTGCTGCTGGCTGGTGATTTTATTGCCAGGAATCCGCTTTGGGGTGGTAGCGTTCTAAACGCCGGTGGCAGTGAACTTGCTCATTTTATTCATGGGGCGCACCTCCGAATATTAAATGACCCCATGTCCATAGCCACATTTCAGAATGCCTATTCAGAGTCTTGGATTGATCGTTCCCTCGTTTCCGGATCAATCTGGGATGGCAACCCCTTGTGGGAAGTACGAGACACACCAACTCTATCTGACCATAAATATGTGGTATTTGGTCCCCGAATGGTGCAATTACCTCAGAAAAAACGCTTAACCAAGACCGCATTACAACATCTGATTGAAGAATTACCAATTGAAGATTGGATTCCTGGTTTCACTCAGCAAGATATTGCTACACCAAGCGCCCTCAGCGCATCATTGGACAGATTTTACTCTAAGCTGGACTGTCTCAAAGGAACGTTTGAGGGGCTTCCGAAGCAGCAGAAGGGAAACACGTTGTGGAGTGACACCATTGTGAGAGAAAGATCAGCCATGCGAGTGTTGCGCCGCCGGTACCAGCAATGTCGTGACCCCTTTTTCCAGCGAATTATAAATTTACTTTCTATCGCCAACTTGCTGCTTACAGGGAGCACATTCAGCTTGCAAAAGACAAGGCTGTGTGGCATGCCTGCTCTAGAGTGTCTGCCAAGAACCTTTTTGGACCACCTTTTTGTGGCGGTTCACGAACTTAGAGCTCGCTCTGTTTTACCTTCGCTACATGTGACGGACGACCCTTCGGCAGCATCCACAATACAGTCAGTGGTTCTGCTTATGAAAACTCGCTTTCCTCCTGATGAATGTGATGATACCCTAGTCCACATGGCAATGAGAACCATAGTGGCTTCATCTCCATACCCCACGGAAGCACAAGATGATACATTCACGCTAGAATAATTGCAATTGGCCTCTCGAAATCTAAACGGTAATGTAGCGTCAGGCCTCGACGGTGTCCCAACTCCTATAGTTCGTCTTTTTTTCATCATATACCAAATTTTTATTGTGTCTTTTCAACTCTTGTCTTGCGATTGGCCACTTTCCCCTCACTGGAAACAACCGCGCGTCACCTTTCTGTTAATACCAGGACGCTCACCCACTACACCCTCTTCGTACCGGACAATATGCATGACATCCATGATTGGCAAGCTTTTAGAAATAACGTTAAGTGGCCGCTTATTGCATTTCCTGCAACAATCTCGCGTACTTCACCCTCATTTGCTTACGCAACCGCCTGCCGCAACATAAAGAAAGTGGTGGACTTTCTCTCATAATATACTAAATACACTTTACAGGCGCATTTGATAGAATCTGCAATCCTCGACTATTATATTTTTTTCAATCTCCTCACCTTCGCCGGAACCCGCATTCCTTACTATATTAAGTTTGACCCTCCACACCCGCAAGACCTGGCACCTCCTCCGCTCCCTCCTGGACAACCACTCTACTCAACGTCTTTACACCTACACCTCGTCTTCTCCTGCCCCCAACACCCACATCCCCACCCCTTTCCTTCCCCTGAGCAGTGGGAGTCCGAGCTGACCAGCTCCGCACCGGAGCGCCAGGTCGCCCTGGTGCGGCGCGCACTGGAGGCAGCCCGGACAAGAGGCCTCCTGGACTTAGGAGGCTAACCACGCCCTTATACCCCTTCCCTTTAAGCTCAATAAACGTTTTGCCATCCATCCATCCAATCTCATCGTTGGGCCGCCCAATATTTACCAGCTTCTGAAATTGTTTCTCAAGGATCGCGCCGTCTACTTTGAGACATTTTCAGGAACTACTACCCACGCCACTTCAAAAGGCTCTCCTCAGGGCTCTCCTATCAGCCAACTTTTGTGGAACGCATATCTGTTTTGCCTGCCCATGCCTCGAGATGCATATATCCAAGCGTATGCGGATGACATCGTGATCATTATCTATGCTCGTATGCGTCGACAATAGGAGGCGACTCCTGACGTAGCCCTCCATAAGAAAACTGCTTGGGCCGGAGTTGCAAAATTAAAGTTGAAGCCCGCTAAATGCTCCTGCCTCTTTGTCTACAGGGGTGAGCGCGGGGCTATTGGAAAACCTACCATCAAGCTCAACGGCGCAGTTATCAAGCAGGTGACGGAAATGAAACTCCACGGAGTGATTTTTGACAATCTCCTCACATTCGTGGCCCACACAAACCAATTCAAATTTACAGTTGAGAAGATAGCAGTTTCGCTCACACGATTTGACCGCATGCATACAATAGTCCGTCGATCTCATCTCCGTCAGTTACATCACCTTGTGGTCCTTCCCGCGGTCTTATACGCAGCGCCTGCATGGTGGCACATCAACCAACACCATTTACTGGAAGTCCGGGTACACTCGCTACTCAGATTTTTATTATGCGCCGTCACCGGGGCGTATACTACGACACGGACCGCCGCCCTCGAAGTCCTTGCAATGCGCTACGGCTTCACATCAACCTAGACATCACAGTGCGCATGTTTCTGTTGTTTCATCACCAGCAACCAGTTACCTTCAACACAGCATCATTTAATCCTTCCGACGTGGACCTGCCCATCAAGGTGGACACACATCCTGCGCGACCACTTCGTGTCCATTACGACCGTCTCACCAGAACGGAAGCAAACCGGAGGCTGCACTTTTCCACGTGGCACGCCCTTTCAGACGGATCACACAGGCCCACTGCATCAGGAGCAGCCTTTGTCATTTTGAACGGGACAGACCATGAGTATGCGGTGAGGCGGGTCCGTCAGGCGTGTCCGACCACGTCGTTTGATGCCGAGGTGATTGCCATGCAACAACTCGTACTGTTTCTCTTGGACGACAATCCTTCCTCCCCCGTCAGTATCTACTCAGACAGCCTTTCGCTTTTATTGGCTCTTAATAACCCATTCAATCAGTCCGCTACCATTCATCGTCTAAAAAAGACTGTTTTTCTACTTTCAAGTTTACTGTCTGTATTTATACACCACGTGCCAGCTCCTTCTGGTGTGTGGGGGAATGAGCTTGCGGATACTGTCGCCACCAGGGCTGCGACAATAGGAGAGGAGGCTCCTGGAAGGTGGTCGAAAACCAGGGTGCGCTCTTTGCTGATGAAGGTCGGTCGCTTGGTATGGCAGGAGACGTGGAGTAATACAACTGCGACACTTAATTGTATAGATGGACCCCAGTGTATTGAACCTTCCTTCCTATTCCCCGCCTTCCAAGAAGCTTGCTCACCTGATAACGGGACACGGACGGTTTCCTCATTACTTTCACAGTCTACGACTCACGCTAAACTTTACGGGCTTCTGTGGTGGGCCTGCCGCTTCGGTTTCGCACTATTTAATGGCATGCCAGAAAACGGACAGCTACATTGAGGGGCTTCGTAGGCTGTCAGGATCACCGTTACAGCCACCATATCTTCTTCACCTTTTGAACAGTTCAACAGCCGCGAAGATTCTCATGGAGCTTGTCGATTTCATTTTTCGATATATACCCGAGGTGTGACCCCTACTTGTGTTCAAAGATTTGCATCTGCGCCCCGTCGCGCACGCCATGCCAGACTCTGCCTTCCAGCTCTGCATAATGTCGGCGCTGTGGAGGATGTTTTAAATGCAGAGCATTTCAGTAACTCACGATGTCACCCGCGTTGGCGTCCGTAGTCCGCACGCTCACTGCGCATGCGCGTCGAGTCGAGGCGATAGCGAACACTCTCGCGAGGGGATTGGATTGGATTCGAACACTCTCTCGCGAGGGGCATTGGATTGGATTCGATTGGATTGGCATGGATTGGATTGGCTTGGCTTGGCTTGGCTCGACTTGGATTGGATTGGATTTGGATTGGATTGGATTAAAGTGGATTGTGTTGGATTGTGTTGCGTCATAGCCGCGGCACGTTGCGTCATAGCCGCGGCAGACGCGCTGGGGCTGGCGCATGTGCAGTACTCTCTCTTCCGCGGTTTCCTCTCCTTCGGGCGCGCTGCGCATATAACCGGTGTGCCGTTCTCCGGCGAAGCAACATCCGCTCTTGGCTCAAACACCTAGAGTCCACGCCTCTTTACAAGTACGCCGACGTCGTCGACTGGTACCGGCTTACGCAGTGCCCTCAACGTATATAAGCGGCGGAGCGCGCGTTCGGAATTCAGTCAAGGGCGTCTTTGCTTGGCTATCGCTTGACGTGACGCTTTGCTTGACTCGAGTAGATGCGACGCATTTACTCGAGTTCCCCCCGTGGGAAGATGCGGGCGACTTTTTTTTAACTTGTCTCATTTTGTGTTGGGTAACACATAAACACGGGCCACCCATGAACTGCACCTCTGCGATATTGTTTGCCGAAGGTCCCAGTGCTACAACGTGTGGCCTTTTATCGGTGAGGTGTGGATAATGCCGTCTTAGCTCTGACTCGGGATTCTTTGAGAGTGCTAACACACTTGGGGTAATCTGTTAAAAACACACACACCTCTGACTGCTCTTTCCCGCTGGAACTATTCTTGCAAATAATGTATCATCACGGTCACACTAAGTGGGAACACGGGAGCACGAGCCACTACTAGAGCTCCCTAACGGCGCCGCCCGGAAACAGCACGCATGCGCGTTGTGAGGGTCCGGAGAATACAGAGCTCATCGCGCGCATCGCGTCAACGGGCGGCAGCGTGTCGTCTGCCACATGCGAGCTGCCGGCGCTAAACGAGCAGCAGGCGTTGCCAGCGGCCGTGAACCGCAGCAATAAAAACAACTAAAGACATTTAGGGATACTTTTTTTCAGATACGCAGCAATTTTTTTGCTGGAAATCAAGATCACGTCGCGGTTCGTTGCTTAGATCCGCACCGCTATTCTGCTGCCTCGGCGTTCACAAGAAGGAATTTTCACCGCGGAATGATGAATCTTTGATGCACTGGCTATGCGCGGCTACAGCCCGCATCGTCTGTCGGGGCGTCATCTTGAAGGAAGGTTTTATCGTTATGGGCGTAGATATTCCCGAAACGCCGGTCATGTTGAAATACGTTTTACGCCAGTGCTGTAGTTTACAAGCACATACAAATCTTTTGTGCGTGTTTTGACTTTATCAACAAACTGTCACCGCTTTCCGGAAGATCTTTCGGTTGAGGGGCGCCATAAAATGCGCAGAAAATCGCGCCAGTGACCAAATGGCCGTGGCATCTCAACATGTCAAGAGTTCCTGAAGAAGACAGGCGCCGGATCTTCGAATTGTCGAAGAAGGGCTACTCCCAGCGATAAATCAAGGAACGCGTGAGTAGGCCCCTGCATACGGTGAATACGATTGTCCAAGCATACCACTACAAAGGCCGAATCCGGGATGCACCTCGAGGTCACCGTGTGAGAGCTACCACCCAGGATAAGGACTAGTTCATCGTCGCGGCTGCTGTCGCGAATCCCTTTATTTCTTCAAGGGAGGTCCGGGAGGCCCTCGGGCTGGACGCTTCAGACTCTACAGTCCGTTGGAGGTTGAATAGGGTTGGCCTACGCAGTGCTATTGCGGCCCAAAAGCCACTTCTGTCTGCGTCAATTAAGGAGGCGCGGCTGCGGTTCGCCATTTCGCACCAGTCGGGGACTGGGGAAGATTGCGGACGAGTCGTGTTTTCAGATGAGTCTACATTCTCCTCCAAACAGGACCAGCGTGTGCGTGTATGGTGCCTGCAAGGCCTACGGTAAGGCTGCTGCCATGGCTGTTACTTTTTTCACATGCATTAAGCCCACTGCAAAAAACGTGCAGGTCTGCAACAGCTCGGTACTCAATGGAATTTTGTGTGGCAATGCTTTGAGTAACAATAGATCTTACCGTGCTTAGTCTGGATATTTTCTGCGATTTGCTTGCGGTGTGTCATGCGTGATTACACTTACTGTTGATGTGCGGAGCGTCGTTGAAATTGAGAAGCTGCCTTTCCAGCAGTGCTCGAACGCAATGGTGGCCGTCACTGTCCATATTTCATGGGCCACCGCAGCTACCGTTTTATTACCGAAACGACGCTGACCCTGTGGTATTGTCAGGGTCATGGTGTTTTTGCAACGCAAGAAAGCTTAGTCGTTTTGCGTTAGAGGGGAACAGGTGAAGGGAACTATTGTGCCGTGCCGTGAAGCTAAGTTGTGTTTGTCCCTCTTGCCGTGAACTTGCTGCAAATAATCAGCTTGCTGTCTTGAAAAGAAGTCTTCCTTTCCGTCACAGCTTCTCGCGCCAATATGTTTCTCGCCCTTTTTGTACGCTCAGGTGTTTAACGGCGCTCTAGAATAATTCCGCGGACACTTCCGCTATCGCCACGCACGATTTTATGCCAGTAATCCGTGTTCACTTGCAGCCACGACCCGACCTACGCGCAGCGCGTCGCATCCAGCGGCAGGAAGGGCATCCACGTGTGGGGCGCTATTTGAAGGCGTGGACTGGGGCCGCTGCACCGTGTCCAAGGCGCCCTAACGGCTGCCAAGTAGTGCCTAATCCTGGACACGGTCGTCGTTCCATATACCAGTGGCGCCTTCCCGGACGGATACTTCCTTTTTCAACAGGACCTGGCCCCCATCCATATGCCCCGCTCGGTGCAGGCACACCTTCCTCAGACCGGCATCGAGCAGCTGGCGTGGGTGACGAAGGGAGCCGACCTCAACACCATGGAGAATGTTAGGGGTCGCATGAAAAGGGCGCTGAACCGGACCCCCATGCCTTCGGCCACTGAGTCGCCGAATGGCAGCGGCTGGCAAGCGACGTGTCACTTGTGACAGCGCTCTACGAATCGCTTCTGTCAAGAATGTGCTGTTGTCAAGTCAACGGCGACATGATGCACTACTAAGGGCGTCTAAACTTGTTTCTTATTTTTAACTGCCCAGACCAACGTCTTTAATTACAGAAGCTTGAAATAAACTGTTTCTCTCGACCATTTATTTTTCACTCCCTTTGTTACTGACATTACCAGGCCAAATAATTTTCGCTCTTGCGTCAGCGATGAGCCCGTCACTGAAACCTTTTTTGCCTTGACAAGCACACAAACTGTATTTACCTTCAAACAAAGTTCGGAAAGTTATGATTGTGCCTAATGCGGAGCACACGGTGGCAATTCTTACGTGAAAAAAAATCGTAAACGTCTGCAGTTGTTTATTACTGCGGTTCACGGCCGTTTAGCGCCGGCAGCTCGCATGTAGCAGACGACGCGCTGCCGCCCGGTGACGCGATGCGCGCGATGAGCTCTGTACTCTCCAGACCCTCACACAGCGCTTGCGTGCTGTTTCCTCGCGGCGCCATTAGGAAGCTCCAGTAGTAGCTCCCTCCACGCGCTTTCGTTTTCCCACTAAGTGGGACCGCGATAGTACACATTATGTTCGTAGTTCTCGTTCGCGAAACGCCGTGTAAGGCTATTGGTATATTTTGTGTGATTATTTATTGTTAATGCTTAATTCTCCATCTGTGGATTTGGTGTAACGTTTTGTAATTGCCTTGCTTACTTTGGTGTGCGAATTACCCGTTTTCCCTTTCCGTGTTTATAGCTAGGCACGCATGCAGGCAATCGTGTGAATGTGCCGTCACTTGTTACGTAGGGTTCCGCGGGATGGCAGTACTTGTCCGTACTAAGCCCATAATATGGGTTGGACATTCCAAGCTCTAGCCCGCCGAACGCAAAGGAATGCCTCGATTCAACTATGAGTGCGATTAATAACAACTCTGTTGACACCACCGTTGAGAATCGGGTTGGAACGGAGCAGACGACGCACGCCGGTGTTATTTTTTTCTTCGGCGTGCGGCCACAGTGGCACAAGCCACGCCACATCTGTGCCGCTTCGGCTGTGTCCGTGGCCATTTCAGTGTTGCCAAGCGAATAAATTGACAGTTAAACTTTTCAATGAATACCACCCATAGGCATCTTAGCAACCCTTGCAACTACCAGCCTTTAGGTAACGATCCGAGCCAGGAGTACAACTTAGAATCCTTCAGAGCCTCACAAGTCTTCGATCTACAGAATTAATAACGATCACTTCATTAAACCGAATAATATGCAGGCAGGGCGTTTTTTAGCTCCTCCCTAAAGTCCACAAAGTCCTCGTAGAATTATTTTGTACTGCCAACATTCCTGGCTGGCCATAGTTTCGAATAACAATACCCCAACCAATGCATTATCTCTGTTTCTAAATCATTACCTATCCGACATTCCGACATTCATCTTCCTTCATTCGTTCAGCACACCCCCAACTTTTCCTCCGCATAATAGAAGAAATATACAAGGGCGGGCGCCTAGCCAGTGGCACCCTCCTTGTTACTCTTGACGTTACCGCCTTGTATACAAACATACCTTTCGTCGAAGGAATCGAAGCTATTTCGAACGCTTTATCAGAGAACCCGCACCAACACGCACCAGAAGTGTACGTAACTTTTTTAAAACTAGGTTTAACTCTCAAAATTTTGAATTTTACTCGTCTTAGCTCTTGCAAGAGTTTGGAACCAGCATGGATACTCCATTCGCGTCGATCTATGCCAACATTTTCATGGGGAACCTTGAAGCCACCCTGTTTTAACTCTTTTCCGCATAAACCTGAGCTTTACCTCCGCTACATAGACGGCATATTCATAATTTGGGAACACAGTCGCGCGACTTTACAAACGTTTGTATCTCAACTCATTTCTTCGCTTCCGACTATTCACTTCTCATGCCAGAATTCAGAAAAAGAAGGGAACTTTGTGGGTACTACCGTCATTCTAGACAACTGTAAACTTAAAACCACACTTTTTAGAAAAGCAACGGACAGGCAGCAGTATCTAGATTAAAAATAAAGCCGTTCCACTCAATGTGAAAGCTGCCGAAAATGCAGAGCAGTGATTCACCATAATGGGCTGTAGCGCTGTTATCCACTTAGTGCTACCACCCCATACAATTGAAACTTCCTCCCTCCGCAGTGCTCGTGCGCCCCCTGCATGAAATTGCGCATGCGGAAGTTCTGTTCTCTTTGTGCTTTTCTCTCCGCACCTGCTGGCAATGCACTCCCAACGGGCGTCCTTAATTAAAGGAACGCGGGCGCTGCCGGTTAATTACGTATATTTTTCCTCAAATGTACCTATACGGGGTATTCATTGACGCGCAGCGCGTGGTGCATTGTGGGAGAGTTCGCCATTTTGAAGTCCTCGGTCAGTCGGCGGAGCACGGGAAAAACGTTGACGGGAACACTTTGGCGAACCCATCGGGATCGCGTATTCTGTTACTATGGGCGACAATGGTTTACTGTGCGATAGTCGGTTGCAGCAGCCGTACTCAAACCAAAAAGATGAAAATGGAAAGCAACAGAAAAGATCCAGGCTTCTTCAAAGTCTCGAAAGTGCGCACATCGGAGTGCGAGAAGACGAAGCTCCTGTCGGAAAAGCGTCGTCGCGAGTGGCTCGCGCGGATCAACCGGCCAGGAACCATGGACCCCGACAAGTACCGAGTGTGTTCAAGACATTTTGTATCGGGTAAGTAAGCGTCATTTCATCAATTTTACACCGGGTGCGACAAAGAAAAATGACCGAGTGGCAACACCACTGTGCTCGCGGCACGGCGCAATCGCGAAGCTTTTCAGGGAGGCGCCTTAAAGCTGTGTCGAGGTCGTAACGGGGAAGAAAAATATACATCGAGGAGCTAATTTGTGGAAGCTGACGTTCGCGGCAGCTAATGGGCAGTGGAAGAATAAAAATCGTCAGCGTAGCCCCTTTTGAAACAGCGACGCATTAATCGTAGAATGGCATGCGAAAAAAAAGGGAGATGAAAGAAACGTTTCCGTGGTGGCTCGCGGGTGAGCTGTCGTTCAGGCTGCACGTCAAAACCACAAAACTTCCGAGGACATTTAGAACCTAGACTGAAAAATGCTGTTGGAGTTGGGGTAAGTCACACCCAAGTGAAACATTGAGAAGGAACAGCTGTGCGTGTGTTTGCATTTCAACGCCCCCTTTTCTCGTACGCAGGTTCACTTGCCATGCTCTGTGACGAGTGTAGCCATGCATTTGTGTGCATCTAAACGCCCATTTTTCTGACACGCAGGTTCACCCGCCAAACTCTTTGATGAATGTAGCCCAGACTGGGCTCCTTCGCTTCACCTGGGCTATGAAGCAAAGCCTGCCAACGAGGGCAGGTACAATCGCCTGAAAACACGACGCACTCGGAACCAGCAACAAGTTTTAGCAGGTGAAAATTGCCTAATATTTTACATCCAATTACATTTCACTGTAGAAACAAGGTACTAGGATGACTTTCTTTCAAATGCAGTTGCAAACTTGGACATCCCAGCCGGGATATCTGTGGACGAGAAGCCAGCTGTGCCCGCCTTGGAACTATGCCACAGTAAAATTTTTCTTCAGAGGCCTCTCGCAGCCCATAACCTGATTCTATCAAGTTAGATTTACGAAGTGTAGTCTGAATAACATACTGTAATATCAGCTAATGCGCTCTTTTCTGGCATGTGAAAGTAGCCGCTCATTTTAAATTCTACCTAACGAGCTTCTCAAACTGATTGTCTGTTAGGCATTTCTTTTCTCGCTAGGCATCAGCTTCCAAACGGATGTGACAGGCAACGACATCCAGCAGCTTGAAGACGTGGCGGCCAATCTGTAGAACGAGCTTACAGATGTCAAGATGGAATTCTTAGCATCCAAGTTTACGGAAGACACTCTTAAAGATGATCAAAAAGTGGCATTCTACACCGGTTTGCCTTCCTTTCTAATGTTGTTTTCGTTGTTCAACCTTTTGAAAGATCACGCCTCGCACTGCTTTAGGCGCTGAGTGGCCCATCTTTTACTTTCCATGGGCACTTGACCTCCACAACACCTTCCACACAACAGCTGCACTCGACCAGCAAGTCTGGTGTGGCACCCAAGTACACGTGCTCAGTTGGGACAAAAAGCCCTGCTTCTTTGAAATTAACATCTTCATGCAGTTTTTCACTTCGGCTTTGGTACTCTAAAAGTGCCTCTGCTTCCTTCTCCCGCCCATATTTCATTGGAGGAGTGGAGGGCTTGTCTGCGTGAGGCATGCAGATGCTCTTGAGAAGACTCACCGATGGTGATTCTAACCGTGTGTGACACACGTCGTACAACCTGGATGCAGTGACGCGGCCAGTGCGGTATGCAAACCAGTTGGCACTTAATGCCTGACTCCTCGTCCTGCTCTCGATGCTTTCACATGCTTGTTCTGTGATGACGAGGCTGTCGAAGATCTGCTCACACAGCTGCATAAGACCCTCGTAATCCAAGTTCTTTGCAGTGCAGTCGTAGATGTGGCGAAGGTCTGAGCCGTTGCAGGACCTGATTGCCGGCACAAACATGTCGCTGTAGTCAGGATAGGTGCTCAGAACTGCTGGACGAAGCACTGAAGCAACTACAGCGTCAAACAGTACCTTCCATTCTGCTTTTGTTGGTGGGATGTGCCACAGGCTTCGGCCGACCATTCGGCGTGTTCTTTGGGCGACACTCGCCATCAAGAATCTTCTTTTTCATCGTAGACTACAAAAAGTTCATTTCTGCCACTGGCCGCGCTACGATCTACGTGCTTCGGGAGCCAGCTGTTGGGGACATCGGAGCACGAGTTGCTGTCTCGCGCGCGCACGCCGTACTATAAGTAAAACAGCAGGGCCGCGACATGGGAACATGTCTCGCCGTTGCCGGCCATACATAAGCAGTGGGCTGCGACCACTTCGCCATCGCTTTTGGCCAAAATCCACGTCTTGACTGGAGGTGCTGACAAGCTCTGCGAGTGGTTTACCTGCGTACAAAATAAAACAGCGAGGAAATAAAATTAACACCTGCGGGATAACGTACGGGATAGCAGAGGACCCCGGCTAGCTTTGTTAGAGAACGCTACGCGCCGTACACTAGCCCTGCGGAATCCGAAGACTCACGCACGGGTTCGGGTACTCACATGCGGTAGACAGGCTCCGGCAATCCAAAGTGAGGCTTTATTGCCTGGCAGATACAGGGCATATACTAGACAACACGACTATCGCTCGCGGGGAGACAGTGGCTCTTGTCGCTCGCCCAAGCCGCTGGACTTAGACCTCGATATCCGTCATCACGGCCGCGGGAGCAGGGGAGGCATCCCGTGGCGACCGATCAGGGAAGAATCTCTCGGAGAGTCCCCGCGGAACATTCGCGCATCCCGCAGGTCGGCTCGGGGGGGAAGGGGGGGGGGAGATGAGATCTTCCCCAGGTCGTGGAGAGGGTGGCGCGAAGGAAGGTGGCAAACTGGTCCTCCTTCCCCCGCGCCCTCGCGCACACGTTCGTGGCGAGCCGGTTCGGCGCGCGCACGGGGTCGCGAAGAGGTCATGACTGACGTGACGCGCCGGCTGCCCAAAATGGCGGCTCCCAGCTCGCGAAAACATGTGCAGGCGAGGCGTAGGGAAGCAAGGGTCCCCACACGCCCTCCGCGACTGGCTGCGTACAACAAAGCGGCAAAAAAAGCAAAATTCAGCTACTCGTGGCCGCGTAGTCAATAAAACTAGCAATTCAGAAAGTTGGTGTTTTTCACAAGGACGGAAAATGCGACAAAACCTGGCAATTTGAGAACGAGCTTACTTGTGTGATTACGATGACGGTGTCCGCAGAGACTTGTTTCAGCAGTGGCTCCTGCACCCAGCCGCTGGTCCCGTAATTGTGGCCCTCCACGGATTTATACGCCTTGAGCTGCTTTCGACTAACGAAACTTGTCCTCAAAACGAGAAAGTCCATGATATCACAATTGTCCACGCGTGGCCAAAGGTCGACGTTCGCAACGTTTCGCACGCCGGGATCGAAGGGGTCCACGCCACACAGTTCAGTTTTGTCCTTATAACGCTGCCTGTCAGAGCCGCACAAGCTACTCAAGTACGAAGCGCCGCAGGGTGCCCCTATCCCACTCGCGTAATTAACGCATGAAGCGCCGAAAACACAACAGAATCCGCTGATTTCAGAGCGTTGATGGTTGAACCGCCGCTGTCGATGCCGATCCAAGGACGCCAAAATGGCGGAGGGCAGTCTGTGACGTCAGGACGACGTCACGTGAATACCCGGTATAGGCGCCGGACAGAGCCCAGAGGGCGACACGGAGCCCGCAACACCGAACGCCCCCTTCGGCAGATATGCGCAACACTGGGTCGGTCCCCGCAAGCCGTTACGTTCCTGGCTGGGGAGCGATCCTCTATTTTCAGCGCGGATGAAGCATATTAGTTGCCCCTTTTGGATTTAAAACGAAGTAAGAGATTGAAAAGTAATACTGCCGCATCATGCAGGTGAATGAAGGAGGATTCATTCGGTTTAACTCGCGTATGGGAAGGCATATATAAAGGCCGCATAGGCGTGATGACCTGAAGAGAAACGCTAAAGCGTGCCAGCGGGCAAAACGTTCTCAAAATCACCATGTTTCCATTGAAACGAAAACGTAATTTATATCGTGCAATCCCCAAAAGAGGAGGCTTTGTCTGAAGATATATCAGATGTTGCGCGATGTTTCCGCTCGGGGTATTCCATCCATGTGAGTTCATTTGCGGCTGCAGAACTACTAACTGCACCACATGGGTGTTACATATGGGTCTTTGATCTTAATGTGAAGCTCCATACATGTACTCAGAAGGCGTAAACTGCGCTAAGGAAGACGCTACACAGAGAGAGGTACACAAAGACAGGCGCAGACTTGGACCTTTCGCCAAACTTGTCAGGTGTGTACCTCTCTCTGTGTAGCGTCTTCCTTAGCGCAGTTTACCCCATCTGAGAACTCGCCCAACAGCAAGTCCTCCTAAAATCCATACATGTAACAGTGTGAAATTCACATTTATTTGTGTATAGCGAAAGTTCTGCCGCTAATAAGTGCCCGCTCCACCAAGACACATTTGGGCTTCCGGGTGTAGCCGAGTACGCCGGCTGTATAAAAACACGCCCCCAAAAATAAACTCTTCACGAGAAGGCTATCCCAACAAATTCCATTGGGCGAGGGGGGGGGGGGGGGAGGGGTACGCAGAACATCTAATTGGCGTATCGGAATACATTGCGGAATATTCTTATTCGGGTATTTTTTCCCTCCACGCCAACGGGTCCGGCGTGAGACCTCTGTTAGAAAGAAATAGTAGCGCTTTTATTACCGTCAACACTTTTGCAACAATATTCGAGGGAGAAAAATTTAGTTTCCTGAGGATACCCCTCACTGGTCCGGAGTGACCGCAATCACAACGGATGGGATAAATAAAGTTTGTTCTCGTCGTCCTCCTCCCCAAGCGCGAAAAGTTTGTCCTGCGTTTATATATTTCCAACCTTTATTGAGAAATGTCCTATCTCTATTTTTCTTTGCTTTTCTGTGCCTTAGACAACAATTTCATTGTTTTTTTTTGCTGAAAGAGGCGCTGATTTTATGCTATCCAATAGCTTCCGAAACATTTGAGAACGTTAGCACCTTTAAGTATTCGCCCCATATGTGTTTATATGTATTTAATACGGCAATATAAGCACGTGAAATATTAGATGAAGCAGAGTATAACCGCTGGGTGATAACTTACACTGCTCTAACTGTGTTTGGGGGCCCTCTTTGTTACCAAATAATGCGCACTTATGTGTATTTACCACCTGCTAACCAGCCTACTAACAAGCTCCTCGTACACCATGGCAGCATGCACTTCGCTCGCTTAAAGTGGACTTTTCTAGATTCAGTAACCACTCCTCGTATCTGCGAAAAAAATACAGACGAAGAATTCGAGGGAGAATGCAAAACCTTGAACACACGCTTCCTAGTTGCGTCAGCCGACGGGTCGGCAGCAAGGCGACAGCATTTTATCGGCACCCCGTTTTATTTTGATGCGTCCCCCTACTACAATAAATTTATGCGTGACTTCGTTGCACTATGTAGTAGATATACACGCAAATAATCTTATGACACACGTTTTTGCAAAGTTGCGTTCACCGGGGCTAAAGGCGGTGTGCGTGGCGGGATCGACCCAGAGTTGCACGAGTCTGCCGCGGCTGGCGATGTTCTCGCCCGGCAAACTCGCCCTCCGAAGCCTATAGGGACCGGGCGGCCGTTGTATGGCACCACCGTCGCTTCAGCGAACAACGCCGCCCGTGGCGAACCGATCGTCAGTGGAATGCCGGCGGCGGTCAGCAAGCATGACTTTCTGTCCTGCTGCGTTGCGGGTTGCAAAGCGTGGATAACCACAAGGAGTTTTTTTTCAGATCGGTAAATCTTGAAAGTAGAGGAGGCCTTTACGAGGCATGCCATGTGTGTGATTTACGCCAATACCTAATTGCAAATAGCAGACGACGCTCAATGCGCCAAGCTCGAAGTCAAGCTGAAAGTGCAAGCCCGTTCCTTCGGGCAAATTTTTCATGCTTGCTGCGTGCAGTTTGGTGTTACGAGGAATATACTGAAGCTAAATGCTCTTACAAAGCCGGTGTAAGCAGCCGGTCCAGGAATGGTGCGGTGCTGGCCTTTTGCAGTTGATGACGAAACGGCGCCGTGCAAAAGCGAAAGACAAAGTTGGGGGGGGGGGGGGGCTTTTAAGATTTACTTCAAAACAGAAATTGTGATGAATGATGCTTCCGTAACTTCATCAACTACGGTAGAAACGTGTTTAATTTCACAAACATAAGCTTACTACAGTAATCGGGAATCGTTTACAAAATAAATACCGCATGATTGTAGAACGTTATTGCTTGTCATGGAAAAGCATTGATTTACAAGAATTGCAATGGTTGCTGGCTAGTTGGTAATGGTTTTTCAAAAAACAATTCTGCGTGGGTGGAGGAAGAGAGGCAGGAGTGTGCCAAAAACCCGCCCTCAGTTTCACAACTGAATGCTGCGATCGTTTTACAAGCTGCCACCTACGCTTGAAAAATCATGTACTGCTCCGTCTAACGACGATTGATGATTTATCGCAACGCTTTCTCATGTGGGTTTCATTGCTTGCCGTCTGGATTTAAACTTCGCTACTTGAGCTTTGAATTTCAGCAGTACGCCGTTTGGTCTTTTGATCGCTGCGTCTTTGTCTTTGACCATTTCCCATTCGATTTCGCACGACGAAAGCTTTGTGTTCAACCATCGTTGTTGTTAAACGGAGGGCTGGATGATTTTGTTGTTTAATTTTGCACTTCCATGCACCCCTCTCAAAATCGTAGCTGCTTCCAGCGTGTCAGAAACGCGTGTGTGCTGGAGGACTCGAACTGATGCACCACTATTTGAGGCAACTAGTCGCGCGTTATTGGTTTCTTCACAAGGCATTACATGATTTTTTAGGTACTCGCTAATGGATAATTAAGCATTAAAAACTACAGGCTGACGTTAACAATGCTACTTTTTTTTAACTATCGGTGCCAGCCTTTATTCCACGCAGGTGGTAAAATGGGAATCAGAGGAGGCATGGTTTGCAGCTTGGGCTGTTGGGTGGTTGAATAACGTTGGCTCCGGATAAAATGACTACTACAAACACGAGCTCCGCTTCGGCTGTCAAGCTCCCATGCTGTCACAGTGTCGCCCACCAAAACCGAAGGCACAAAGGTCACGGTTACAGAAAGAAAGTGTAAACTGCCACGATGTTTCCGCGGCCACACGGTAATATATCTCGTACGTATATTATAAGTGCCTTTCTCTTCAAAGCACACGTATCGAGGTTTCCCAGCGTTAAGGCTGGCGTTAAACCGTAGTCACTGAAACGAGTGAAAATAATTTAAACTGGTAGAAACGAATGGTAGAAACTACTCACGCGCAGAGCCAGGTGCAGACGCTGCAAAAAGCGCTCATGTCAGTGTAGCCATTCCCAACCTTAGAAATGCCCAATAAGTTTACGTAGCCGTTAGTGCCTTTAACAAGACATTAATACTAATAATAGTAGCTTTATTCGTACTCAGATCAGGTGAAGCCAAGGGTAAATCGCTGCAAAAGCCGTTCACGTAATTGTAGCCCATGCCCAACTTTAGAAGCGCCCGACAAGTTTACGTAGCCGTCATTGCATCTAAGAACCCAACAAACCTGTCTAGACTTCGTTTCACCGCACATATCCACTCACAACACCACCAAACCATTCAAAGCACGGAAGCAAACACGGAAAAAAAAACAATAGGAGGCCGCGTATTCCAATGCAGCGGCTCATTCCACTGACGAGCGGAGCGCCGAGTGGTGGCGCCACCCGTCCAGCTGCCCGGTCCCTATAGTTTTCTTTGCGCTAAACAAAGAGGAGATGTATGACAAGCGCCCGTGTTTTGCGAGTTTCGAACGCTTATGAATATATAAACCACTTGGCTTTCGAAGCCTCTGGGGTACGCCGCGAACAACAGCGTTACCCCGGGAGGCCGCCTTGGTGCTCTATATACTTGGGTCGAGCGAGCGAACTAGGACGACAAGGCAAGCGCCTGAAGATCTCTGAACTTAAAAGCCATCACCCGAGAAACTGCAAACAAGGGATTTTTGTAGGACAAGCCACCAGACTTTGAAGAGTATACAGTGATGACAGGGCTACGTAAAGTATCTATACGAACTCATGTCCACCCTTCTGAACAGGAACCACCACAAAAGCTCGCTCAATCAGGCGTACCGACGAGCATCTAATCTCAAAAGGGATGACGTGCTCAAAAAACAGCGACAAAACGAAAGCGCCAGGCCGCCTTCCCTGATAACTAAATTTTCAAACGCCCTCCCTAACGTAAACAATAACCTGCGGAATACTACCCCATTTTAGCCAGTAAGGACCGACTTAAAAAGATGTTTCCGGAAGAACCAAGGGTTACCTACCGCAGAAAAAGGAATCTAACAGATATTTAAGGTCATGCTAAAGTGGGGCCTTCAAAGCTACCAGTCATATTCAGCTGCTCCCGTCCCAGATGCAAGACTTGCAGGCACCTGCAGACCGACTGCATTGTAAAAAGCACCGCCAGCAATTACGTTCACTGGATTAATCGCAGTTGCGCGTGCACTTCATCGTAGATTGCTTATATGCTAGAATGCTCAATGTGTCACAAACAGTATAAAGGCGAAACGAGTCAACCTATGTGCCTTCGTCTTAACGGTCACGGGGCAGATACTCTCAGCAAATCCTACATAGCTGTAGCGCAGAATTTCAATCAACGAGGACGCAATTTTAATGACCCTAAGTTATATGTGCTTCAGTTAAACTTAATGTCTCCTAGGGACAGAAAATACAGAGAATCCTATTTAATTCACAAATTCAACTCCATGGAACTTGATGACCTAATGCGTCTAGCGGCAACTTGGCATCCTTGTGATATTCACGGGAAATACAGCATAAGGCACCGTATTTCTTCTACTTTATCCAAACAATATGACGCCTCCCTCTGCTCCTTATGTGGTCACATAATTCCTTCTGTTTTCGTTCCTTAGCTTCCAGTTTAGTACGCGCAGCCATCCCTCCAATCTTTGCTCTGGAATTCCATTTCACTTTTCTTTTTCTCTTTTTGCTCTGCTTTGTCTTGTGCACCGCACGTCCATTTAACTTTATCGTTTCGTTTCACTTCAGTGTCCATTTAAGCTACCAATGGCACCAAGACTCCCAGAACAGAGACCCTCGCTATGCGTGCAGCGAATCAGAATGGAAAATGAGGGAGTCGTGCAATTAGGACAGAAATAAGGGTTGGCAGTCAAGAATGCTAGGAAAGCAAAGGGGACAATGCGGTAGGTCATTTACTATAGATGAAACATAAAGAATTTTGATAGACAAAAACAAAATGGAGAAAATGCCCACCGGGCGGGATCCGAACCCACGAGCTTTAGAATACGGCCCGGGGGTTAAAAAAGGTCCCCTTCACTTCGAGTAGCTTGAATGGCGCTGGCTACCACCCTCCAAGCGCAGGAAGCAAATACCTTAACATGAATACCCGATAAAGGGGAGGGGAGAATAGCCCCGCGGGTAGCATAGTGGTCATCGCACCATACGCGTATTCTGGCGGTCGTAGATACGGATCATATGAAGGTTCTGCAATCGATAGGGCACTACAGCAGCATTCCCGTGAATACAACAACATGGCTCTTCCATCGTCAAGCGTCTATGCTTGCTCGACCACGGACGAAGACAACCGCCTCGGTGATATTATCCCCACTGTATTGGGAGAAGAACTCGCCATGTGTGGTATATCATCACGTCAGAACCTGCACAAGCTTCCGTCGCGAACATACTGGGCGAAAAAATTCGCCACGCTTTTTCCACGCCAGCGACGCTGCCGATATCACCGTGCCCAACGTCGTACGCCACAGCTCTCACTTGCCAGGCCCCGACCTGACCCGCCGACTGTTCCGTACTTGCCGCCGCGCCCATTTGACTGCTTGCGCCAGCAAGAAGTTTCCCTAGCTTCCCAGCAGCCGTTCGATCCTCAGAATTTTTCCCTTCGTAACCGTAGTTCCGTCCCAAAGTGCAGAAGACCTACCTGTGACATACTGCCGACCACCGGCCTCCACTGTGGTGAGCCAGGCCATACCGATTGCCCGCGTCCTTATCGCGAAATCGTGGCATCCCACCCACAGCCTTTCGCACCCAATTGGAGAAAGGTCGCCCGCCACTTCGCATTACCTCCCCGGGGGCCGAGCAATCGTACGTTTTTGTCGATAACGGTCGCGTTTCCATCCACTTCTCCGAGCCTCCCTTCTTCGGGAGACCTCCCCAGCATCGGGCTCCGACCCCGCCATGGGAAAACTAGACCGTACAACACTGGGAGGCAAGGTTGCGAACAGTCCAAGCCCCGAAGACCCTGTAGCGCCGGAAGTTGAGGAAACGGCTGCGTTGAAATGAGGTTTTGAGGGAGGGAAAAGGCCCTGAAACTGGCTGGCGTGGGGTGCCCACACCCAAACACCTCCCGAGGGGGAGGTGTTTGGGATGTAAAGGAGGAGATCGTGCGAAATGCTAGGAGAAAAATTTAATTACGACAGAGGGTGGAGAGTGCAAATTTGGGTAGGGCGGCAACTGTGAAGCGGTTGCACGCAGAAAGAAACGCCGAGCGGAAAGGGTCCCGTGAAGGCGAAGGAAGGAGCAACAGAGGCTAGAGAAATGGGTCAAGGGTCATAGACAGGAATGCGGAAGGAAGTGCTTACCCGAGTACCTCCGCTCCGGTGGCCACGGCGACACACGAACATACGGGGGCATAAGCCCAGCGGGACGGGCGGTCCTAAAGAAAAATAAAAACAAAAAGCAGTCCGAGCAGTTCGGGTAGACCGCAGAGGGAAGGGGGGGGGGGGGGGAGGGTCGCACAGAGGCGCGCGGCCACGCAAAACTTTAAAGTCGACGAAACCATGGTTTCGGAACTTTCGGTTTTTCTCAACGAGGACCAAATGCCCGCATTAGTGGATACCGGGATGATTTGTCGATAGTCAGTCGTGTGATGGTCGGGATACTTAACGTTACCCTGGGCCCACACTGGAGAGAGAGAGAGAGATGAAACTTGATTAGGCAGCTCAAGTCCGAGCCGCGGAGTTATCAGTCCACGGAGGAAGGGGGTGTTCCACGGTCCTCCGACGGTGGTGGGCTTGGCGGAGTTGCACAAAGAGTTTCAATGTGGGCAGCCAAGAGGGACCACAGGGCTGCCCGTAGGTTTTTAGGGGGAGCGGCCCAGGTAGACCACGAGTAGGGAATATCAGGGGGAAAGGGTTGGTCGAAAGAAATGTGGAAGACGAGGTCACCCGTACACAGCGCCAATATGTATGTTCATTGTCCGGATAGCCACCGCATACCTGACAGTGCGGACGGCCTGGTGACTTTTGTATGTAGTGGAGGAACAGATCACAGGGGAGGGACAATGTCTGCGTCTGTCTAATATATGTAGCGTGTCTCCGTGACATGAATTTAGATGGGGAGGGAAGTACCGTTCTTGCTTTGCGGAGGTTGCCGAGATGTTCGCGGCGCCTTTTATGGTGCATTGCTCTATCCTCTCTTGGATTGTATTCCTCAGGCCACGGCTGAGGGCTACCCGGGAAATGAGCGTCGCGGGCCAAAGCGTGAGCTCGTTCATTACCCTCTATGCCTTGGTGGCCAGGGATCCATTCGAGGAAAACGTGTAGGTGGGGATGAGCGTGTATGTATGTTGTCAGGCTAGTGTTACAGGGGATGGAATGTCATTCGAGGCGAAGCTTCGAAGTGCTCCCTGACTGTCTGTGCGGACTGTAATGTGGGCGGTCCGATGCTGGTGAAGTGTAATGGCTTCTGCGATGGCTTGAGTCTCTGCAGCTGTGGGCGAGGGGACGTTGACGTGATGCCGTACGTGAGCTGTGCAGGCGCCAACCGATGCCGTAGTCGTTGTATGGTCCACAAAACAGGCGTCCGTGTAGTAGGTGTCATGGATTGGTTCGGGAAGATGTTGAGCGCGAGATGCTCTACGTTCTTGATCGGTGGCTTGACTCATGTGTTTTTTGGTATGGGTAGCACAGTGATTCTTGGTATGCTTTCCCAGGGTGGCGGCGAGGGAGTGATGGGTGGGAGGTGGTCGGTGGGATACCCGAGGGCGCGAAGAATCTCCCGCCCTTGCATTGAAGTTGTCAGTCGGTGGTGCTAAGCTTCATGATAAACTGAGGCTTTTTCTTCAAGAGTGTTGTGGAGGGCAGCGTCATTAATTAATGCTGTGGAAGCGTAGAGAGGCACTCCCATTTCTATGCGGATGCATTTTCTGATGGCTGTTTCGATTTTGTTGGCTTGTGTCTTGGTAAGGCGCTGAAAAGGGTATGCATACATGACGCGTGAGAACATGAGGGCTTTCACTACTTTGCGTAATTCGTGTTCTTGGAGGCCTTGATGGTGACACATCACGCGGCGGAGCATTTGGTGAATTTGGTTAATTTGAGCAATGATGGATTTGACCCATTCTGTACTTTTAGCGTCTTGATGGAGGATGAAGCCCAGGACCTTGATGTTGTTTACTGTCAGATTAATTTTTTACTGTCAGTTTACTGTCAGTTGTTTACTGTCAGATTAATTAGGTTGCGATATTGGTTATTTTTCTTGGTTCTGTTGTCCAATACAACTACATATTCTGATTTCTCGTTTGAGCAGGTGAGTCCTACGTCATGGGCGTGCCCGCTGATGATATCGAGACCCTGTTGTAACGTGTATTTCTGCTCGCCGGGGCTACCCTTTGTACACCAGAGTGTGACGTCGTCAGCGTATATTGCGTGTTGAAGATTTGGGATAGCGTTCAGTTTGTCGGGGAGATTTTTCATCACTAGATTGAAGAGCGTTAATGATAATATGGACCCTTGTGGTGTGCCTCTGTGAAGTGGGTAAGGCCGAGATGGTTTCCCATCGGGTCCCAAGATGCAGATGGTTCGGTCTGTTAGAAAATTTTTAACGTAATTGAAAATACGGATACCCGGTCTAGTTTCCTTGAGGCTGAGAAGTATCGCGTCATGGAGCACATTGTCAAATGCTTTTTTTATATCTACTCCTCGATGGTGCGTAATTGGGATGCACTTGGCTGTGCGTATACGTCCTCATGGATGCGCTTGGCAATGTCCTGTGTGCTCACATGCTTTCAAAATCCTACCATTGTGGCTGGCAGGTGGCCGTTGTTTTCGAGGTGCCATTCCAGCCTAGCGAGCACCATCTTCTTCATTAGTTTTCCAACACACGATGTCATGGAAATAGGGCGGAGGTTGGCGGGTGTGTTGGGTGGTTTTCCTGATATTGGAATGAGGGTAACATGAGCTTCTTTCCATTCGGGGGGTAGGTTTCCTGATCTCCAAGCCCGATTGATATGGTGGAGAAGTTCTGCAAGTTTCTCGTCAGGCAGGTTGCGGATCATTCCGTATGTAATTTTATCGGGTCCCGGGGAGATGGAGGCACAGACACATGGAATATTTTACGTAATATTTAATTGGATCAACTGGCTCGATCTTCTTACGGCTCGGGATCGCTGTGGTGCTTCGGCGTGATGTGACACGGGCTTGTAGGAAGGGCCAGACGTTCGCTGCAACCAGGCTGCTGCGGGATTGAGCGTGGAGTCCGCCGCGGTGGCTCTGGCTCCAACGAAGGGCCCGCTGCGAGTAGGCTGCTAATGCTGCGCCGGCTCGTACGAATAGGTGGCGTACGCCGCAATGAGGCCGCTGTGGTGTGGGCTCGAACGGTAACATGAGTAAGTGTAGAGGCGGGTGGTCAGACGTCGAACCCTAGCGATGGCTTTACTCCGGAGCCCTGAGCACCCCTGTCTTCTGCCTCGTGCTTCTTGCGACCAGTCTCGTCCGCTCCCGGGATCCCTTTACCCCCTCCGTCGCCCTCCTCCTTTAATACCTTTCATCGTGCTTCCACTCCTTCTCCCACGCCGTCAGTGACTGCTGTCCCCTCGTGTCCGGCGGGGGTATAATGAGCCCCTAGGTTGTCACAAGAGGTGTTCTTATCGGGGGGTTTGAGTGGCGTCTCCAAGACGGTAACAAGGTGCCCCTCTGAGTCATTGGCGCTTCGCAACGCACTCACCTCTCCGCCGCTTCTCGAAATTCCTGTTGCCGGCCCAGTGACGCCGTCGCCGTGTGGCGCGCTCGGCGGTTTCTCGGATGGGTCCCATCGCCGATGCTCAGAAGTTCAATGCACGCACACGCACACACATACACGGCCCTGTTCAAGATTAGAACCAGCGATAGTTTCGTTTAGCAGCGGTTCCCGGGATTGGTGGTGCTGCCGGATGACACCGTACCGGTATGGCGCCATGCACACTCTGTTGGGGACAACCACCTGCCGAAGTCTTTTCGGCGAACACGAGTCGTCACATCTGGTCCTTTTTAAAAAGAATGTTCACCGAACATTTTGAGTTCACTGTGTTCCCGAGCACACTCATGCGCACATCCTGCTCGGAAGCGCATCTCACAAATGTCACGCTTGCCCCTCGCGAGCATCGAGCCAGGGTAGAACTTAAAAAGGATTCATTAATGTTAACACCACCAGAGTGCACATGTTGGGGTTGTTCACACTAAGTACAGTTTTCCAAGAAACAAAGAATAAAAAATAATTTACATATTTACAAGAGCGAATTTAAGGTGCGAAGCGAAAGAAATCGACTTTCCTGCTCACTTGACTAGCTAGGCACCTTAACACTCACTACTCGGCTGCGAACGTGGCACGTGGCCGACGGAAGGAGAGAGGGAGCGGGAACTAGGTCAGCCGACATTGCTTGTTGCTTTGTTCTCTAAGAAGTATATTCAACAGATCTCAATGCCTCCTCCTCGAGAGAGAGCAAGAAAGGACGGAAGGGCCGGGAGGTTAACCAGGTGTAGAGCCCGGTTTGCTTCCCTGTACTGGGGGAATGGGGTTCCGGGGATAACAGCGAGGGCGGGAGTAGAGGAAGGAATAGGAGTGGGAAGGCGCACTCTATAGTCCCGTTTAGGGCAATACAGTCTTTCCAGCAAATTTGTTCTGCTCAGAAAACGTAGAAGGACTTTCGCCGCCTTCTGTGAACTCGATGGTGGAGACCGATGACCTAGGATAATCTCTACTGTAAAATGGTCGGCTGTCCAATCTTCTGAGCGCGGTGGAAAGCACGCCCCCCTCCGAAGAGTATTCGGGACAGCGACACAGCACATGCTCTATCCTCTCTTCCGCCCCACAGGCATCGCAGTGGGCGCTCGTGGCCATCCCGATGAGGAAGGAGCAGGCTTTCGTGAAGGCCATTTCCAACCACAGTTTACAAAGTAAAATTGGCTGGGGTCGAGACAACCCATATGGAAGACAGCGCTGAAGAAGGGGGTCTTGAACATAGAAACGGTCATTTGAAAAGTCCGATGTGTTCCATTGCTTGATGGTGATTCTGCGAGCAAAGGAGCGAAGCGACCTCGCGGGATCGGTCCTTTGAAAGCGGAAGCAGCAGAATGGTGCGTTCAGTGCATTGGCCTGTTCGATCAGCTTCACCCGCCAAGACGTTGCCGATGATTCCACAGGGACCTGGAAGCCACTGAAATTATATGTCACCGCCGTTTGTGATGGCTTGATGCTATTTTTCTCTAATCTCTGTTACCAATTGGTGGAGGGGGCGGTAGCGCAGGGCTGCGCGTAAGCTTTGCAAAGCAGCCTTAGAGTCCGAGAAAATAGCCCAGTTTTGAGGAGTAGCTCTGATAACGTCATGAAGAGCCTCACGAATGGCTGGAGTGCGCCACCGAGCTGCGACTACACAAAGCTTTCCAGTTCCTCGGGACTAAAAATTTTCTGTCTGCCGTCTTTTACCCCTAGCTCCCCTTCAGGGCAGGGTCCGTGCGAAGGTGTTCCCCACCATCTGGTCCCCCTGAGGCAACCGTTTCAGCAAGAGGCGAGTCGTCTGGAATTTGCTTTAGTCTTTTAGCATGGACTACAGCCGTCGAGTGCCCTGCAATTCTCGAACCCGAAAATGGAGGGGTGAGCTGCACTACAACGCGGTACGGTCCTCTACATTTGGGGGTCAATTTACAGGCCATCCCTGCCTTTGTCTGCACGCAGTCTAGGTAAACGCGGTCCCCTACTCTAAATTGGACCGCCCTAGCTCTGGAGTCGTGCAGGCTTTTCCTTCTGTTGGCCGCTTCTCGCAATGCTTCCGCTGTTATGTCATGGGCCACTTGCAATGGAGATGTTAGTTCAGCCCGGTAATCCTCCAGCGACCCGTATGTTACCCGTGTCTTTCCATGAACCACTGCATTCGGCGTGTCGGGGTTGCAACCATGCAAAAGGTAAAAAGGCGAGTCACCCGAGATCTCGTGTACCACCGTGTTGTAGGCGAAAACTGCAAACGGTATATACAAATCCTAATCCCGTTGATGTCGCGAGACGTAGTGGAGCATAAGCTTGCTTGCTGTTTGGTTGAGCCTCTCTACAGAGCCGTTACAAGCCTATGGTCAGGGGTTGTCTGTCGTTTTTCAATGCCAAGAAGCCGATAGACATCTTTCATTAACCTCGAAACAAAGTTTGATCCCTGGTATATTAAGAGCTGCCGCGGTACGTCGTGACGCAAAACGACCGTCTCTACAAAGTCACACGCCACGGTTTCTGCCTTTGGTCAAGAAGTGCCGCCATCTCCGCGTATTTTTTCAGGTGGTCGACACACACTAGAGTGTATTTCTTTCATGTTGTCGTGGTTGGAAGTGGGCCTAGGATGTCCATGCCAACCCTCTCGAAAGGCGCCGAGACATGTTCGAATTCCTGAAGGGGCGCCTGTCTGTGGTTTTTTGAAGTTTTCCTTTCTGAGCACGAACTGCAGTTAGCGCAGTACTTTCGCACGTCTGATCGCATGCTTTGCCAGTAATAGTAGCGCTCTAACCGCCTTTGTGTCTTCGCTAAGCCAAAATGGCTCGCGTACGAGGCATAATGGAACACCGTCATGACGTGGGGCACCATCGATTTTGGCACTACGGCTTTCTCCCATGCCTGGCTAACCTTTCGTCCGGACTAGCGTCACTGAATAAAGCCTTTTACATGCAGAGCATCTGATTCACTCGCCTTGTCCCTCCGGCGTCGTCGTCGTCGTCGTCGTCGGCGTTGTCCACCCCTCCCCCTTTCTCCTCGCCGCGCCAGCTGCGCTCTCCGCCGCTCACCCCCTCTCCTCTCCGATAGCGAACACTCTCTGGCGAGGAGCATTGGATTGGATTGGATTGGCTTGGATTGGATTGGCTTGGATTGGATTGGATTGGATTGTATTAAAGTTGTTTGTGTTGGATTGTGTTGTGTCATAGCCGCGGCACGTTGCGTCATAGCCGCGGCAGACGCGCTGGGGCCGGCGCATGTGCAGTACTCTCTCTTCCGCGGTTTCCTCTCCTTCGGGCGCGCTGCGCATATAACCGGTGTGCCGTTCTCCGGCGAAGCAACATCCACGCTTGGCTCAAATACCTAGAGTCCACGCCGCTTTACAAGTACGCCAACGTCGTCATCGACTGGGACCGGCTTACGCAGTCCCCTCAACGTTATGCGCGCTATAAAACGCGGTCCCTTCGCCGCTCCGCCTATGCGTCGCATCTACACAGGGGTTCCCGCGAGGGGAGGTGGGAGTTTTAGAGTATCGGCACTCTTTTCTGTCATTGTTATGCGCTGCCAGGATTTTCATTGGTCGGTCGCCCCACGTGATATTTGCTTATATATGGGCGCAGCCATTTTGTTTCTGGGCGCCTCTTCGCTCTCTCTTCTCTCTCTCTGCTGCGTGGACGCTAGAGCGGCCGGTCGCAGTCTGCCAGTCACAACCGATGGCGGTTTCGTTGGGAGATATGGCAACACTGCAAGCCAGAAACAAAATGGCTCCCGACGCTTCCGGGGCACGAAGTGGCGGTACTCTTAAGCGTAGCATATTTAGTGACGCTAGTACGGACCGCGTAGGCCGCGCGCGCTTTCGCAGTGTCCCCTCCTTACCTAACAAGTAACAATCGTCAGCGTCCTGCCCAATTCCTCTCGAAACCGCAAGGAATACTTTCCCTAGTGCCATGTCCTTTCGCTACTCGCTGCGCAGCTCGTTCATGTCCATGACCGGGGAAAACTCATTCACAGTGAGCACCTGGTTAGGTCGGCTCAAAGCGCCCGCGTTAATGTGCACCCTGACTGACCTGTGTTCTATCTCAAAATCACATTCCTGAAGTTGCCAATTCCACCGCGCGAGGCGCGACCTTGGGTCCTTGACATTCAGCAGCCACTTTAGGGGTTGGCAGTCGGTCACTAGATTGAACCTGCGGCCGTAAAGGTAGCAGCGAAAGTGCCACATGGTCCACAACACCGCAAGGCACTCGCGTTCAGTGGCGCTGTATCTCTGCTCAACTGGGCTGACTTGCCGGCTGGCGAATGCAACTGGGTGTTCTCTGCCCTAAAAAATCTGAGATAGTAGCACTCCCGCTGCAACCTTCGACGCTTCGGTCGCTACGATGAAGGGCTGGCTGAAATATGGGTATCTCAGCAAGGAGGCTGTTATTAGCTTTTCTTTGAGCTTCTCGAACGCCGCCTCCGCCTTACTCGACCATACAAAATCGGTGTTTTTTCGGTAATGCAATCAATGGCTTTGCAATTGCGGCAAAATCTTGCACATGCCTTCTGTAGTACCCAACTAAGCCAATAAATTCCCATACACCTCGAACTCCTGTCGGCTTGGGAAAGTCGCGAACACTGCTAAGCTTACAAGGTTCGGGTTTTACTCCGTGTTCAGAAAATATGTGTGCAAGGTATCTGACCTGCTGCTGTACAAGTTGGCGCTTTGAGGGGTTCAATTTTAGGCTCACCGCTGGCAACCTGATTCGCACTTCCTCAATTGCCTCCAAGTGCTCAGCAAAGCTGCTGCTGCTATAAATGATGATATCTTCCATGTAGACGAAACACCTCTATCCCAGAAAGCCGGCCAACAAATCCGTCTGCAGTTCTGTGCCAGACGGCAGGGCTATAGACAAGGCCCATAGGCATGCGTTTCCACTGGAAATGGCCCGACGGGGTGTTAAATGCGGTTTTCACAACATCGTGCTGGTACATTCCGATCTGCCAAAACTCCGATGCGAAATCGACAACGCTAAAGCATTTGGCATGCCCAAGGTGCGCGAGGGTTTCCTGTTCTTGGGGCGGGGGGTAGGGGTCTACCCTTGTAACCCCATTCAATCGCAGCTAGTCTACCACCAGTCGAAATCAGCCGTCGGGTTTCTCAACTAAAAGCGCAGGTGCCCCCCCCCCCCTTCGGTGATTTCGAGTGTTCACCAATGCCTTTGTCGACCAGCTCCTGAACCTACCTGTCCATTTCCTCTCTTTGCGAATACGGAATATTCTGCAGGCCCGTTGGTACACTGGCGCTGAGTCACCGGTCGAAATATGTTGCTTGAACACCCCTCACGTTCATCGGTCCAGCTTGGATGCAGCGAACACATCCGAGTAGCGCTGCTGGAGACTCGGAACTCCATCTCGTTCTTGGCTGTAAATGTGAGACAGATCGAAGTAGGAATTCACTTCTTTTTCTTCCCCTTCGCTAACGGCCCTTGTGGAGCAAACTGCGGTACCCTGCCCTCCCACCTTAACTGTCGTAAACGTAGCTACGTTTTTCGGCAGGCGGAGCTCTTCCTGCGAGTAGTTGCACAACTGAACAAGAACCTTTTTCTTCTCCCCAACTGTGACCAAGCAGCCCGCAGTATTCAGTCCTGTTGGGAGCCACTCTATAGGTTCTGTACGTGACCCTGGTTAATCTTAGCCGATATCGCTCCCACGCAGATAATCTCTGATTGTGGTGGCACCACCGTCTCTCTGGTAGTGCGAACACTGACTCCCGCATGCGTCGGCGAGTTTTGTTCCGCGTTATCTCCCGCCGAGTTCACCCGGGCGACGTACTCAGCTTCCCGGTTTTCTAATGGGACGAAATCAACACGAAGAGAAAGGCAGTTATAACTGAGTATGAGATCGATACTGTGTTGCCACAGCAGGTCGTGACCTACGAGGCCATATATCCCGTTCAGCAACGCCACTGCGTCAGAACAAATGTAGCTCGGATGGTCAAAGTTCTGGCTCCCGATAGTGAAGCGCAAAAGGTACAGGCTTCCCGTGCCGAGATCCGGCCCTGTTATCCCTACGTGGCTTCATGCACTTGCCGGTCGCCTCTTTTCATTAGCATGTAGAAAAACGTTTCTTTCAGAACCGTTATCGTAGAGACGGTGTTGATCAAGAGATTGCAAGTGACCCCGATTACTTCAAATTTTCCAATCCGGCAGGATCCTCCGAACACGCTTACCACCACACAGTCGCTTCAGCTATCCCCCCAGCCGGCTGCGCTGCGGGGGAATCTACAGTTTTTTGGCACCATCCATTTTGTTGCGCCTCTGTAGACACACGCTGCTGATTTTTCGCTGCACCCGAATCGTTCAGATTAGGGCAGTTCCTGACTATGTGACCGTACTTTCCACAGCCATAACAGCGAATATGTCATGGCCGTTTTCTGAAGTCCTTCCTATCATGCGACGTCATTCCTTCCGAAAGCAGCACCTCCAGTCATCCCAGCCTGAAAGCCAACTGGGCAATGCATGCATCTGCGCTTTCGCTTCTTTGCTGCGCTACGAGTCGCCCCTTTTCCTCGGTCGACACCAGCAGCTCATTACGCTCTAGCGCCCGCTCTCCCGTCGGCTCCGCAGATTAATCGTTTTAACTGGAGAAAGCGTTGATTGTCGTCTCCACAGCTTGCTGTGGTTTCACCGGAAGACAGCTGGACCCCTTGGGTATCATCCTTCTGGGCATCCTTCCAACTTTGTATTCGCTACAAGCCAACGAAAGACTGCACCCCGCCGCTCGCAAAGCTAGGCCTAACCAGGCCTACCGCCACAGCCTTGTTCCACGTTTGCTCGCCACGCTGGCAGCTGCGCATCGCCGCCCTTCGCTTGCCCCTACGTCATGGAAAATGAAGTCATGGGTGAGCCCATCACTCCGGCTGAACTAGCCACGCCGGGTTGGGCGCACATTCGCCGCAAGCACAAAGCCATTCGCAACGTAGAATCTCCGCCGCAACAGGCAAGTGTCTCTGCACAGCATGCCCGCTCGACGCCGCGAGGCCAGAGAAGACCCACACCACGAATCACTCCGATTAAGCCGTTCCCCCCGAACGGCGTTAAGATTGTCCTGCGTCCACGAGGCGGACTAGCCTTAGCCGCGCTTCCGGTAGCGGCTCTCGCGGACACAATCTAAGCGCATGCTCAAGTACCTCCCAACTGTGAAGACCAGATCCGCATTCAGGCAAGATCCTATTTTCACATCCCAATTCAGGCAAGATCCAAGACCGAGCGCTGAAAAACGCAGCACTATCATCCATCCTAATCGGTGAGCAACGTTGCGAGGTAGCAACTCATGTACCAGCGCCAGCAAACACGGCTCTGGGTATCATCTTTAATATCCCCGAAACGGACACTCCTGATCAAATAGAACAGAGTATCTACAACTACAATCCTCACCTTAAGATCCTGGATGTTCGCCGCCTCAAAAGCTTGAACATGGCGCGCATACTTTTCGACGGGCCACACGTGCCATACTGGATTCGGAACAGAGCGGCTACATACAGATGCAAGCCTCTGCGCCGGAAGACTGAAGCCTGCGCCCGGTCCTGGCAGTCGGGCCACTGCCAGGATGTGTGCCCGAACAGACAAACTGCACCCCGCTGTCCCCGATGTGGCATCACCGACGCCCCCGAAAATCATCCCTGCGCTCCGCAGTGCATAGTATGCGGAAGAAACCACCTCACTGGTTCAGCGGACTGCCCGCGACGTTACAGACCGGGGCCCAGACCACTTTCCTATGCGCAAGTCGTGGGGCAACAAAGCCCTCCAACACTTGACCCCTTCCCACCGCTACAATCTAAGGACCACAAGAAGTCGCCATCCAAAACGGCCAGCAACGAGCGACACTCCAGCAACTCTCAACACCTGATGCCCAAGACACCACCTGGAACGCAGCGGCAACAGTTGAGCGGCTCACGCCTGCCTCCCAGCTCACAGCTCCATCACCCTCCTGTCATCCCCCCAATTAACAATCCCCTAGCTGATGTATTACGAGGATTACAAACCATCCGAACGGAAATCGCTGCCCTTAAGGAAGAAAATGCAGCTCTCAAACGAGAAAACTACATGCTAAAAAATCACCCTCCCCCTAGAGAAAACCCCACATTGCTTCCTCCTAAGCGCAAAGCCCTCTCGAATTCGCCCTCAGAGGAACCCCAGAATGAACCCCCCGAACTGTCGGCCTCGCAAACAGAAACACGCTTCGAAAGGCTTTAATGTACCCTTATAGAACAGAAAGGCGGATACACACAGTTCTATCCATCACTTCTTAGTGCCCAAGCGGCCATGCAAGCATCGATAGAGACGATGAAGGCTGAACTGCACGGCTGTCTCAGTCGATTCGTTACTCCGTATAATGCCCCTGTACCCCAGGACTTTGACATCACGGATGAAGCGAACCCTTAAAGGGGTCCTGAAATGCCTTCCGCCGATGCATGGATGTACATGTAACCAAATAAAGCAATGTATTAGCAATCTCCTCCTGCAAGAATTTTGTTAAAGCGATGAGTATTAGCTGAGAAATCGTAAATCAAAAACCGCGAATTATCGTCGCGCCGTATTTCCTCCTCCTTTCAACTGTTTCTTCGCTGTTGGCCTCCCCTCCCATGATGCTCCGCTCCTCAGCGGTGACGTACTTCCGCTATTGCGCTCCCACAGACTGCCGTCTGCTACGGGCCAGCTCTTTCGGCTTTTTCATCTCTGTAGACACCATGGACACAGGCTGGAAAAGCGAACGAATGACCTGGCCGCATGTGTGCGGCCTGGCCTTGCCCTTTCGCGGTGTACGTAGCTGCAGGGCTGCAGTTGGTATCGGCGGCGAACTCGCAGCCGCGTGGGGAGAATCGTGCGCTCGTTCCCTTTAATGCACCGCGCACTGTTTATCCAAAAAGCGCGGTCTCAGATGTGGCCCCGCTGGTGCCGGGTATTATTTTGCGGTGGTTGTAATTCCTACTACCGGCGGCATGTGAAAAAAACATTTTCAACCGACACAGAACCCGTGCACAAAACGCGCCGGATCGGATCGCTTTATCAGCGGCGATGAACGTGAAGGCGAAGAGCAAACCAACGCTGCACTCGATCAGCGAGAACCCGTGTTCTGACAAGCTGCACCCATGTGTTGCATTCAACACTGACGGGAAAGCGTTTGTTTGCACTTGTTTGGATAGTCGTAAAATGTCCAAACACTCCGGCACTCCGCTAGCAGATCAGCCGGCGAGACATTTCGGAAAACATTTGACAGATGGCGCCGTATGCATTAGTGTGTCGCTACGCAAAACTGATGAGACGCTCTACTAAAACTCCCATCGCGGTGTCAAGTAGCGGGACGCAAAAATTTAGCGTTTAGCGTATGCAAAGGCCACAAACGCTGTACTAAAACTCTATTAGCAGCAAAATAGCTTGCGTACGTGAAACCGCTTGCGTTTACAAAGCTGCACGCCGAGCGCGTACGTTTCAAACCTAGTGACATCGTTTAAATACACTGGCAAGCACAGTGTAACGTAGTCAGATATCAACCGTATGCTCAGGCGACAAGCAAGAGCTTGTTTTATGTGGGGCGGAGATTGCGCATAAAGGCCCGTTCGCACTTGCGACGAAAGCGAGTGAGAGCGGCAGGAATTCCGTCGCTTTGTCGCGCGACGATCGTTTTTGTCGAATGGTCGGGACAAATTTTGGTTGCGCGACAGAATTCCCGTCGCTTTCGCTCGCTTTCGTCGCAAGCGGGAATGGAAAGTTCTGCCGCTGCCGTCTTCTACGCAGCTCGGAGGTAACCGCGCGATCTGCTCGGGCCGGATGAACGCGCACACTCCCGCACGGCAGCGCCCCAAGCGGCAGACGGCCGCGTACATCGCTCCCGGCGCCCGCCTGGAGCCCGCCCTCGGCACACTAGCCAGTATATTTCAGGCACTATAATGGAGGAAAGATTTTTTGCTTCCGATGAACCTAGTTCTTTGCCCCTGTGTTTTTAAATACGTGAAGTGGTTAGCACGTCATCCTCACGCAGCTCTGTATCGTCGTAGCATCGCTGATTGTCCGAACGAAGCTTGCAGCTAAGCCAATGCAGCGACCGAAGCTGTGTGTGTGTGTGTGTGCATCGCCTCCTGTGTGTTGTGGACGCGTTCGTTTCGCGATGAAATGCGACATTGTACTTCTGCGGGTGGATAGTGCTTCCCATGGTCTGGATTATCTTTCTCGAACGACGTACCACTCAACCTCGCATGGGGTATGTGCAGTGTGCCTGGCTAAAAGCCTTCTCGCTTGCGCGCCAGAGTTGTGACTTGCTGCTCGTCCCCGCAAACCGGGTGTGAGGTGAGTGCCGTATTTACGACGGGCAGGAGGAGGCAACTCATCGTCTGCCAATCGCGGTTCAGACTTGGAACGCATGTTGTGACGTTGCGTTCGTTCGAAACGCATCTCTGGATTGTTTTGAAGTTGAATAAAATGTACGCGTCAAACCCGGGCATTCGGCTCAGGGCGTTCTCTGCGATTGCACCAAAGAAGTTCCACGGGACTTTCTTTATGGTACGTACTCACGTAAGATAAAATCCACGTCGTGTTATGGCCGTGTTGCATTCAATACAAACGGTTAAGCGTTTGTTTACACTTGTTTCGTTTGTCGTAAAATGTCAAAGCACTCCGGCACTCCGCTGGCAGATCAGCCGGCGAGCCGACGCTGAGCAGACGACTCATCTCTTTGCCGGAAGTGCGTGAAAAAGCCGCCCAATAGCAGGATGTCTAGCTCATGACGAACATCTGGGAATCGATGATGTAGACATGTGAAGATGGCGGCGTCCAAAAACACGAAGGAAAGGGTGAGAAAAAAGCGACAAACTTTGCAACAAAAGTGTGAGCTTTCCGCTGCGCGTAAAAGAGTAATACTTGGCACAGGTGACGTTGGCGACCCAATCTAGCGATTGCGCTAGTTCATTTAGTGTGCTCAAAATGCCTTTCAGGGCCCCTTTAAAGAAATCTGTATCTGGCAGTGGAATTGCCGAGGTTTTTTCCGAAAACGTTCTCTTCTGCAAATGTTAATCAGCACGGCTGCTAAACCCCCTCCTTCATAGTAATACAAGTACCTGGTCTTCGAGTCAGATTAAGTGGATACCAATCATTCCAAGACCCCAACAACCCATACACCGAAACTCTTGTACATCGCAACACTTCGGCAACCCATAAACGCTTCGACAGCGTATCCATACCGCACGACATGATTACCATGTATCCAAAAAGTCCGCCTTCTTCTCGTCTGTATGTACGTAACGTACACAGCGGCCCAAAAGAGCAGAAACACACTTTCAGAATCCTGTTTTCCCTAACCAAACAAGAAGTGAAGAATCATCCCCTTCTAATAGTCGGATATTTTAATGCCCCACACACTGCATGGGGCTATTCTACAATCACCAAAAAAGGACGCTTACTGTGGGAGCATACACACTCGCACAGGCTCACTCTCGAAACACCACCGGACATACCAACAAGAATAGGAAATAGCGCACAGAGAGAAACCACTCCGGACCTTGCATTCACTCACAACATAAAAAATGCCTGTTGAAAAAACACGGATAACCATTTAGGCAGCGACCATTATATCATACTGCTTACCATCACATCCTGCGTCACCCCTCAACCTCAACGCAAACAAAAATGTATAACGGATTGGCATGCATTCAGGATAACCCGCAACCAATGCTATGAACAGTCCTCCGAACAACCAACCCTAGACACGTAGGTTGCGGAACTGATTAGTGATTAGAAAGCGCATGATCAGCTACTTGATCCAGAAATTCAGGCAGACATGGTAGACGCGCGCCTCCATAGCATGTGGGCAGCCCTACGTAGCCTACGAGAATGGTGGAAAGCCACTAAACACAGTAAACGACTAAGAAAGAAAATAGCTGAACTTGCACACAAGACAAAAAATATGCGACTGAGCTAGCAACCCGTAGATGGGGAGAAATTAGCGATCATTAAAGGGAACACTCCGTATGAAACGCACATGGTCCCTGCTTAGACACCTACTGGACCCGTCTCAGTCCAAAACAGCAGAAACTAATCGCATGACACAGTTATTACACAGCTACCCTGGTACACAACAACAACTCCTTACAACTCTCAAGAAATATACATTCCCAGTGGTGAACAACGCCCCTTCCTGACTATCGGGGAGTTCCTAATGAGCACCTAGATACAGACATTAGGGAGGCGGAAGTCAGGGCAGCACTTCTTAATCTCAAAACTAACTCAGCCCCGGGTAAAGATGGGGTAACCAACAAAATGTTACGTCATTTAGACGACAACTCTGTTACCACATTAACTTCCTTCTTTAACCAACATTGGAATGCAGGTACCCTGCCTCAAACATGAACTGACGCAAATATCTCTTTAATTCCAAAGCCTGCAAACCCTTGAGCATTGATCACCTAAGACCAATATCACTCACATCATACATTCTCGCCTCCTCAAACTCCTAAATCAAAGGAACTCTCTCCCATCCAAAATGTTTGGCTTTTCTGCTGGGCTCTCAACTAACGACTTCATCTTCAACTTCATAATGACATCCTAGCCACACCACCGTGGGCCGACACAGCTGCAATTCTAGCCTTAGACCTTACAAAGGCCTTTGATAGAGTCACGCATCAGGCAATATTACAGGGCCTTTCTAATATCTCCACCGGCATAAAAACATACAACTTCATTAAATCCTTCCTCACCTCAAGAACAGCGACGCTCCGCCTTGGCCCTCTAGAAACGGAAGAATTTAGCTTACCATCAATAGGAACACCTCAAGGAGCAGTGCTTTCCCCGCTACTCTACTTTTCCCTACTTCAAATCCCGGAAGCACTGAAGAAAATATCAAATCTTCACCATAGTCTCTATGCGGACAATATTACACTTTGGACGAAGGGGGGCCGTGACGCCGAAATAGAAGAAATTCTCCAAGCTGGTGTGACAGCTGCAGTAGAGGGCGCTGCCCTCGCTGGCCTCCAATGCTCCCCCACGAAATCTGAGCTATTGCTTCTACCCCCAAAGAAAAGACAACATTGGAATCCAAATATGCATGTTTACATTGCGTCAACCCCTATACCGATTGTCTCAAAAATCAAAATTCTCGGACTCACTATAAATCGCTCCAGAACTACTACGGACTTTATAAAAGAACTTTCTTCTCACGTCACCTAAACTACCGGGTTATTTAAATGCATTGCTACCCGAAATAACGGCGTTAAAGAAGCTGATCGACTACGTTTAATCCAAACATTTATCAACAGCCGTATTACTTACTCCCTGCTGTACCTCCTCCCAACTGACGCTGACCTAGCGAAAATAAATTGTTTAATATGAAAAATCTATAAGGTTGCCGTACAACTCCCACCCGGCACTTCCACTGCCAGGCTTGAGGCCACCGGTACCTACAACATGGCACAGGAGCTCATAGAAGCGCCCCGTGTTGGACAACTGAATCGACTAACCAAAACACTTCGGGGACAGCATCTGCTTCAACGCCTCCAACTCAAAGCGCCCATCATCACATCTTCCAAGTCTTCTATCCCACTGGAAATTCACGCTGACATCAAAATCCGCCCCCTCCCTCGAAATATGCACCCTGATGCGCACTGGGGCCGCAGGATGCACAGGGCCAAAAAGCTTGCTGAAAAGTACCCGATACGCCCAGACACAGTGTATGTCGATGCAGCTGAATATCGGCACCGCAATGCATTCTCTATAGCAGTCATCAACGCCCCAAACAATCCACCACTCACTTCTCTCAAGATCCGCACGGCGGAACCGGTCACGTGGGAAGAGGCGGCAATCGCAGTAGCTCTTGTGTCGGCCACCACCCTCAATCATATTTTTTTATTCGAAAACGGCCATTAGAAATTATGCTGCGGGTACCATCTCACCCCAGGCCCTAAAACTTCTCCAAAACCCACCTACGGCCCAAGTTGAGCTGTTTTGGACTCCTGCCCACACTGGGCTTAGGGGTAACGAGGTGGCACACGCGACAGCCCGAGCACTCATCTCCCGGGCGTGCGCCACCTCCGTAGCCTCTCACGGAGCCAGATCAGCCCGAGATAGCCTATTGAGCTACAACGAAATAACTACTCATTACCGCCTCTCTCGCCCAAAATACTCATCGACCCACCCCTCACTGACGCACACGGAAGAACGACTATGGAGGCTCGCACAGACTGAATCCCTTCCCAATAGGGCCCCCCTCCATCACATACACCCCTCAGTTTATCCCTCTCCCTTTTGCCCACTATGCGGAGACAAGGCCACGGTGCAACATCACATGTGGGCCGGTCCATATGATCCCCTCCCTCAAATAAATTCCTCGGAGCTCTGGGAGGCAGCGCTGAGCTGCTCTGACCCGGAGAGACAGAAGATCATCATAGCCCGGGCTACGAAGGTCGCCGCACAGCTCCGGCTGACGGCAACCTCCCTCACTTAGAGGTCTTCTTTGATAAAGTGCTTCTCTCTCTCTCTCTCTCGTCTACGGCTGCCTCAACGGCCCCATCAAAAGTAGCCGGTGCCTTTGACAAAACAAACCTTCGCACTGGATCCCTCAGCCCGATGACGAACTGGTCCCCCATCTGCTCCAGGAGCAGCTCTTTGGCGTACTTTAGCGTAGCACTATCAGGACCCGACTCTCGCGTTTTACGCTAGGAGGATCCCTGTCAAAGTGTAGGAAAGATCGGTTTATGAATGCGGCCAGGGTAACCACGAACCTAACTTCCTCGTCTCTCCAGGCAAAATCATCTGCTGCGCCCGACATCCGACATTTCGCCATCCCAGTTGCTGCTCTTCGGTTAAGCCCCCTATCTTGCCAACCGGCTCTAGCATGTCAAAAAAATCTATGATAGACGGTCCTTGGCCATCGTCAGTGAATTGCTCAATCATGCTGGCTTATGCAAACACTTTCGCCCGAAAGGGCTGTGCACTAGAGTGGGCCCCTTCTATACTGGAATTGTGTCAATGCTTCAACCTTCTGTTTCTGGGGGTATAATCCAGCTTTTGTCCAATATTTAAGGTGTGGACCCCACTTCTGACACCAATGTGAGGGTCGGGATTTGTAAGATGACCCTTGGTCCCCACTGGGCATGAGGAGATGAAGGCACATACACATAGAAGATTTCACATAATATTTAATAGAATCAACTGGCTCGATCTCGCTTACGGCTCGGCGTCACTGTGCTGCTTCGGCGTGATGCGGCACGGGCTTGTAGGAAGGGATTGACATTCGATGCAACCAGGGTGCTGCGGGCTTCAGCGTGGACTCCACCGTGGTCACGCCGCTATGGCTCGGGCTCGAACTAAGGGCCCACTGCGATGAGGCTGCAGCTGCGGCGCCGGCTCGTACGAAGACGTGGCATACGACGCGACGGGGCTGCTCCGGCTCGGGTTCGAATGAAGAGCAGAAGTCGGCCGGAATGAGGCTGCTGCGGTGTGGGGTCGAACGGTGACTGGACGTCGGTTGGCTAAGTGTGGAGGCGGGTGGTCAGACGTCACACCCTAGCGATGGCTAGACTCCCGAGCCCTAAGCCCCCCTGTCTTTTGCATAGCGCTTCTTGCGACGAGTCTCGTCCGCTCCCCGGATCCCTCTCCCCCCTCCTATCGGCCTCCTCTTTTAATACATTTCGTTGTTCTTCCACTCTTCCTTCCACGATGATGATGATGCTGTTGAGAGGCTCTCCCTTTGAATCGGGGCGTCGGTTGTCAGCACCCGACTTGCCTGTTTTCTAACGCTTACATGCCCAGCTAACATAATAGATTTGCTTCCTGCCTCCCATCTCCCCCTCTTCCCTGTTTTAAACTAATCGCTCCCACCCCACATTTTTCTCCCCTAGCAGCTCTAAATTCTCATCCGTATGATTACTCCGCCTGCGTACCCATCCCTTCCTAATTTTCCTCCACCACCCCTCCAGTTGCCTCTTCGTCACCTCTATGGCCTTGAAGTTTTGAGGTTCCCCCTAGCCCCAAATCCCAAAGCTTCGGCCAGCGTCGTTTCCCCCTCACCCCGCGGTGGTCGTATCTCTATGCAGCCCCTGACAATATGGTCTATAGTTTCCCGATCACTGCCGCAGCATGCGCATGTTTCATCCTTCTGCCTGTAGCTACCCGTGTAAGCCTGGGTTCTCAGGCACCCCGCCCGTGCCTCCAAGAGAAATGCACTGCCTCTCGTATTGCCATAGAATCCCTCCTTCTTAATTGCCCGTTTCTCTGCCCTATACGTCTCCAGGGTTTTTTTCGCTTCCATTCTCTGTGCACACTTTCCGTCTCTGCTGCCTTTACCTGATTTTTACTGTTGTGTAAACCCCAGCTTCCCCTACCGACTTTTTGTACCGCTTGGTCAGCTGCTTGGTCCTCCGTCTCCACCGCGTCTCCACGCTCCTCATATACAGATACTTAAACACCCTCGCGGCCCATTTTTTGTCCTTCATGTCACGAAGTCGCTCCTCAAACTTTATCCTGATCTGCGGCCCCTCTCCTCGAAAGACGACCACCCCATATCCCCCTGTACCGCTTCATTTGTTGTTTTGCTGTGGGCCCCTAGGGCCAATCTCCCTACCGCCCTATGATTTACTTCCAGGCCCGCTTGGGTCTCTGGTTTCATTCACAAAACCGAATTTGCGAAAGTTAATCCTGGAACCATGACCCCTTTCCAGACTTCCCTTACAACCTCGTATTTGCTGTATCCCCAGAGGGCTCTACGCTTTATTATAGCCGCGTTCCGTCTTCCTTTCGTCTTGAGGTGAGCATCATGTGCGTGCGTGTAATCTTCGCGGTCATTCAGCCATACTCCTAAATATTTATACGCCTTCAACAATGGTATTTCTACTTGCTGCACTGATAGTGTTTTGTGCTCCGCGCCGTCGTTAAAGACGATGATCCCCGATTTTTCTCTGCTAAAGGATAGCCCTAGCTGCATCGCTTCTTCACTGCATATATCCATCAAGCCCTGCATACTTATCCGGTTGTCCGCCATCAACCATATGTCGGCTGCATACATTAGTCCCGGAACCCGTTGTTCCACCACCTGCCCGTTTGTCATGTATGATAAGTCAAACCCAAGCGTACTGACTTCTAGCTTCCTTTCTAACCCCGCCATGTAGATCATGAACAGCACACGGAGAGAGTGGACATCCCTATTTCAAATCCTTGTGGGTGTATACAGGCCTATTGTATGTTATCCCATCCCACACTATTTGCACTTGGTTCTCCCGGTATAGCTCCCTGAGTAAGCTAATGAATTCTACCCCCACTCCCTCCTCCCCCACTCGTCCTCCAGGATACTTCATAGCCGCTCCCTGTCTACATTATCATACGCCGCTTTAATGTCCAGAAAGGCCAACCACAAAGGTCGGTTTTGCATCATTGCCACCTCTATGCATCGGCTAAGCACATATGGTTGTCGTCTAGTCTTCTGTCCTTTCGAAACCCGTTTTGAAGTTCCCCTTTTATCCTATTTTCTTCTACCCACTGCTCTAGTTCGAAATTGACTGCCTGCATTGCCAACTCGTCCAGCACTGACGGGACGGTTACTGGCCTATACCAGATCGGGTTTGTCCTGTTTCCTTTGCCCTTGTACACTAAGTTCATCCTGCTCATTTGCCGTGCGGCCGGTATTGCCTTTTTTCTATCCTTGTTCTGATGGCTTGTAGTAGCTTCCGTTGCTCTTTGGTCCTAACTGGTTAATCAACTCCATCGGTATCCCATACGTTCCTGCAGCGGTATTTTTGAGGACCTTTTCTTCTGCTCGTTTCCATTTCAGCTTGTCCCCATCTATCTCCAGACATTCCGGCCTACCCGTCGCGACATCTCTGTGTCGCTGCGGGGCCTCTTAATCCACCTTACCGAACTTTTCCGTGATGATTTCCTGTAGGTATGCCAATTCTTTCTTTCCCTTGAGCATCTGTGCCTGCTCGTTTTCTCTACTACTGCCTTCTGTGGGACTCGCGCGTTTCCCTAACTCCTGCACATGGTTCCAAAACCTTTTCGGCGCGTCTCTACCCCTCTCTCCTATTTCGCTACCCATCGCTCGCTGTCCCCCTTTATTTTCGCCTGCGCTAATTGCTGCACTTTCTGTTTCATTTGCTTATATTGCTCCCATTTTAGGTCCTCCTCCTCCTGACGTCTCCCCATCCCCTTGGCCTGCCTGTGCTCTCTAGGCACCTGTTTACGCCTCTCTATTGCCTCCTTGATTTCTTTGTTCCACCAGCTTTTGGGTGTTTTCTTTCCTCTCCATCGATTGTCCCTCTCTGCCTTGACTATGCATAGTTTTGATGAGCCTGTCATATTCCCACTCTTCTCCAGGGTTTCCTTCTATGTCAGCCTCTATGCTTTTTGCTATAACCGCAATTTGTTTGCTGTTTAACTTGGTGCACTGCAAAGTCAATCTGAAATGAGGCAGTAGTCAATACTCGATTGCCTCCTACCACACTACCACGTGATTTGACCCTCGCAATTTTGTTCCCTATTTACTATGATCAGCTTGTGGTACTCAGACATATCTAGCATTTGATTCCCGTTGAAGTCTGTGTACCCGTCTAGATCTTCAATGTGGGCGTTCATGTCCCCTACCAATATACCTCGGCGGAACGTTTCAAATCCTCGATGTCCTTTTTTAGACATCCACCAGTTTTCGTTTTGTTATTTGCTATCCTTACCCGTCCACAGGTACGAAACCCGTAAGGCGATCTCCCTACCCTCAACCATCCCTTTCACGCACACATGTTCGTTACAGTCTTCTTTAACTCTCTTCCAATAAGCCGCCTCCCGTATAAGCATACCTACTCCTCCGCCTTTTCTCAATCCGGCCGTCCGGTTACAACCTTCGCATACATACTCTCCGAATAACCGAATGTTCGTCGAAGTCCCGCAGGTGCGTCTCGGTCACAGCGTATACTTGCATTCCTTCCTCTTCTAGCTGCTTACTAATCTCCATCAACTTCTCTCTTTTCCTGCCACCCTGCGTGTACATGTATGCAATCTTCAGTTTCCCCCCTCTCCTCTTTACACGCCACCGTCGTCCTTTCGTTTGCCTTCACCGACCCCGCTACCCCCCTTTGCTCCTTGCATTTGTATACAACATCTTCGCAAATGTCTGTGGCCCCCTAAAAAGCCCTAGTTCGCGCCGCATGTCGTCTTCCGATGGCTTCTCCCACCTGCCAGCTGAAATTAACTCCGTCACGCTGGAACACGCTTTTCCGGCCCACCCATCGGACATCCCTGTTGATGTCTACGACAGCGAAATTCAGCTGCTTGCCCAGCTCCCGTATGTCTCGGTTTACCACTACAATTTCCCTTTCCACATGCCCCACTCTCCCAATGATCTCGGGTACTTTGCTCACGACGACCTGCACATGTGGGCACAGCGCCCGAAGTTCCTCCGGCCCCTTTTCTCGCACTCCTGCGCCCCTTCACTGCAGAACGTCATTGGTTCCTCCTGTGATAATCACTAGGTTCTGCCCCTGCATTTTTTCCACACATTTTATGCTTTGCCTTTTCTAACACTACCCTGACATTCTGCCCCGGGAACACGCCAACCTGCACTCTCTCGTGCTCTAATCTCCATCTCTGAGTAGCGCATGTCACCATGCGCCATTCTACCTTTTCCTAGGTGCCCCCCTGCGCGGCCACCTGTTCCCGCACCGGCTGAGGCGCCTCGCACCGGCTGAGTCGGCGTGGCGTCTTTGTCCTCCTGCTTTCCGTTCTCGGGGTCAAGCACTGTCGACCCACCTGCCTTGTGACCTACGTCATTCTTTCTCGGGATGTCACCCTTCGTCGCCTGTGGGGCCTCCATTTGCGCCAACCTCGCTTCGAGTGCCTTCCTCTGCTTTTGTTCATCTTTCAGCTCCTCCTGCAGCTCGCCTACCTGAACCTTGAGCTGCTCCTTTGCTTCCTCGAGTCGGTCGAGGCGCGACGCTAGCACACACAGTGTGCACCTGAAGTCCTTCCCTTCCGCGTCCTCGACCGACTCGAACCTCGTCTCCTCGAGCTGGTATTCGTTCTCGCACCCCGTTCACACCACACCCGGCTTCTTCTTCGGAGGCATGGTACTGCCCGTCCAAGGCATGCCCAAGTCTTACTTCACTGCCGCGTTCTCGACTCTAATTTAAAGCAAAACGGAACGTGCGATTCTTTCTTACAGCAGCAATTCTTCTTTCACAAATTACTAACCAGAATCTCCAACTATCACGCTTTGAAACCACCACGTGCAACAACCGCGCTACACATCTGATTCTGTCACTACCCTACGCTAACAACCACAGTTCTTTTCCACTAACCCTATTGGCTGAAACTATATCTCTCTCTAAAACATGGTCGCTCTAAAAAAGGAACATTAAATTTGAAACACTTATCGGTTTTCGTCGTCGATGCCTCCGCCGCGCTCTGCATGTACGTCCGCACACCTCGACAGCCTGAGGAACGGCCTCAGCCAGGCCGCCAGTGACTGCTGTCCCCTTGTGTCCGGCGGAGGCACAAGGACCCACTTAGGTTGTCACAAAAGGAGTTCTTATCGGGGGGTTCGAGTGGCGTCTCCAAGGCGGTAACAAGGTGCCCTTTGAGTCATTGGCACTTCGCAACGCAATCACTTCTCCGCCGCGTCTCTAAATTCCCATTGCTGGCCCGGTGACGCCGTCGCCGCGTGGCGCGCTCGGCCATTTTTCGGATGGGTCCCGTCGCCGATGCTCAGAAGTTCAGTGCACACACGCACACACACATACACGGCTCTGTTCAAGATTAGAACCAGCGATAGTATCTTTTAGCGCCGGTTCCCGGGATTGGTGGTGCTGCCGGATGACACCGTACCAGTATGGCGCCATGTAGAGTTTATTGAGGCCAACCAGCTGCCGAAGTCTTTTCGGCGAACACGAGCCGTCACTGTCGGCGACTTGCTGCAGGCTCAGAAAACTGAAGACCCCGTGAGACTGTCGTCAGATCATGAGCTGCCGGGGGTGACCTGATGACACCTGTCGGAAAAGGTACCGCTAGGGCCGCAGTGAAAATACCAATTTTGTCGGAACGTACGTCGTCCTTCCGCAGTGTTGCAGAGACCTGATCATACGCATAGACTTTTTGCGCAAACTTGATGCCGACATTCGCGCAACGACGTACGACTGTGGCGATACACGCCATTGCTTGTACACCTACCGATGACGTTGGAGATGGTGAGTAAATCTCAAGACACATGCATGACGAGCATGCGATTGGCATGCGACTGATCGTTACGATTCGTCGTTAGGACTGATTCTGGTTTCGTATGTCGTAGGAGGCTCACGACGTGCGACCGGCGAGCCAGATGCAGTTGCACCATCGTTGCGACCGTCGTGCGGCCACGTACCAGCAGTATGGTCAAGCGGAATAATCGGTGCTAAACGTCCCCACACCGTAGTACTGAACATGTAAAAATGCAATGTATAACGTAATATCACTATTCCTTTTCACTTCAAGTTGATACATGTTTTCTTTTCTTTCATGCATATCTAAATCGGCTGGAATGTGCCTAAACACGAAGGCCACCATGGAGCGAAAACAGTGGGCGGAGCGACGACGCATATGCCATCAGAAGGCAGACCTCTTCCACACTATATGGAACTGCCCGACCATATGGCAACAGAACAACTACAAGACATCAATAAAGTCCTGGGAAGCGGCACTGCCCAGCTCGGACCTCTCCAGTCAGCGAGAACTGCTGGAAAGAGCCAAGCTAGGGGCTTTCGCCACTGGAGTCCTGGAAATAAGATTCCACCCTTGACTCCACCCCTCCTCTTCTACCTTTGTGAATAAAGTTTACCACCACCACCACCACCGCACGAGCGCATCGTAGCATGTGTCTCAAATTCACGCGTAGAACTAGTCGTGACGACAGCCGTAATGGTCCGTCTCATGCCAATCGTATGCTGTAGTCGTGTATGTGTCTCGCGCGTAACCACATATTGCCGCAACACGCGCGTAAACAAATGCGTCGAGCAGTGGGGCTATAGGCTGCCATGGACTCAGCGTTGTAGTGGCCAGTTCAACTACATTTTAACTGAAATAAAGCAAGTAATGCCTATTTTAACAAAATCTCCTGTATTTAATATAGAAACAACTCCAGCAGTTCTTGGGACATTTAAAACGCTAAGAATTAGTACGCTAACTTGGCAGGCACAAAACCCTCCACCACATTTGGCATAAACTCCCGTGCCCTCATAGTTGCTCGTTGCTTCGAGTGTTTTCTCCCGTTGCCTAGCTGCTGTCCGTATTTTACAAATTGCTTCGTTTTATCGCATAATGTTTGCTATCTTATTTATCAAATCGCTCTCTTGCTATCCGACCTGACCGCAAGATAACATGACCGCCAGAGGACGACGGCAATACCGTGAGCCGGAAAGCTTACGTGGATGTCTGGCTGGCTCTGACTTGGACATAATGAGCGCGTAGCATTGTATTCGGCGTGCGCCGGAGTACGGCGTTTCTTTACGCGCATACGCCGCTTAACATCGATGCTGGAGTACGTCGATTTTACGCGTGCATGGGGTTGGGTCTTAATAGCGGCGCCTCCCCGGCGCATTCAGAGGTTTTGTTCGGGAAATTGAGAAAAAGAATACACATTTTATTCATTTCATTTCATTTATTTTACTCTCAGGGCTGTTCAGGCGTTATAGAGAGGAGTAGGGTAAAAAAGGCAAAGAACACAACAAACAATGGAGGGGTCAATAAAAATGATTGACAAATTTATACTTTAATTTTTCCAGCTCTTCTGTATACACAATTCCGGCAGGAAGGCTGTTCCAGTACACACTGGTTTTCGGGAGGAAGGGGCCTAAATAAAGGTTGGTGTTGTTGATTGCCACACCTACTTTTAAATGGTGGTCTAGGAGGGAAGATAGGTATGCAGGGGAGCTGAAAAGAGATTGTTTCAGAATTTTGTTGTTGCAGAAAATTTTGTGAAAGAGGCGCCGTCGAGTAGCTAAAAATGGTAGATTGAGAGTTTTTTCATCAATGATGTGCTAGCTGTTCGTGCATAATTATATAGAATGAATTGTGCTGCACAGTACTCTACACCTTCGAGGTTTTGTATTAATGAGGCATTTTGCGGGTCCCACACGGATGAGGGATGCTCTAATAAAGTGTTTTGTAGAGGAGCAGTTTTAGCGAGCTGTGTGCAACTGAGAAATTCCGGCGAAGAAAACCAAGCATGCGATTCGCTTTACTAGTTATATGTTTAACGTGCGTCTGCCAGAAGAGGTTGTTAGTAATATGGGCGCCAAAGAATCGTTGCTGCTTACTGAAACCAAGGGTACTCTGTTAAGGAAGTACGTGACGGCTATTGGGCAAGTTTTTAATGTTATTCTCATCGATTTGCATTTACCAAGGTTAAGTTGCATTAACCAAGCGACACACCAATTAGATACGTTATTAAGGTCCTACTGAAGAGCAGAAATATCAGAACTGTTACAAATTTCTCGGTAGAGCACGCAATCGTCGGCCAAAAGTCTCGCATGCGAGGTGATAGGGTTAGGAAGGTCACGAATATATACAAAAAAAGGAGATGCGCAAGTGCGGAGCCCTGTGGGACACCCCACTTGACTAAGCAAAGATCCGAATCGTAGCCATTAGCTGTTACGTACTGGGTGTGATTATTTAAGAAGTGTTCTAACCATTTTAGGACATTGTTTTCAATGTTAAGTTTACTTAGTTTCACGAGAAGTAAATGATGAGAAACAGTATCAAATGCTTTCGCAAAGTCAATGAAATGCAATCAATAGTTATTAACGATCGTGAGCAGAAAACAAGTCGTAAGTAAATGCTAGCAGTTGAGTTTCGCGTGAGTAGTGTTTACGAAAACCGTTCTGGTATTGGGTAAAAAAGGGTTATTTTCCAAGACGTCTACGAGATTAGCATAAATAATATCTTCCAGAATTTGGCATGCGATCGAGGTTAGGGAGATTGACCTATAGTTCAGAGGGCAGTAAGTATCACCGGCCTTGTGGACTGGAACAACTTTCCCAACAATCTAATCGATGGGCACCGCCGCACACAGCAATGACTGCGAAAAGATATCGGACAAGATATAGGAGGAGTACACCAGCGGGTTTTTCGAAAATCTTTAGGTAATACCATCTACGCCCGCTGAGGATGAAACTTTGGCCTTATTAATTAATTTAGTGATGCCCACCCATTCGATGACATAGAATCCATTCGAGGGAAGAGGAAACTACGGGAATCCGGAAGGACAGCAGAGGCTGTACTAGTAAAAGATAATGAGAAAGTGTTATATAAATGTACGCAACACTCGTAGTGGGGTACCAGAAACCTCCGTTACTTTTTAAACTAATATCGCTTGCGGTGCTTATCCTAAAGACACGCCACAATTTACTTGGATTGGTTGATAACAGTGAGAGAAGCGTGTTATGAAAAAAAGGTTTGTTTCGCTTTAATGAGAGCACGCTTGTATTCGTTAGCGGCTGACTGATAAACCGTTCGTCTTTCACGTGAGGTGGATTTTTTACATTTACGAAAGATGTAGTTTTTCTTGTTAGGCAAATTCTGCAAGAAAACATTAAACAAGGGTTCTCTCTTGCATGTTATTCGAACTAGGTGGATATATGTGTCCGTAAGTGTTTAACTTTTGTTTTATTTTGTTTCAATTGTCATCAAGAGAGCGCTCCCAAAATGAGGGGAAAAATTCATCTGAAAAAGAAGTTAGTTTTACTGTAGTTTACTTTTGCCCTCTCCTATAATTTGTGTGAGGGGTATAATTCAGCCGGAGTGAAGAAAGGAGACGAACATAAGTTAAGACGCTGTCTCTAAGATGCGCGGAAATTCTCAACCCTCCAAGTAAACGTATCTATTCCGTGGTGTTGCAAGCTTTTTTTAGGATTTTAACAACATCGTCTATATTCCTTTCCTTATTGTTAAACGGAACAACGAAAATGAAAAAAAAAGGAAACAGAATATTGAACGCCGGGAAAGTAATAAAATTTGGAACCGGAATCGGTAATGACATGGACTACCAGACGTGGTAATATTTTCGGTAACGCGATTACACACAATGCGCCCTTACAACTCTCACCCCGCGAGTCACCTGACCGTGCCTGGGCGGGACAAGTCGTCACCGTACAACCTTTTATTCGTGTCACGCACCGCCGGCCGGAACACAACTATTCGAAGCAGAAATGACAAAGGCGAAAAGAGAAAGTTCCTTCGTGCGTCCTGGAATAATCGCGTTATTCAGGTCGGGTTCGAACGCCCCGCTTCAGCTTTTGGCATCGCGCAAGCGAGAAATCCAGTTACGAGTGCCGGGGAGCGCCCGCAGCACTGTTTTGCACTCACTGCACACGACTTGCGCGGGCTCGGCGGCATTTGCGAATGCTGGGGCTGTGCCGTGGGCACGACGATATTCATTGGCTTCGTACCGATGCTCTGGCGCGGGGTGCCCAGTAGGCCGCTCTGCTTCGTTTCGTCGGCTCGATGGGAGGTTGTATCCCTGGCCTTTTCATTTCTCCTCTTCCCTATTCCTGGATCACAGTGACATGTGTTTGCGGGAGAATACGAGGGTTCACGGACGGGAAAAAGACGTCACAGTATTTTAGCATCAAAACGTGGTCATTGGTGAAACACAACCACAGTTTGAGTCGGAAACCTTCGTTTTGCAGATTTAGAGGGCGCAATATAGCCACGGTACCCAATAAATCCACTAAGGCAGGTTTTCTTGGCGTATTCTACGTTTTACCGCGGAGTAAACAAGATATACCTCAGCTGCGTTGACATTTTTAAACAAGGAAACCGTTAAATTGCAGTAAACGAGGTCTTTTGCTTTGTTTACTTATGTTAGGCAAATGGGCGTCCTGGCAATTTTTAATGGGTAATTTATATTCTATTTCTCTACCGTTAGCGAAACGGCCCGTCGGGCCAACGTAAGACCTTGACAAATATAGCTAGATATAATAAACGACACCAACGGGACAATCGACATAGTGATTTGAGGGTGTCTTCCTACAGCGTTTCTCCTTTCGTTCAACCGGCATGTGCCCTCTATGTTACGCATTAGAAAATATAGCCGCGCATGTACTCACTCCACAGCAGTTGGCGTCGAAAGACGACAGTCATCTGCCGCTTCTTGCACGTAAAGGCACCTCTCCTCTCTCCCGCCAACCATCCATGGTCTTCCCCTGCCTGTCGATCCTCCCACTACAAACACGGAGGAGGTTTGCTCAAGTCAGTTGACCCGTGCCATCTCCTGCAACCTTTTGTTGCTGTTGAACTTGGAACACTGCGTGGTCCAGGCTCGCGCGGGGTATTCAGTATTTTGGGCCAAAATACCATTTTCAATGCCTTTTTTTTTAATTTTATATCCAAACATAAAACACAATTGTTTTCAATTAAAATAGCCCTCTGAGTACCAGTTGAGGAGTGATTTGCCGAAAATATGACTAATCTTTTCTTTTTGCTCAGCGCTATTGGGTCGCATAAGCTATGTTTCCAAATTTAGTGGCTCTGGAAGGTTTTGGCTAAAAAATTCAGTATCCCTGCGTCTAACGATGACGATGCTTGTACGCAATATTTATCGTTAGGGATTCGATGTTTTTCGTCTGAGTTTGGGCTTTGGCTATTTGAACTTCGACTTTGACTGGTGCGCAGTTTGGACTTTTGATAGCGGTGGGTTTGACGTTGACACTTCGCCTTTTGACCTCGCACAAAGCTTCGCCTAAACTATCGCGACACTCAAAACGATTCCTATATCCCTCTACTCAACCATTGTTTAAAGGAGCCATGAAGGCAAAATACAAGTTTGTGTTATTCGAAAGATTTCGTGATTTATAGTGCCCCCAGTGCTTGTCCGAATGCAAACGATGCTTTATTCACTTACAAATTAATTAATTCAAGTTGAAATATTGATTATCCCGCTAAATCGTGCGTTCTCGTTGTCTCCAATGACTCACAGGACCCGACCGCTCTGCAGCCGATTGGCACACGGCCGGACTCAACTCTCCTCCTCCAGCGCTCCCCTCCGGCTGTGATTAGGAGGCCTTGTTTACCGTTAGTGAACCTAGATGGCGCCACCATACCCTGGCGAGCTGTTTCCTGCCTTGGGTTTGTTTTTGACCGTATTTAAACCTGGCCTGTTTTTGTTCAGGGAGAAAATAATCGTTTCGTGAAACATAATGCTCGCTCGACAAATATGGTCACATAAGACACGGTTGCTTGTGTCAATCGGTCGTCTTAGACAACCCCAAAGCCCCGCAGTCCTGTGCAGCCAAACCAAGCATAGTGCGCGCAGTACCAACAGCAGTACGTATCGGTACTTCTATGCTTACGTGTGGTTTCGTAACTCCCACTGAATTTCCCACTGTTGTGACGGCTTTAAAAAGAATGTGGCCTAAATTTAAGCGCAAATAGCTCGTTTGGCAAGCTTATAAGCTCTGCCTAATTTGGGTTTGCTTTTGCCGACCTCCGCCAATCGCAGAGCTGGGTGGTATGACATCATAGGTTCTGTTGCAAGAAATGAGCTGGTGGGTCGCATGGCCATTCCCTTTTTTCATACTTCTGTAGCTTATTTGAACGAAGTTTACGTTAAAGGTGGTGTAAGTATGATTCTAACGAGGCAATCTTTTGAATGAACCAAACTTGTGCTTTCTCTCCATGGCTTCTTTAATGTTTGACAATTCGTTTGACGGAGGGATGCATAATTTTTCTGCCTAAATTTGCACGTCCATGTACCACTCTCCCAATCAAACTGCTTCGACCCTGTCATAATAGCCCAATCGGATAAACGTCGGATTCATAACGCCAGGGACCCAGGTTGCAGTACGAACAAAGGAAGCCTTTTTAACGGCGGAGCTATTTCAGCTTCAGCTCTGTAAAAAAAAAAAGCTCTGTACGCGCGGGTAGTTAAGAGAAAATTGTCAACATCGAAGAGGAGAAGGTGAAAATGGTAGGCCAAGAAGAGTGAAGGGAAGAGGCGAGTAGGCAAGAAGCCCACCTGCACGGGTTGGCGGTTGCGCGCCTCAACAACAACGTGCCTACGGAGGGCCCAGGAATGGAATCCGGGGAATTTACGCCGTGAAACCGGCCACCAGACCACTGGGCCATCCAAAAGGCCCGAGCTGTACGCTGTTAGCGGCGGCGGCAGGGAACACTAACAGGTGCAGCCAATGGCAGAGGACAAAAAGGTTGTGTTGCCCCGCAGCGCGCAACACGTACCTACAAGAGAAAGAGGCCAGAAAGGAATATGCACAAGCATTACAGCCAGCTGCGTTAATTTTGAAGCGGAAAATTAATAATGAACCTAACAACGAATTAACGCACCCATAGCGTGAAAAAACAATTCTATCTCGCTTTCCCAGGCCTCCCCATTACGAGACAGGAGGGCAAATGCACACATGGGTAATGGAGGCTGGTCAGAAATAACAATAGAAATGAGAAAAGCGATAACCTAACCCACCAAATTAGACACTACGGAAGACGAAAGGCCGCCCCCATATGAAACAAAAAGGGAAAACTAGTGAAAAAAAAACAGCTTCCCGCGGTCGGAATTGAACCTGGGAAACAAACAGGAGATCAAGTTCCTCCAGGCACAATATATACGCAATTTGCTCACGCAACTACCGTATAAACCGGAATATAGGTCGAGTTTTTTTTTCAAAAAAATCCGCACAAAAGTCACCCCTCGTCTTATATAGCGGTCATTGGCAGAATGTAAATCGTTGTCTGGCAACAATGTGCAAGCGTAGTCCGTCGCCAATCGCCATTCGTGTCGGACTGCTCTCTCGCTCTATCAGGTCTTTATTTGATTTCGCTTTTCTCTAGTTTTTCGTCTTTTACACGTCTATTACGCGTGCGTGCGTACATTTCTGTACGTCTCTGTTCCGAGATGAGTGGCGGCAGTCGACGCCAGTTCACTGCGGCGTTTAAGCTGACGGTGATTGCGTCACCGAGCAGAATGGGAATATGGCGGCGTAACGCCAGTTAGGCGTTTCAGAGAAAAGTGTGCGGTACTGGCGGAGCCAGAAAGCTAAGCTGTGCGCGTGCAACCCCCGAAACCGATCGTTCTGTGCACGTCAAGCGGTGCACCCCGAGTTGGAGAACAAAGTGGCGGACTTCGTCCGAGAACTTCGCTCACGATTGCTCCGGAGGCCATGCGCGGACCGGCTCCGCGAACTGTACAATGAGTGGATAGCCGGCGACAACAAAAAGACCTATACGGGCCGGTTGCGACCGTGTCAAGCTGGGTGTCCTTCTCTGGGCAGTCGCTGCCCGACGACATGGGTACACAAGCGTTCAGGAAGTGCTCTATCAGCAACGCGCCTGATGGCATGGAAGATGACAGTGCGAAGCAGTCATCCTCGAACGACTGAGAGCTCGGACGAGTGACTTCGGCAGGCATAGTGAGTGGCAGTGACAGACGGGCGTCGAAAATAAATATAGACATTGTGAGTGCGCTTCTGTGCCAAATTATTTTTTTTTGTCAACTTTTCCCACCTCAAGGTAGGGGGTCGACCTATATACCGGGTCGACCTATAATCCGGTTTATACGTAGTTATTGCAGGTAATTGCTCATACAATGCTTTTGAGATCATAAACAGGTGGGACACAATTACTTTGCACTTGAATATATTCTGGCAAATTCGTACATGGCACTAACACAAGAATACATCCGACACAAATCCAAAGAGAAGTTAATGAAAATGATTAACAAGAGGAAACAATGAGGTGTATAACAAAACTGGACTGGTGTCACTAAATTACGACTTTATTGGAACAAAGCTACTGATGTCATTCAGGAGGCTTGCGCTGCTGAGGTGGCTTCTTGTGAGCAAAAATGGTGGAAGTGGCATTTAGTTTCACTTTTTTAACGCGCAGCTGTTAACGCGGATGGCCTGTCTGTTCTGGCTGACGATATTTTGCATGTCTCACCCCACAGCCACCTTGTGCGAACTGTGGTGGCTACCGACAATGCGAAGGCTTATGCCAAAGTGGAACATAAAACTATACTTAGAAACATGGAGTTTTTGGGGGTTGCACTTCACGTCACCAAAGTGGTACACTCGTTCATGTACTTAAGGACGTTTTCAATACGAGTGGACGAAAAGCCTGTTGGCCTGTTCGAATCGAACCGTGGGATACCGCAAGGTTCTGTGCTAGCACCTCTACTGTTCAACATCGCGTTTGCGCCATTGGCATGGAAGCTACAAGACATCCCTTGCGTGAAATTTCTCATCTACGCGGACGATGTCACGCTGTGGTCCACAAACCGAGACCTCGGCTTGCAGTGTCGTCATCTGCAGCAAGCCCTGGATGTTTTCCATGCCTTTGCGCAATCAGCCGGCCAGGAAATTTCAGCTGAGAAGTCTGGCTATGTGCAAAAAGCGAATAAGGCGGGGAGGAAGTTAGCCTCCAAGGCTAACTGTCAGCTTAAGATTGGTTCAGCCGCAATACCAGCCAAGGAGGAGCTGCGGGTGCTCGGACTTCAGATCCACCAGTCGGGTTGGGGTATCCATTGGCTCCGAAAGGCATGGAACGACTCCTCGACGACCTTGCACTTGATCCGCCGGATTGCTACTCGAATTGGAGGAGCCTGCATGGAGGCGGCTCGGCGACTTGTACACGCTGTTCTACAGCCGCGCTTACTCTACCAGGCACAGTTTCACAGACTGACAGCACAACAATGGGCGAGGCTTGAGCTATCAACAGAGAGGCTACGCGCACCATCATGGCACTTCCTCGTCTCACTCCGATTTTAAGGAGCGCACCTAGCTCAATACTATCACGGAGCTTGCAAATCAGCGTGAAGAAGCAATAAAGCTCAAGCGTTTTTATATACCCATCATCGGAGCGCTCCATTCCTATTTCTGTAAGGAGCCTCCCGTGACTTCAACCATAGACGACCTTCCACCATGGCGCTATACAGCAATAACAGCCAATAAGACAACGAAGCTTTGTCGCCGTGAAGAGCCACCGCCAACCTCGACACCACAGTTCCTGAAGGTTACTGTGTATTGTACACAGACGCAGCCCTTCTCCCGCACGGAGGACGGACCGCTTTCGTCAGTTCCACACACTCAGAACTGAAAGGCTGGTGCTGTTATTCCACCGACACGCCAGACCCGCTGCTACTGGAGCTCCAGGCTGTATATGACGCAATCAAAGCTGCAAGTGCACTCCCTAACATCAAAGAGGCGCACATATACACAGACTCACTTAGTGCTGTGAAGCACCTAAAGCAAGTGAAAAAGACTCCCCTGATTTGCCAGCACAATCACAGCCTCCACATGACAGCACAGCTAATGGTACGCGTACATTGGGTACAAGGGCACGGTCACAATTTTTTCAACCAATTGCCGGACAATGTTTCGCACTCTCTTGCCCACTCTGAATCTGAATCCGCCCCTAGCCCTCTTCCTAGTGATCCCCGCTCCCGCCTTTTATCCATGAAATCTCTCTTGAGAAGGGACACACGTGCCCTAATTCCCCCGTGTGTCTGCTCCCTCCCCCCTAATCTTCCCCGGGTGGAGGAAGTTTCTCGCAGGAGGCTTCGGGCTGGGGTGGCCCTCACACCTTCAGTCACCTGGACATGGGGACCCGCACCAGAAGACCCAGGAACATGTCCAAAGTGTCCGGCTCCGGCGGCTGAAGCGGATGTCAATCATCGCTTGTCGACGTGTGCAGGAACCAGAACAGCTCGGGACAGTGCGCTAAGAGTGGTTGGTCTTCGGTGGGATAAACCGGGGGACTTCAACCGGTGGGGGCACGAAGACCGCTACTGCAGGTCGCTGCGGAACTTTTTACACCAGACCGGACTCCATGCCTACCTTTAGACATGTACAGGGTCATCAATTTCCTGACTACCTGTGCTCTTGTAACCCTTATCTTTGTTCTACCTAATGTCTTATCTTTTCTTCATATGCCGCATGGCAAAAATGCGAATTAAAAAAAAAAGCTCCTCCATTATCCGTTGGTCAAACTGGTACTCCGTGAAGTTCTCAAGGATTTTGAAGGATTCTTCCGGGAGACTTGCTCGATTGAGCTTACGGCTGCAAGTTTACGACGTCACGGTGGTCCAGAAATCGGGCAAGAAACACAGCGATGCCGATTGCTACTCGTGAGCGCAAGCTTCAGCCGAACCTACCGACGTCGATGAGGACTGCCCGTTCATCGGGGTCGCCCGCACAAGAGCCATCAATTGGCCGACGTGCAGTTACGACCGCTCATCCAGTATCTTCGTGAAGACAAAGCTACTGCACCACTCGCCTTTCTTAGGAAAATAAGTGCGTATTTCAAGCGGACAACGTACTTTACAAACGTAACGATCAAAGCAAACAATTTTTTTCTCGCTATTACAGGAGCGCTACGTACAGGAATTTTACAGGCTTTTGATGATGAGCCATCTACCAGGAATTTCGGCGGCAGCCACACGTTTCCTAGGATCTATCAGGAATATTATTGCCAAATAAATACTTCCCTAATTACAAGCCGTACCGCGCTTGAAACGAAGCACTAGAAGGAATCCCGGAGCAGACGACGTCTGCCGACACCGCCTTCCTGCCACGAGTGGTTCCCTCTCGCCGCTCCCGCGGGCGGGTTCTGAGATTTGCGCGCGCTTTTCATGTTGCACAGGCAGGGCGGCGAAGTTAGGACTGTCTGAGTATGAACTAATGGCATAGAGGATAAGAACCATCATTCACTGGAACTAATCATACCTAGATGCTCAACCACATGTTTCTTTTTGTAGGTTTGGCGTTCTAGAAAAAAGACATCCCCCTCGCGAGGGGCACGATCAAATGCACAGCATCACGGAGCAAGATATAAAGAGGAGCGCCGACTGCGGCCCAGAAAAATTCTTTTGCTCGGGCCGATAATGTCCACGCGCCGCCGGCCGCCCAGCTTTCCCTTTGCTCTCTTCCTCCTTCGTTTGCCCTCTCGTCGCTGTGCCTCTGTACATGGCTCTTCCCTTCTTCGCTCTCCCCAGAGGCATCGTTTCTTTCGCAACGACGCTTGTCGTATGCCAGTCGTACTATGCAGGAGGCATGCCTGCACGCACGGAATTTAAACACCCGTGCGCAGCCGGAATAGACGGCGCAGATAATCGCACGCCACCGCATAGATGGCGATCGCTTATTCCCTATCGGGGGGCGTTTATTCTGACATTATGAAGACCCGCTAAAAATATTGTACTAACCCAGCAGATGTAAGACGCAACTGAACGACGACGACTTTAGAATCACCAAAGAATGAGCAAGAGTAATATGAAACGCCACAACATGCAGTCTAGCGTGATTCTGCTTACGACAAACCGATGCAGCGCAAGAATTACCCTCTGTAATTGGCCCGCTCTCCGGCCGCCTGCTTAATTATTTATGCCGCTTCTGCGCACTTCATTGTAACCCATACCTTCATTCTGCAACCTTCATTGTAACCCATACCGCAACTTACCGCCCGCTTTTCACTGTCGCTCTATGGTCGTGTTATCTCGTCGATAACGCCGTGGATTCCAAATAAAATGCTGCGTTTTGTATGGCTGCATTTTTCGGCCTACGAGGGTTCCGGGCGTTTTTTTTTTTTTTCTTCTTTAAGCGGCTGACCAGCAAAACATCCGGCTCGTCAAACCTTTTCTTTTAGCGAGTCATCACCACAGAGATATAGGGTCCGGACGAATTCAAATATCGTGAAATGAAGGCTTGTGAAAAGACCGCCCTGTCAGGGCCTCGATCTTGAGCAGATTGCTGCGCGTGATGTTATCGCGTTTCTGTTATTTTCTGATGAGCGTGTGAGTGCCGGTCCGTGTTCTAGGCACACCCTGTTTTGGGCGTAAGTTGGAGAATGGCGAGAAAGCTGAGGCAACTTTTATAATCGCTAGTGATCAGAACCAGTTGCTCCTTTCGCCTTTTGTAAAACCTGTTAAAACACACCCGAATTGGTGTTCACAAATTTACAAAACGGAGTCACATTTTCGGCAAGCACTGCGCAAAAGGTAGTGTTTGTATAGCAGCCATATGTCTATATGTGCGCTCTACATTTTGTTTTCCCGCCATGCAAACCAGTCCTTAAGTATCTTTGCCGTGCCGTACGACCACTCAATTCCTTCGGGTTCGGGTTACCCAGAAGGTGCTGTCGAACAATCAAGCCGTGCGAAGGAGGAGCGCAATGAACGCGAAGCGGCGCCAACGCAGGCCCAAAGCACTCCGTGCACAAAACTACCGTCGCCGAAGCAGAGGACAAAAGCCGACGGAATGCGTTCCGCCAAAGCGCCCGCCGGCGCACGGGGAACACCGGCCGCTTGACCATTCGCTGCGCCATCTACATTGTGCTCCGCGAGTGGTGGACATTAAGAGCCCGCAGGAGAGAGCGAAGTCGGCGCTCCTGTTTATCTTGCTCCGTGCACAGCATTTCCGAGGGGGTGCGCCGGCAAGTCGTATCTCTCGATCGCGGGACCCGTGTCGCCATCTTTCGGAGGCGCGGGACAACTTGTGGCGCTTTCGAAACAAAACAGAAATGAGTGAAGGATATAAGGCGCGTTCGGTGCATCGAAATCTGTGTCGGTTTCGTGGCTCAGTCGGTAGTGCGCCGGGCACCTTGCGTTCCACCCGCGGCGTCATGGGTTCGAAAGCGGGCGCCGGTAACTGTTATTTCTAGTGGCCTGGCTGCGGACTACGACAAGGCGCGCCTGCGGACTACGACAAGGCACGCCAACGCCGCGTGACATTGTGATTTACTAAAATGCTATGCATTTAAAACTGCGGGGGAATCGTCGAAAACCGCAGCCCGCGCGAGGAGAGACGTGCCGCACTGAAACCGGCCCGGCGCTCCGCTGGTTCGTCGGGGCCCCCGAGAGATGGCACCACCGGATCTCGCGCGGCATAGGCGCTCTGGTAGCGCGAAGATGTGCGGGCGGAAGACGGAGAGAGTCTCGCCGTACGTCCGGTCGGGGCAGCATCGGCGGAACCGCGCGGTGGTGACAGCGGTCGTAAACTTACGCCTACGGCGACATACGCCGTTTCCATTACGCTGGGCGACGATGTCGGAGAGGGCGAGTGACTACACATCGCCGCAACCAGCGCGTAAACCAATGTGCTGTGCAGTGTGGCTCGACTACCCCGAACTCAGCTTTGGGGGGTCAGTTTAACTACATTTAACCCAAATAAAACAAATAATGCCTATTCCCACAAAAGTACGTATTTAATACACAAAAACTGAAACAGTTCTCGAGACATTACAAACCGTCAAGGATTAGTATGCATGCTTAGCAGGCACAAATCCCTCCGCTATATTTGGCGTATACTGCCTTGCTCGCATAGTTGCTCGTTGCTTCCCGTGTTTTGTCCGGTTGTTTGCTCTCCGAATTTTACAAATGACTTCGTTTTATCGCACAATTGATAGTAAAGTTAGCTTATTTATCGATTTGCTTTCTTGTTATGCAACCTGATCGCCAGATAACATCACCGCCAGAGGTCTACGTAAACACCGTGCACCCGAAAGTTTGCGTCGATGTCTGGCGGGCTCTGACTTGGGCCAACTTGGGCGTAGCAATGCATTCGGCGTGAGGCGGGGTACACGGGTTCTTTACACGCTTACGCCGGTTTACGTCGTTGCGCGAATACGTCGGTTTTACGCGCGCATGTGGTTGGACTGTTGTTTGTCGCGCGCCGTGAGTGCCTGCCACCCATTCGCGATCACGACCAGAAAGGCGTGATTCGTGCCCGCCGTCGAGCAGTGTGCTTGCATGCTTTGGGAGTTTCCAAATAAACGGCTGCGCTGCGGCGCTACTATCTACTGTGAGCTCGTATCGGCGAGCCTCCCTGGGCTGCCGTAGGTGCGGGAGCCCGCGTGGTTGACACACCGGGAGCTAGCGTGGTGGCCTACGCCGGAGTGCTGGCTACGTCGCCCCGAGGAATCCCCATATATTCCACAACTACGAGCGTCAGTGCAACACTATGTAAGGACCTACCGCGACTGTGAGCGCCGCAAGACACCACCGGTCAAACCTGCAGGAGGAATAATTCATCCGCTAGATCCTGATAACGCACCATTTCGGAAAATTGGAATGAATCTGCTCGGTCCACTTACAACTTAGTCTTAGGGGAACAAGCGGATAGCCGTCGCGAGAAATCATCCCCAGCTTTCTCGCTCAGAATTCAGACCTCTCAGGAACCTAGCAAAACCACTCCAGGAAAGTGATATTTGGCATAAAGCAAGAAGTCAACGTGGAGATGAAAACTCCCAAATAATTTTCCAGGATTCTCAACATATTTTGTGAAATCCGCGGTCAAACCTTACTCCCCATGCATTTGTATTGGATAGTTTCCATAGCGCTGGAGCTTAGTCGCGCAACGTGCTAGCCCTGAAATTGTGCACAAAGCATTAGCAGGGCATCTGTAGGGGATAAGTTTATGCAAGACGTCCTGCGGTTGAAACACAGCACTTTAAAGAGAAAACAAGATGCAGTATTATATGTGTAGGTTACGTGATTTAAAAAAAAGAACAAGTTTTGTTTTGCGTCAGAGCAGACAGCCTATACCAAATTCCAGTAGTGTTCTGATTCCGACTATAATTACCATAGCATCAACAGTGACGGAAGAATTTCACAGCGCAAAAGACAAGGACTGAATAAAAAAAAATGCGCGTCAATCCACCCTGTGAATGTGCTTGGAAAGCAAAGCTGTAAGCGGACCCCGGAACAATTACCCATGCGACATAGCTTAAATTCACTTACGTAGCTCTACAAATAGTGAAAGTAGAGACAAGTGAAATGCACTTAACCACACCTTTGATTACTTCAAAGAGATATTCTTTGCTCAGGTTAAACCAATGCGTAATTCATGAACGGTGCGTGGTTGAGTTGTATTGGGGAAGCACATAAGTGGAAACTTTTTTTTTATATATATAAAATTAAAGGAAGCTCAAACCCTCTGTTAGACGATCTCTCTTCTCTGTCTCCGACGCCGCCGACAGAGACGAAGAAATCGGCGAGAGATGGAGGAGGACTCGAAGGAGGAAATACTGTTATTCACACTTCTGAAAGGCCCAGAGGGCGGGCGAGGGGAGTGGTTCCTTCTTCACTTGAGCCCATATGCATTCCGCGCCACCTGTACTCTGTCCACCAGCTGAGAGAGCTGGACAGCAGCATCTCCAATTACGGTTGTTGAGTAGTTGACGGAAAAAGGGGAGGGTGCTCAGGGGTAACGTCGCACACCCCGATTATGTGGAGGAGTGTTTCTACTTCTGAGAAAAATTTACATTCAGCATCCTACCGATTAGGATGCTTTGAGTGAAGACGCGATGGATGGTATGGGCCGTAGGGTAGTTGTTCCGTAGAAAGTTAAGGGTGCGGCGGCGGAAGGGTGTGTCTCTGAAGTTGATAATGCTGGGTTATGTCCCTGAACGTGACAGGCCGGTAACTGTAACTGTCCTCGCGGAGCTCCATAGCATTAGGGGGGGGGGTGGGGGGGATAAAAGTGCAGGCCTGTTTGTGGGCGCATTCGTTGCCCTCCATGGAAGCGTGAGCAGGCGTCTAGATGAGGTGAATGCAGTCGGTAGGGCAGTGTTTTTTTAGAACACGCAGTGCAGCTCGGGACACCCACGCCGGCTAGTAATTCTGCTGGGCTTGTTTCGAATCGTTGACTATATTTCGGACCAAGGCGATGGCTGCCTCTTCTGCTGCCAAAATGTCTTGGGTCTTGAGTGAGGCACACGCAAGGAGGTTGGTTGTAATGGTAGCCGCCATGATGGCGCACGGCTGCCCTCGATATTGGGAGACGCAAGTGTAGATATCTGCATGATCCCCGCCCAGGGTGGTGCTGATCGCTTGCGTCGGTGCTTGTCGGCGATCCTCGTGGTGTGAGGGGTTCATATTTCTAGGCAAAGGGGGAAGCATCTTAGTTGTCGCCAAGAGTCCGGGAGCACAGCACGCGGAGTGACATTCCGTGCTGCCCAGCCAATCTGGTGAAAGATTGGGGGACCCAGTGCAGTTCTGCTCAATAGGAGCTTCTAGCTGTTCCAGCGTGTTGTGGAGCTCCATCCTAAGCATCCTCTCCGTGAACGTACTCTAGCGAGGACCAATGGCCCGCTTAACCGCATTTATAATCATTATATAAAGCATCTTTACGTTATCCTTGCCGAGAAGAAGATAGGGGGTGACGTAAGTGATTCTCTAGAGGACAAAAGCTTGAATTATACGAAGGGTATTGGCTCCACTAAGGCTTCGCCTCTTGGTGGCAATTCGCCTGATCATGTGTATGATTTGATTGATGCAGTGTTTGAGGCGCCCCAAGGATCGTCATTCTTGGTTTTGTACAGGAGATTTGGGCACAGGATCTTTGTGATGGGGCTTGGAGTGATGGCCTGGCCATTAAAGAGTATTTGACTGTCTCCCTTGATGTCGTTTGGCGTAAGGGTGGACGACAAGAAGGTCTGATTTTCGAGGTTAACACTGGAGGCCACAGGATTTAGCATATTCGCGTACTATAAGTGAGATTGCGTGCGTTTGTGTGAGCTTCCTTTAATTTTTCTAAGTGTTAGCGCATGCTCAAGGTACGCACACGGCCGCTACACGTGCCGTGGGCGGAGCGCACAGCGGCGCGAGAGGTCGCGTGACGCTATCACATGGAATTCGGCGAGAACGCAGGGGGTAAACTCGCAGATGTGCTTGGTCCGTGCACCGTCTGCCTTGCCCGTTCCCACGTGCGCTCATAGCTCAATCGGTAAGACAACGGGCTTACGTTCTGTTACTGTATTAGTTCCAGGTTCGATTCCTGGCGGTGCCAGCAGCTTCTTTTATTTGTTCGCAGGAGTTTTCTGGTGACACCAACGGTCGCGAAAGAACCCTTGGGGGGTAGAGGTAAAAAGCTTTGCTTTAAAACGCAAGACAGGTGCAGACGACTTCAGCTGTGGCTCATTGACGAAACCGCCTGCAATACATACACGAGACATAAACACATAATTCGCACATGGCTCTTTTTCCTTATTACATCCCCGTTCTCTTTTTGCTCGTTTAGTAAATTGCCTTGGCAGTCTCGTCGACAATGTATCACCAAATAGTCCAGGTTTTCACTTTAACTACAACGAAAAGCAGAAAAGAATAGTTGATGATCGTCGTCCTGTTTTGTTGTGTACCCATGAAGCGCACTGCAGTGCGTTTTGGGAGAACGACAAAGTCGCGATAAAGAAAGGGCCAAACTAGAGTCACTAAATACGCTGTTGTGACCGCAGAGGCCGACCAGAGCCGATCTCCGGCGCCTCCGACATACATGTGGTAGCGTGGTGAAGCGAACGGCCAGCCACTGTTGCAGCCGTGAAGAAGTCCAGAAGCCGTAGGCTAACGTAACTATTTACTTCATAGAGAGAGGTGAGCCGAAGCCAAAGAACAACGCCCCGACGGGCGAGATGACAGTACAGGACTCAAGCAGAGTGACAGCATTGATTCACTGCTCTAACAGGAATGGCTTATAGCGCTTGAGGGGCTCGTAATTATACCCAAAAGCGCCAACGGTCAAAACAGCGTTCCCTCTAGATTGTGCACACGCCACGAACGTCACAGAGACACACAACACTCTTTCCCTAGTTCGTGAGCAGTAGGTAGCAGCGGCGCACGCTGAGTCCGAGAGAGGGGAGAGAGTAGGACTCCGCTGCGAACGCGGGGCTTTCATGCCCTTGGGTCGCGTTGAGACGTGCCTCGCCGGTAACCGCCGAACTTTGAAACGCGCCGAAAGCGAGGCGTCTCACCCAGGCTTGTCCAGACGTCAAAGCGTGAGTCACCGACAGGGAGGGCCTCCTGAGAGGCGCACGTAGTGGAGGCTTAGCCGCACAGCCGAGGAGTATTGAAACGAAGCCCAGCGGTGGGCTCAATCGTAACAGCTTCTCCGCCGGGGGTCCAAAGTCAAGATAGATAACGGTATTCAACCGTTGTCCGGAGGGATGCTCGGAGAGACGTGCTCGCCAGATGATCCACTCCAGGCCTGGGCTGTACGTACCGTGCTGGAGGTTCACCGGGGCTGGTCACTGGACGAATAGTGGCTGGCCATGGACGTCTCGGCCTTGGTCAGACATGCAACAGAACGACACAGGAAGACACAACCGCATCGCCGGCAAGAGCGAAGACTAATCCGCACTGAAGCTCTACCAGGATTTTAGTTGCGATAAAATACGCTAATAACTGACTGCACTAATTATGTTTTAGCCCTGCAGTACTTTAGAAAAGCACATAAACTTGAAAGGTGACATTTTGTGTGATTGGAAATGTCCGACACAAAAAAGAAATGTAATCGTAAAGGGCGAAACATGAAATTGAGAAAGTCAGGCGTCTTCAGGCCACTTCTCACTCTGAGAGCTGCGATTTGAGCTCTCGTCATTGCCCTGAGCTTTCCCCTCTTTAAATCGCACCTTAGGTGCGCCCGCTCCCTGAAAGCGACTGCGACCCGTCGAGAGGACATCGGCCTTCTTCCGAGACGTGTCTCGAGCGCGCAGAGAAAACTGCTATACTTTCCACCGCTCTAGCAAGGCGTGCGCTTTCGTTCTTGGCCGCTCCGAGGTCCGCTAAGACCAGGCGCAAAGCGAGCGTGCAGCGCTGCCGTCCGGCAGGCGTGCATTAGAGCTCTTGCCGAATTTGTTTGCGATACTGTCGGCCAGCGAACACCGCAGGGTGCTTTCGCTCTCCTTTCCGGCTGTCAAGGCCAATCTAGCTACGGGCGGCCCGGTCTCAAAAGACGGCTCAACCCCAGAGGACACCGGAATCGTACTAGCTCGGCTGGCCGTGGCTCGACATCGAGTATCTGAGTTGAAGGTTGAACGCTAGCGACTCCCTCAGTGGCGGCGGCGTCGTAAAGCTATAGCTTCCCCGTGAACATCGCTCAGTGTCTCCACAGCCGGCTCTGCCACAGCGTTGCTCGGTTCGGAAATCGCGTCTGGAGAAACACCCTTCGTTTCAACGGACTCGTGTTGCCTCCTTTCGCTAACATCACGGTTTAGGCTTTCCCGCGGAACGTCGTTAGCTTCCGAACTGCGCGTGTTCAGGTCGGTAGCCGTTTTCAAGGCCCCCCGTGAAGCTGCGCACCTCGAACACGACGACGAAACATCTCCGCTCACTGTAGGGTCCTCACAAAAAGTGTACTTATCCCGCTCTCCGTCGTGAGAGTCCGGAAATGCCTTATCCTCGCTATCTGTCTGAGTTTCGCCGTTCCTCTTCGAGGTGGCGAAACTATCGCTACTTCAGCGCTTCGCAGCGAGCTCAGCTGGTTCTTTCCTCGGCAGTTTCTCGAACTTGTACCCCTTCTCGCGTAATAGCTGATCCGACCTGTTCGAGAATAGGTACCTGTATATCGGAAGAATTGTTGTAACTGTTAAGGCTAACGTAAGTAAAGGCTAACGTAAGTGTTTAACTGTTAAGGCTAACATAAAGGCTAACGTAACTGTTTACTTCATAGAGAGAGGTGAGCCGAAGCCAAAGACAAACGCCCCGACGGGCGAGTTAACAGTACAGGACTCGAGCAGAGTGACAGCATTTGATTCACTGCTCTAACCGAAATGGGTTATAGCGCTTGAGGGGCTCGCATTTATACGTAAAAGCGCCAATGGTTAAAACAGCGTTCCCTCTAGATTGTGCACACGCCACGGACCTCACAGACACACACCACACTCTTTCCCGAGTTCGTGAGCAGTCGGTAGCAGGGGCGCACGCCGAGTCCAAGAGAGGGGAGAGAGAAGGACTCCGCTGCGAACGCGGGGCTTTCGTGCGCTTTTGGCGCGTTGAGACGTGCCTCGCCGGTAACCGCCGAAGTTTGAAACGCGCCGAAAGCGAGGCGTCTGACCCAGGCTTGTTCAGACGGGAAAGCATGAGTCACGGACAGGGAGGGCCTGCCTGAGATGCGCACGTAGTGGAGGCTTCGCCGCACAGCCGAGGAGTATTGACACGAAGCCCAGCGGCGGGCTCAATCGTAACAACGCAAAGTAAGTTTTATTTGGTAAACTTTGCAGGAGAAAGGGGGCGAGATGAAGGGTGGGATCCAAATTACAGCACACTAGAAGTTATTTGGCCAGCCCTGGCCCTACTAAGCAGCGATAGCTGCTCTGCAGAGTCCGAGCTGGGCAGGGATTCCTCCCAGGACTCCAACAAGGTTTTGTGGCTAATTTCTTCCCAAGTAATTGACACTTCCAAATTCTAAGAAATAAATGGGCTCTTTAGTAAAATTGTTTGCAGCATTCATTATACTTTTCTAAAAACATAAGTGAGTGTCAAGAAGTATGTAAGCAGGTGTTTCGCTGCATTTTTCTAAGGCTTCTCACTTCTTCAGTGCTTAGGCTGGGGTGTGGCGTAGGCATTGATATTGTTTTTAGTTTATATGATGTTAGTTTGTCTGTGCCCTCCCCCTTCGCTCGATGGCAAAAGAAATCAGGTTTACCAAGGTTAAGGCAACAACGAAAGAATCGCCCTCAGGCAGCTCAGGTGGAGGGGCAGAAATACCGCATGTTCCTCACACAAAAGCCGTTTCGGTCGCTTTCTCGTGGAGCGGTGGCGTAGCTTTGAACTTCTCTCAGGATGGCGGCCATTATACCTTCTGAACACGCCACAGGCTCCAAGCCGCGTCCTTACCGTTGTCAGATGGGGGGAGGGGGGCTGGCACATGAGCATCACCCCCCAAGAGTAACAAAACTAATCCACAGATCAGCTCCTCTCAACGACAACAGGGTTATGCCCCCCCGAGGCAAAAGGGCTGGTTCTTTCGTTTTGTTTTCGAGCAGCGGCGTGTTTACGGTATCGCATCATGCTTCAAGGCGAAGGGGAGTCCCTCAGCGATCAAAAACCCACCGCAGTGCGCATTCACGAGACGCTCGTCACGCGAAAACCTGAAATCAGGGAGAAGCATCAGTATGGGCTTACAAAGCCACCAGCGAACCTCTAGCCAAGCACTTAGCGAAATACTAGCCACCATAGCATCAGAAAGTGACCGATATGTTCCCCCGCCCTCCGCCTCCCCGAGAACGACACCCGTTCGAAAGTGAAATCCTGAGTGAGGCCCGAACCGTCGCTGCTCCCTTCGCAGGTGGAACCAGATTTGCTACGGTACTTCGTGGTGGCATGGCCGCCGGTCGGAGTAAATAGCATTGCAGCGGGCCAACCAGACCCCATAGGAGCACTCGACGAGAAGCGGAATAATCTGGTTCACCGCCGTGCCTGGGAGCGGGTTGAGAATCCTGAGAGTGGGGTATGGAATGTCGGTTAATTGGGGCGCGTGCGGAACAAGCATGTAGGACTGTGACTCGCCAATCCCACGCGAGCAAACTGCCTACGATAGAAGGGGAGGTTCCCACACGCATAGAGCGACTCAAAAGATGCTCGGCTGGGTTCCGAAAAACCTGCCATAATCAGTTTCCTGCTGGGGTTGTGCACGGTTTGCAGTGCAAGCGAGTACGGCTTTATGGGAGGAGGGAGTTTAGGGGACAGCTTTTCGGCCAACTCCTTGGGTGGAATACCGACGAGATCCATGTCGGGAACAACCTTTTGGATATCAACGAGGGCGTTAGCTGGGCGTTACAAAAGGGCGACGCTCTGCCCGCTCGGATGGCTTTGCTTTGCACAAAAAAATCGAAAGTGCGTGCTCAGGAAGCAGGAGGCGCAAATGCCGGTCAGAGCCATATCACAGTCGCGTCCATTTCCCATGCAGTGCTGTCGCTAACTCATTCGCGTCTATGAGCCCAATGCCCCCTTACCCGTGGGTAGTTGCGTACGCCCTGCCTCTTGGCCTTGTCTGGCTTGCCGCCACAGAGGAAACGGAACACAAGGCCTCCAGTTTGATTATCGCAGGCAGAGTAGGTGTTGCGGATCACCGGCGTGAAGAGCGAAGACTGCGCGGTGGTGGCGCCAGCAGTGATTTGGCAGTCGAGAGTTTCGTAGTCCCAGGCCTTGTTTTGCAGCCTAGTGAGAACTGCGTGCCCGAACTGGAAGAGGGATCTCAAGGGGAAGCGAAATTCTTGATTTTGGACCTCCGCGAGCCCGAGTTTTGGTTGCGGTGGAGAGCAACGAAAGCACATGAACGAACACTGGCGGTGTTAATGCGTGCTCTGCCGGCCTGGCTGTACTGCCGAAGGCGTCCAGCGGGGAGCAGTCAGGTCTTGTCTGCGACAACAGTCATTGAACCACCGGCGTAACCGAGGGCCGTCGACGCAGACCCATTCTTAATTTAGGTTTGCTTCTCCGGTGCAATTCTACCAATAAAGATGTGAGAAGAGGATTTATTATAAAACCACATATCAGCACGCACCGACTAGTAGTAACAGCGCTGCCCGAAAAACACACACACACACAAAACAACAATCATTTTCCAAGTACTCCGGGCAGCCTACACTTGGCACAACAATTCTCTATGGTGGTGAAACAATTAAGCTACTCTGAATTCAATACACAAAAAGTTCGCATGTGTTCAAAGAAAGAGTTCAGAAACTCGTTGAAAGTCTGTACGGCACAATAGTGATGCTCAGGATGTTATTCCTGACCGATATGAATCGCGTGGACCAGCGTAGCAGGGAGGCATCTTCACCTAGAGCTGCCAACTCATTGCCTAAGTGATTCATCAGGATTGACCGCACACGCCACAGCAGTGGAAACATCGCCCGTTGCGGTCGGGTGTAAAGACACCCGGCACCACGATTTCGCCATAATACCAATGCGCCAGCAGACACCAGGAAGTTCACCAACGTGTCATTTGAACGTGTGCTCATTCTAAGTGTAACCCCAAACAACCTGCTTAGCACAGTCCAAAACGTTACCGCTACACGACACTGAAACAAGGAATGTTCCAATGTTTGAGTGTGCCTGCAGTGCGGGCACCGTGAGGAACGCACAATGCCGACTCTCGCCAGACGGTCACACATCGGAATAACTTGCCAGTCACGCAAACATCCGAAATCCCTAACATCAGAAGGAAGCTCCGTCGAAATCAGCTGATGCCAACGGACACGGCTTGATCTGGCTATCTGCTGATTATCTAATTGGTTTATTGCCAATTCTTCGCACAATTCGCTTGCTGTGCTTTGCCTAAAATTTAAGCTTGGCAAGGTAGACTGGACCTTTCTTAGTGTTTTGACAACATAGGCATAAAATGGCGGCGACTGCTCAGCAGAGGGACCGGCAATGCGTTCGTCATAAAACGTTGAGCGGTAAGTTTTCAGAAAGTGAAGAGGTTTATTTGTCCATCGAAGCAGATACATAACATTCCTCGATGGAACTACGCATCGGGTAACAAATATGCATTACAAAAGGGAAACACACAGAAAAACAATAATCCAGAAGTGGCTGCCGCTGGCCTACACACAAGTTGTAACATTTTGTACCACGCAGGGTACAACATAAACAGAGTAGAAAGTCGAGTTGTTGGCAAACGCGAACAGTAGTTTCAGGGTCGAAACACCACGAATGTGGGTAGAAGTGCTACAGTCTTAAATGGTTACAGATACACACATGGTAAAGTGAACACTACAGATAACTATGTATCGTATTTAGTCTGGTTACAAGGCCAATATTCTAACTTGTTTTAGTATGGTTACAGGGCTAATATTCAACTATTCTTATTTCCAAAGGTGCGTTGTTGACCTTCATGAAGCGGCACGACCAACGCAGGAGCAACGCCTCTTCCCCCAGCGTGGCGAGCTCCGCTTCCAGGTGCTCGAACAGACGCGTGCGCATGCGCAGCAACATGGGGAACATAGCCTTGTGAGGCCGGGACCGGAGTGCCGCGACACCACGACGCCTCCACACAACCAGGGCCCCCACACATAACAGAAAAGTTACTAGGGCATCGCGAGATTTTGCGCGCTCCCCTAGGCGTACTTTAAACATCCTAGACATCAGCGTCCAAAACGTCCTCGCTACTGAACACTGAAAGATTGCGTGTCGCAAAGTTTCATTTTGTCCGCATTGAGGGCACCGCGCTGACGGAGTTACGCCCCACGCTGTCAAGCGGTCTCTAGTGGGCAGAACGCCCCTACCATGCTCCCACCCGAAATCTTTGACGCCCGCTGGGAAGACCGAAGAAGTCAGCTGCCTCCAGCGCGCCTTTTTAGAGCTCGCTTTCTGCTCCGCAGTGAGTTCCGCCACAGCAAGCTGCTCGCAAAGTTCGCTTGGGGCAATGTCCGAAATTTCCAAGTCGGGGATCTGTGCTAACAGTTCTCGAAAGGTTTCCGTGACATAGGTGTAGAACGGCGGCGGTTGCTCTGCCAAAGGGCCGATGTAAGAGTCACTGTAAAACACACCTCGCGATGTGCCCAGGAAGTAGTTTAGAAAGCTGCTTCCTATGTAGTCCGGGTTTCGCGTCAAATCTACAAACCTACGCAACGCCAGGACGCTAAACATTGTCGACATGCATGGAAGGCTGTATCCCCCCATGCTGGTTGGGAGCCGCATGAAAGCCCGAGCTACCCTCTCCGTTTTTCCTCCCCAAAAGAAAGAGAAGAACTTGCTCTCCAGCTTCCGCACTACATTTCGGGGTGGACGAGCTGTGCGCGCAACGTAATAAAGAGCGGAAGAAACGCATGCTTTAATTACGAAGCTGCGCCCCGTAAAGGACAGTTTAAATTGCGCAGCCACCGACACGCGCTTTTTCGCCTTCTTCACAATTCCCGTCCATGTCTCACGCGCCACCTCCCCCGAGGCGTGGTACGTTACACCAAGGACTTTGACGGCGGCGATCCACTCCACTTCTCCCCAAAGGTCTGACGTGAATGCTCCGAATCGCAGTGCCTTACTCTTGCCCCCGTTTATTTGCGCGCCAGACAGCTCGCTGTAGGTGGAATAGAGGCGTGAGAACGCGGTAAAGCTGCTGTCGTCCCGAAAAAACAGGGACACGTCATCTGCGTACGCTGACACTTTTACCTGGGCCTGTCCGGGAAGGGGAAAGCCGCGTATGCCAGGAGAGTTCGCCACGCGTCTAAGTAGAGGGTCGATTGCCAGGACAAAAAGTAGGGGGGAGAGTGGGCACCCCTGCCTGATCCCTCGCTCAACTGGGAAAGGGGCGCTAAGTTGTCCGTTTACGAGGAGTCGGGAAGTGAGGCCACGGTACAAAAGGTTTAACCTCGTAATAAGTTCCATTGGAAAGCCGAAGCTGCGAAGAACGGCCATCAAATAACGATGTTCCACTCGATAAAAGGCTTTGGCTTGATCCAGCGATACAAAGCAGCCTGGAATGCCTGTTCGAGTGGCGAATGCGAACAAGTCCCTGGTGAGAGACAGGGCCGAAAAAATCGAGCGCCCCGGCACGCTACATGTCTGGGCAGGGCTCATTACGTGCGGCAACACTTTGGAGAGGCGCCTTGAAATTATGGTGGCTACGATCTTATAGTCAGTATTCAGCAAATTAATAGGCCTATATGCTCGCGGGTCTGACGGCTTCCCTCCAGGTTTCGTTATAAGGACTATGTTGCCCTCTTTAAAAGAAAGTGGTCGCACACCATGGGTGAAAAACGCGTTCACCATCTCTAACAACGGGTCCTTCAGGCACGAAAAGAAGGCTTTATAAAAGCTCAATGGGATGGCCCCGGTGCTGAGGACTGGTTCATGCTTCCGACTGCATCCCACAGCTCCTCGTAAGAGACAGGAGCGGTCAAAGTGTCAGCTAAGGAACTGGGAACTTGTGGAAGCCCACCGCAAAAGTTGCGAACATTCTCCTCAAATTCCGGGGAAGATTCGCGCTCTCCTGACGCGTTAAAAAATTCCCTGAAGTGGTGAGTGGACACTTCACTTATGTCCGCTGGATGCGAACTGGCGGCGCCGTTCGGCAACACAACGTGGGGCACGTGCGCTCGACCGACGTCATCTACCGAACCTGCCCTAATATACCTTAGTGCCGACGGGTCTGACAAAGACCTGCCTTGCACGAATGCGCGACCCGCTGCGCTAGACGACTGACGCAAAAGCCTCTCGTAGCGCGCCCTCAACAGACCCTCATAGTCGCGCATGGCAAACGTCATTTGCCCACTCTTTATGATGCGAAACCTCCTCAAAGCCTCATCCAGTTCTCGTGAGATGCGCGCTTTACCTTTGCGTCCCGCCTCCATAAGTATCTTGCGCCAACTCGACTTTAAGCCTTACCACTCGTTCCTCTGCGGCCCGGGTTTCAGCTGGTCCTTAAGAGAAGCAACGCTATCAGGATCCGCTAGCAGGCAGATGTCCATACGCCACATGTCATGGCTGGAGATGGTTCCGCGTTGCACCAGCTTTACGGAGACGGGAGAATGGTCGGAAATACGAGGTGTGCCAGACGGAAACACCAGCACCTCGCAGCTTTCGAGGCATCGACTGCGTTCTGGGGGCAGATAGACTTTGTCCAGCCGGCTGGCGGACGCTCCTTTCGCCCAAGTTGCAGCGAAGGTGCCGCCGTGGGTCTGCACCCAAGCGTCACTCATTCTAAATTGATCTACCAAGTCACCAAGAGCGCACGCGCCGCGCCGCGGTCTTCCCTGACCCGGCCCCCGAAGGTCTCGAACAAGGTCTAAAACGCAGTTAAAATCACCGACTAAAAAACTCCCTCCTCCCCTCGCGTGTGTAGATGCGACGCATAGGCCGAACGGCGAAGGGACCGCGTTTTATAGCGCGCATAACGTTGAGGGGACTGCGTAAGCCGGTCCCAGTAGATGACGACGTTGGCGTACTTGTAAAGCGGCGTGGACTCTAGGTGTTTGAGCCAAGCGTGGATGTTGCTTCGCCGGAGAACGGCGCACCGGTTATATGCGCAGCGCGCCCGAAGGAGAGGAAACCGCGGAAGAGAGAGTACTGCACATGCGCCGGCCCCAGCGCGTCTGCCGCGGCTATGACGCCACGTGCCGCGGCTATGACGAAACACAATCCAACACAATCCATTTTAATCCAATCCAATCCAAATCCAATCCAATCCAAGCGAAGCGAAGCCAAGGCAATCCAATCGAATCCAATCCAATGCCCCTCGCGAGAGAGTGTTCGCTATCGGAGAGGAGAGGGGGTGAGCGGCGGAGAGCGCAGCTGGCGCGGCCAGGAGAAACGGGGAGGGTCGGACAACGCCGCCGCCGACGACGACGACGACGACAACGACGACGACGCCGGAAGGACAAGGAGAGTGAATCAGATGCTCTGCATCTAAAAATGTGGGGTAACTGTCGAGTAAGTAAACATCCAGCGATGCAAAGAAATTTGTAGAAAGGTGACGCTGTGCCGTCGCGTACACGTTTACAGCACGTACTCGGCAAGAAAAAAGGTAAAAATCGACCGCGATCATTCGGCCGTCAAACCCAAAGGTGACGGGGGGGGGGGGGCGTAAAGAGAATTTATTATAACCCACATATCAGGGCACAGCGACTAGTGATAACAGCGCTGCCCTAACAACATAAAATTATCCAATCAGTTTGCATATAACATGGTCATACTACACACTGCACAAAAGTTTGGCGTGGTCAACAAGCCACTACAAATCAAGTAACACAAACTTCACCAGTGTTCAGAAAACAGTTCATAAACTAACTCAGCTCAGTACGGCACTAGAGAAACGCTCAGGACGTTACTCCTAACCATTATAAAGCGCGTAGACCAACGCAAGAGGAAGGCTTCTTCCCCTAGAGCTGCCAACTCATGCTCCAAATGACCCATCAGAATCGACCGGACACGCCACAGCAGTGGGAACAATGCCCGTTGCGGCTGTGCTCGAAGACATGCAGCACCACGATTTCTCCACAGAACAAAAGCACCAGCGCACATCAGAAAGTTGACCAACACATCATTTGAATGAGTGTTCATTCGAAGTGTGAGTCCGAACATCCTGCTTTATACAGTCCAGAACGTTGCCGCTAGACGACAGTGAAACAAGGCATGTTTTGACGTTTCAGTGTGGCCGCAGTGCGGACACCGTGCGGAACGCACAACGCCGAATCTCTCCAGACGATCACACATCGGGAGAACTCCCCAGCCACGTAACCATCCGAAATCCCGAACATCAGCCGGAAGTGCCGCCGAAGTCAGCTGATACCAACGGACACCGCGTGACCTTCCTATCTGTTGGTTGTCTAATTGGGTTATTGCCAATTTTTCGCACACTTCACTTGCCGTACTTTCCCTAAAACTTAGCCTTGGCAAGGAAGACTGGAGATTTCGCAATGTTTTTATAACGTACGCGTAAAATGGCGGCGACTGTTCAGCCGAAGGACCGGCAATGTGCGCGTCATAAAATAATGACCGGGAAGTTCCCAGAAAGTACACTGTAAACGGAAACTAGCCGGAAATGGAGTTTTTAACAAGTAATGTGACCTGAAAAGTACCTATAGCAAAACATTTACTCCCTAGGCATGGTGTACAAAAGTGCACGCACCTCCATGGTACTACCGTTGTCCATCCGTGTAGCAAATGAGAGGATTTAGAACGGTTTAACACCATTTGTGAAATGGCGTTCGGTTCCTTGTATACAACCACGTCCACAATAAACTCCCCATCTGGGGTAATCATCTCAAGCGGGCGGTCGCCATGTTAGTCTTGTGTTGTTTCCGTGTATCAGCACTTCAACCGTGGCCTAATGCTACTTGGAATGAGAAAGCAGGACGCGACGGTTGCATGCAGCTACAAAACCGATACCCTACGTATACCCGTATAGATGCTTCAACCAGAGCGATCACAGGCAGACAGCGCGGTCGTGTTGTTTCAATCTGTTTATTTTGGCGATAGGTGCTGTCAAACACTGCTGCTAACGAAGAGACAGTTCTCGCCGTTGCAAACAATTGCAATGTTCATCTGCCTCGCTTGCTTGCGCATATATAGACTTTAAATTATCGTGCCAGCGCGCCAACGCACCCGACTGCAGCGACTCAACTTGCCCTGGCGGCACGACTCGCTGCCCGCATGTAAACAACCTCCGTGCTATCAACGCAGCGCGGCCGGTGACTTGGTGCGGCCGGAGCTTCAAGCGCCTCGCCTTTGGTCATCATTTTTAAATGCATAGCATTTTAGTAACTCAGAATATCACGCGGCGTTGGCGTGCCTTGTCGTAGTCCGCAGGCGCGCCTTGTCGTAGTCCGCAGCCAGGCCACTACACTATAAAAGAAATAGGGTACGGTAACTGCCTAAATAAATGAGTTGTGCTTACTTCGCTTGCTGATGAATGGAGTGCATCGCAGCACTAGTCTACAGAACTTTTCAACCCCCTTCGTAAATATTTTGTTCAGATGTAGAATAAGCATTTATTCAGGTTAGCCAATAGCCTCTGCCCTCAGTTAACTTGAACTTACAAGGAAAACGTATTGCTGCTGCCCGGGAGCGATGCGGACGCGGACTACGGACGCCAACGCGGGTGACATCGTAAGTTACTGAAATGCTCTGCATTTAAAAAAACGTGAAGAACGGGGCCACATTTTTAAACAGTTTCCGGCGCCCGGTTTCGAACCCAAGACGCCGCGGGCGGAACGCAAGGTGCCCGGCGCACTATCGACTGAGCCACGAAACCGACGCCGATTTCGATGCACCGAACGCGCCTTATATCCTTCACTCATTTCTGGTTTGGTTCGAAAGCGCCACAAGTTGTCCCGCGCCTCCGAAAGATGGCGACACAGGTCCCGCGATCGAGAGATACGACTTGCCGGCGCACCCCCTCGGAAATGCTGTGCATTTGATCGTGCCCCTCGCGAGGGGGATGTCTATTTTTGTAGTTGGGAGCTGATATGAGCTGTAAAACGAAGCCTAGACATATGTGTTGGGTTCTTAGATGCAATAACGGCTACATAAACGTGTTGCGCGATTCTAAATTTGGGTATCGGGTGCAGGGACACGAGCCCTTTTTCTTATTTGAGAAGGACTGGTAGTGCCACTTGGTGGAAAGATTTTTATGTGCCCCTGTCACACGACGAACGGCCGCTAACAGCATTTGGATACGGCGACAGCTGTGGACAGCTCGCTGGTAAGTGGTCTGTCAACAGTCGATGCGTTTGTCAAACGTTTGGATAGGGTTAACTGCGAAGTACCCGTGCCGCGCACAGCACGTACACGCACGGGCAAAGAAAAAAGCACTCACTCGTTTTATTTTACTTGTTTGTGGGTTTTGGGGTATGCATTCCCATTCTTTTGTAGGCCTGTTTGTAACAGGGCATTCGAGATGAAATGACTTGTCGCGCGCGGCGTCGTTTCAAAGCAACGTGGCGGTTACTTCATGCTGGCGAAAATCAGCGCAGTCATACGGAAGCGGGAAGGAAGGTAGAGAGGTCGGGAAAGAGGGCGCTCATATTTAAAAGAAAGCGTAATGCAAGACGAGAAAAGGAACGCAATCCCCCTGCGTTTCTCCGAACTTCAGGACAGAGCCGCACACGGGTACGTTGCCAAAAACTCGAGCGTACGACGTCTAAAAGTACCGTATATTTTTTTCATTTTTATTGTACAGCGCCTAATTCTTGTTACTATCGTCCGATTCATTCAGTTCAGTTCTATTCGTCCAGAGAAAATGCTAGAATTCTCTCGAACGAAGCGGCCGTAACGCAACCACTCACCGGCTCGCCGACAAGAAAATACCAAAATAAATAGTGGAAAGTTTGTTTAGCGTTCCCGAGGCGGCGCTCCTACGCCTTCTTGTTTTTCACCATGCCTGTCTATCTTGGTCTGTCACTGATAAAACTTCCTTTGTCACGAAGCAAAATCCCTTGCGCTGCCGCAGGCTGATGCCGGCTTTGCGCGCTTATCTACTCGGGTCACAGGCCCTGAAATTTTCTGAGTGGGGCATCCCACCTCTATCCCCTCCGCATTTAGGTATTGTTTTGACCCCGCTGTTCGCACTCCGCATCGGTACGCACTTCTAAAATTTAGGACTGTACTGTAGAAGCGCCCGGACAGCGTGGCGGGATCCCAGCTGCTTATCCTTTTGTTTCCTACAATTTCAGAAGTTTACCAGCACGTGATATTATTGGAAAGTAATCGTAGAAGTGAGCGCCTGAACAAAAAAACGTGCACGCAATTTTTTCTTCTCTAAATACTCTAGAAAGAAAAATATCAGTAAAATAATGGCTGCCCCATCCGAAAATATCGTTTTAAATGCAGAGCATTTCAGTAACTCACGATGTCACCCGCGTTGGCGTCCGTAGTCCGCATGGCTCCCCCTACACTATATAAAAAAATAATACTTACCGGCGCCAGGTTTCGAACCAACGACTCTGCGGGCGGAACGCAAGGTACATGGTACTCTACCCACTGCACCACAAAGCCTTTTTTTTTTGCCGACACAGAATGGAAGGTTACGAGCACGCCTTATATCCTAGACTCATTCAACCGTCGGCCACAGGTGCACCCTCTCCCCCGCGTCCTCCTCGCCTTCTCTCCGCTCGCAACGCCCTTTCTCGCCGCGTTCGGTTCGGGCGCACAACAGGTGGGGACGTGCGCAACACCCTCTCTCGCCGCGTTGGGTTCGGGCTGATCAACAGTCGGTTCGCGCGCAAGAACAGGTGGCGCTCGCATCGCGCTCTCTCGCCGCGGTCGGTTCGCGCTTAAACCACATATGTCGTTCGTGCGCTCTCCGGTCGCTAACATCTGTGGCGTGATCGTGACGTCAACATCACGCGTTCGTGTGGTGGCGCGATTTCGGCGCTATAACACTCTCTCGCGAGGGGCATTGGATTGGATTCAATTGGATTGGCTTGGCTTGGATTGGTTTGGATTTGGATTGGATTAAAGTAGATTGTGTTGAATTGTGTTGCGTCATAGCCGCTCCACGTTGCGTCATAGCCGCGGCAGGGGGTTCACGGCACGTTTCACGTTTCACCATCGACTTCATCGACAATGTCTACGCTGGAAGGCAACAATTACAACAACAACAACAACCAATACGTAATCCATACGATTTGCAGGCGCGCACCCCGCGGAAATGCTCTGCATTTGATCGTGCCCCTCGCGAGGGGGGTGTTTGCCTAATGCGTCGACGCGGGCGACGACTGTTGTTGTTCGCCTTTTGTCCCGTCCTTTTGCGCGCTGCATTTCATTATGGTAATGACGGTAGGGGTGAGGTGGAGGGTGGTGGCCAGGGTGATTGCTGCTTCCTACGCCTCGGGGGAATGGGCAGCGCGGATGGTGCCTGAGGTAGAGGGGGTTGGGGTGCGGTTTACTGCTGGTATGACGTATGTATGACGGGGTTGCTTTTCTGCAGCATCAACGTATACCGTATTCGAGGAGGGAGGGAAGTGTTTGGCTCGCTTTGTGCTCGCGCCAGGCGAAGGTTTGTGTCATATGTGGGGTGCATGTTGCGGGGATGGGCAGGGGATAGAGAACCTCTCGATCTTCTGGTGGGATGAGGAGGGGTGGGGAGTGGTAGATGGGCGGGCCAAGTTTGAGGGAGAATAGGACTGTTCTGCCGGTGTGGGTTAGGGCAAGGCAGGATAGTTGGTCCTGTCGGTGTGCTTCTATAAGCTCGGATGGCGTGTTTAAGGTGCCCGTGTGGAGGAGAGCGTTGGAAGCAGCGCTGGGGGTAGCTGTAGCGTACGGCAATATAGTGCGCGTTCTATGGCCTCTGTTTACCTTTTTTTCTTTTTTTTTTTTTTGCGATAGTATGCCCTTCGGCATAAAGTCGGTTAGCTATATGTATACCCGACAATCAGTATGTTCTTACACTATTTCAGTCCGCCTCCGTCTTTATCTTTGGAAAAATGTCCTCTTCATGCTCACCCCAAAGGTCTGCAGGGGGACTCGGGTCCCCGAATACCTGCGTAAAGTGGTGGGTGAGGGTGCGCCTGTAGGTCCAGGATAGGGTGTCCAGAGTTCGCATCCATGAGCTGGCCCAAAGGGGGTGCTGGCCGATCCAGCGATGAGACATATCGCCAGAACCTCTGAGCCGTGGACTTGCCGTCCGAGTGCAGGGACTGAAAAAATTTGTCAGCGGTTTTCATCACCATATGCAAATGTCGTTTCAAATCGCGCGCCATCAGCCGCAAAGGGTTCGCACAACATCCGACAGATGGCGACGAGTGTACTGGTCAGTAGGAAGACGCATTGAAACATCCCCCTCGCGAGGGGCACGATCAAATGCAGAGCATTTCCGGGGGCGCACGGCGTTAAGTAGTTGGCGTTACGTTAATGTTGTTGCACTTGTGGCAACTGCTGACGAGAGAGCGCTCGTCAGCAGTAATTTGAATGAGTCAACGATATAAGGCGCGTTCATAGCCTGGCATTCTGTGTCGGCTTTGTGGCGCAGTGGTTAGAGTACCTTGTACATTGCGTTCCGCCCGCAGGGTCGAGGGATCGAAACCTGGCGCCGGATAGTATTTCTTTTTTTTATATAGTAGGGAGGGTGCGGTGCGGACTACGGACGCCAACGCGGGTGACATCGTGAGTTACTGAAATGCTCTGCATTTAAAACTCCGCCGCTCAGCTTTCACCGAAGCTCAGTTCTTTCGAGGGGGCGAGCGCAGCTTTGCCAGTGCTAAGGCGTGTCGATGATTCTATACTCGGTGACAACTTAAGAACGGCACCGGAAGTTGCTGCTGTGCTTTATCACCGTAGCCGGATGTTTCTCCGCGCGGCGCAAGTAGGACGTTACTGGGAATATTTTGAACATGGCATGAGCCGTTCCCGTGGTTTTTTGGACTTAAAATGCTTATAAACAACTCTAGTGACGACAAACAAACTGTGCGAGGCAAGGCAGACGATATCACGCATTCATAGCAAACCCTTTTCAAAACGCGCGCGCACTGACGTCACGGGCCTGCGCTTTGGCGTAGTGATACACTACATGAGGTGGTGCCGTTCTTGAGTTGTAACCTCGTCGGCGGCGGGCGCGCGGCGGGTTGTGCCCTGTATCTCCGCGAAGTGCGCAGTTATAAAAAAGAGACTCGCGCCGAAGCAAGTTCGCTACCTTCGGACGTGGTTCACAGGTAGCCGAATCGCCTCCGACAGCGGTGCATCGTCAGGCCCGGTCGGTGAATATTGTGGGACCCTGTCTCTCATATGCATCGAACTGTTCGTGTTCTTTTAAATGCAGAGCATTTTAGTAACTCACGATGTCACCCGCGTTGGCGTCCGTAGTCCGCATCGCTCCCTACACTATATAAACAAATAATAATTACCGGCGCCAGGTTTCGATCCCACGACTGTGCGGGCTTCCGGAACGCAAGGTACACGTCGCTCTAACCACTGCGCCACAAAGCCGACACAGAATTGAAGGTTACGAACGCACCTTATATCCTTGACTCATTCAACCGTTGGCCACAGGTGCGCCCTTTCCCCCGCGTCCTCCTCGCCTTCTCTGCGCTCGCAACACCCTCTCTCGCCGCGTTCGGTTCGCGCGCAAGAACAGGTGGGGGCGCTCGCATCGCGCTCTCTCGCCGCGGTCGGTTCGCGCTTAAACCACATATGTCGTTCGTGCGCTCTCCGGTGGCTAACATCTGTGGCGTGATCGTGACGTCAACATCACGCGTTCGTGTGGTGGCGCGATTTTGGCGCTTTAACACTCTCTCGCGAGGGGCATTGGATTGGATTCGATTGGATTGGCTTGGATTGGTTTGGATTTGGATTGGATTAAAGTGGATTGTGTTGCGTCATAGCCGCTCCACGTTGCGTCATAGCCGCGGCAGGGGGTTCACGGCACGTTTCACGTTTCACCATCGACTTCATCGACAATGTCTACGCTGGAAGACAACAATTACAACAACAACAACCAATACGTAATCCATACGACTTGCAGGCGCGCCCCCCGCGGAAATGCTCTGCATTTGATCGTGCCCCTCGCGAGGGGGATGTTTTCATGTGTGTGTCACTAAGATGCTTACATGGGAAAAGGGGCAAAATGAGAAATGATAGGCGGGCGTTGCGAAGTTTCTTTCGCCGTAGCAGGCAAGGTCGCTGCACGCACAATGGGAAAAGGGGCAAAATGAGAAATGATAGGCGGGCGTTGCGAAGTTTCTTTCGCCGTAGCAGGCAAGGTCGCTGCACGCACAAAGACTCGCCGACTCACGCGCGGCGCACTTCGAGCACTTCCTGCTCCACAGGTGCGAGGAGCGGTGGCTGTTGCGGCGGCGGCGGCGCACGCCAGCAGCCTTGGGCTTTTTTGCACAGGACTGAAAGTTCTGCATTTTTATCAACATAACGATTTTTTTTATTTTTCAGCTTTTTCAGGTTATGATGTCTGAATACCGCGTCGGTAAGCTTACGGTGGCTGGTGCTAGAGGAATATAGGCGGTGCGCAGAACGCTTTTAATGCTACTCCTGTGGCTGATTGTTGCGCAGAGACTATGCTCGTTATGAGACCATTTCTATGTTTTGCTCGCAAGCCTGGTATCGCCTGCTTCAGCAACGCGTAGATGTTTTGTTTTTTATATAAACATGAAATCCCGCACCATCCTGCTGCAGCTTGCGAACCGTAAGCGTTTTGTTCATAGGCCGCTTGTCTGTGTGGGCTTTGGAGTGAACTATTATTATGCGTTAGGCTGGCCCAGGAGCGTTTGCAAGGCCACATGAGCAAAAGGCGGGGAATATCCTCCTTAACGAGCACACGTACGTGGAAATCAGACACAAGGAAGCAGGCAAGGAAATTTGTGTGCACGCCATGTCTGGCTATACCTAAGTATACTCAGCGTTATCTTGCACTAGATGACAATTCCTTTGTAGTACTATAGCTTCACACCGCTTTTGACTCGATTTATAATTGCCAGCTTCACGGCGAAATGCAAATTCAGCCGCTTCGCGCTAGCTGAGCCGTCAAATAAACGTTTCTAGCGCTAGCCACCACAGCTACACTTGGGAAAAAAGCCTATAAAGCGCGAGCGGTACAAACTCAAAGAACGAAAAAAACACCTGGTGGACAGCCCATGATCATTTTTTGCATGGGGGTGCGACAACTCGGCTTAGACGGCGCAGGTGCGTTACGATAGGGAGGGAGAGCGAGAAGGAGGGAAGGAGCCGCCAAGTGCCGATGAGCGGCCGAGGTAAATGTGCCGGCGGTATTTCTCTTTCACCTTGAGTAAAAGCCAACTTAGGGGGGGGGGGGGGGCATTCCTGCGTCATTTGCCGTTCGATATAGCGGGTTTCGCTTGTATTTTTATTCGCTATAGACGTGATTTTTGCTATATTTTTCACCGCAACTATACTGTTACCGGAAGAAGTTCGACATACTGGATAAATCGATGCAAATGGTTTCCATCAGTTGGGTTCGGCTGTACAACTTTAGTTTTTTCTCTTTACAGATGCAAAAGGTGTCAGCGCTCCTGTTTGGTTGCCCCATTTGGTGCAGGAAAGAGAGGATGACATCTTCACGATACTGGTGAGAACAGTGAGCTTAATTTGCGAATTAGATGGCAACATTGGCAAAGGGCTCTTGGCTTGAGTTGCCCTCAGCATTAAAAATATTAGGGTGTACCCAATCTTAAACTAAAACAAATGATCTACATGTAAGAGAAAGCAACTGGGAAAAAATTGTTGCTCTTTAGAAAGGCTGGCTGACGTGTTTAGGCTTAATGTTTATGGTTACTTTGACCACAGGTAGCGAGATAGCCCTGACCCTGTACTTTTTTGCTTTCCTAAAGGTGAAGTGCACTCAAAATTTCGGTTTCTTGATAACCTCAATTTTGTAACTTACCATAAAGAGAATCCTTAAGGGGAGCTCCAGACCCTGGGAAGGAACCAGTGTGTTTAAGATATCAGCCAGCAAAGTCAAGCTTCGCAAAGATCCACAGTGGGGTAGTTGCTAGTGCTTTTAAACATCTTGAAGTAGCACAAACTAGATACAGACAGGAGAAGTCGAAAATGGATAGACAACAGCGCTTTGTAAATGGTTCGGCGCAACATAGTATTTACTGTGTAACTTGTCCTCGTGTAATTTGTGAGTGCGTGACCTAAGCACCTATTCCTGAAAAAAAAATTTACTTCCACAATATGTGCGCTCCAAAAACGTTTTGCTGTGTTAGCTGTGTGCCATGGGATAAAGCTGAACATAGCAAAAGTGCGAGAAGAATGCAAATGCAATGGGTGAAGCAGGACATTTGCTAAATGAAACTACCTGCTGTTATTCGTGAACAAAGAAGCAATGAATGTAGATGGAAGGGTTGGCGATAGCTTAGCGTTTTTAAAGCAAAGCTTTTTACCTCTACCCCCAAGGGTTCTTTCGCGACCGTTGGTGTCACCAAAAAACACCAGCGAACAAATAAAAGAATTTACTGGCACCGCCGGGAATCGAACCTGGAACTAATGGACTAACAAAGCGAGAACCCGTTGTCTTACCGATTTAGCTACGAGCCCACGCGAAGACGGGGAAGACAGGTGGTGTACTCACCAAGCACATCTACGGGTTTTCCCCATGCGTTCTTGCTGAATGCCACGTCAAAGCGTCACGCGACCACTTACGCCCATCTAGCGACTCTGTGCGCACCTTGCTCATGTGCTAAGACTTACAAAAATTAAAGGAAGCTCACACCAATGCATGGCATCTCACTTCTAGTACGCCAATGTGCCTCCAATGTTCACGTAAAAAATCACCGCTCCTTGTCCGCCCTCACGCCAAATCAAGGAATACATTCAAATACTCCTTGATGGCCAGGCCATCACTTCAAGCTCCAGCATCAAGATCCTGGGCCTACATCTCCAGGCTAACACCAAGAGTGACGTCTCCTTGGAGCGCCTCAAAAACAGCATTAATCAAATCATACACATGATCAGGCGAGTTGCCACCAAGAAACGAGGCCTAAAGGAATCGGCTACTTTTTTAGTTAACTGCTCTACTTTGTAATATCTATTTGTTAACGCTCCTAATTGTACATTTTGTATTTGAACTGTTGCTCGCATTTGTATTCATTCGAAGTTACCTCTCGCTTTTGTTCCTGTCCTCGTGCTTGTACCGTGTTTTTCCTGTCCAAATATGTCTTTGTGTTGTTTTCGTTCAAGGCTCTGACTCATTCTTACCGCTCTGGTAGGCGAAAACCGCACATCAGACGGCCACCCCCTTCGTCACCTGTGCCCTGTAGATTCGGCGGGACCCGCCGCGGTGGCTCAGTGGCTAAGGCGTTGCGCTGCTGAGCACGGGTCGCGGGTTCGATCCCGGCCGCGGCGGCCGCTTTTCTGATGGAGGCGAAAAGCAAAAACGCCCGTGTGTACGAGATTTCGGCGCACGTTAAAGATCCCCAGGTGGTCGAAATTAATCCGGAGCCCTCCACTACGGCGCGCCTCATCGCCCGCGCTGCGTCGGCGCGTTAAACCCTACAATCAGAATCAGATTCGGCGGGATTGTTTGCTCGCTTGAGTCGACTCCCCGCATCTTCTAAAAGCGCACCCTATTAAGGAATCGGTGAGATACGTAAAAGATGCTATGAGCCTAACGAACGATTAAATGCATATAGTGTGGTCCACGACAGTGACGTGGTTTGAACCCGAAATGTTTTTATTCCCTTTCGGATGATAATGAGGGGTCGGTAAAAGATCGGGGCCTGTCAGTCGCCAGCTAAGGCCACGTAATTAAAAACAAAAATGCATGCCCTTACGGAAGAGAACCGAGTTTGCCGTAGCATGACACAAGTCTGCCGAGCATAAAAAGGGATATCATTTTTTAGAGGAGCAATGCAGACACTATTTTGTTGGTAATAACTTTGTCATAATGAATAGTAAGACCATACATAAAAATTACTCGAATCATCTGACACTCGATTTTGACACGGAGCTTGCAGCTCCAAAAAATGCACTGTGGTTTTGCGTGACGGAAACTTCTACAATCACGTCAACATTAACTAAGGCAGGTGTGTGTGGCCTGCAGCGTTGGCAAGTTTGCGAGAATAGCGTTTCCATTACAACTGTTGTTTTTTGTTTCCATGCAATCACAAGTAATTTGGTGCCATGAACGAGGTTTACGTTAGCTAACAAGGCTGTAGTAACGGTTGCGGCTACAAATGAACTTATGCACCAATCATGCTTGTCAGCACGGTGACACAGAATATTAAGGTGTCGGAATACGGATGACTGAGTCGCCTAGTTTATCACTACTGTAAAAAAAAGAAAGTGTTTTCTGACACAGTGAAGGACTTTCCTGTATGACTAGCTGTGTTATGGAAGATGACCATACTTGATGAGACAAGCCGTAACACATTAGCTTTGGATGTAACACCACGAGGGAAATAGGTAGAGGTATCTGCAAGTATAACTGAAACAGTGTGTGCCTGCCCGGCATGAATTCATTATTTGCTGACAAGATTTTCTTCTGCAGATCCTGATACATGATCGAGTTGAATGACTTCATAGATCCTAAGGCAGGATAGGCTGTGCTGTACAAGGCAAAGCTGCATTTGGAAACCAAGTTGGCCCCTCCAGCAGAAGTGAGTATTGCCACGGCTCGCAACAGCCGTCCAGCTCGCAAAAGCTTCACTTTTTCTATGAAAGTAAGCCACCATGGTAGGGGAGAAGCAGTGTAAGGGTTTGCATTTTTAACTGTGTGCCCACTCACTTGAATAGATGCAAGCTGGCATCTTAAAGCAAAAAACAGGAGTTAACAAAATCATGCAATAATTAATGTTTTTCAGTCAAAAACAAAAAAAACTACTCTATCAACCTACAGAGACTTGCATTTTATCTTCACTGTCATTTAAAGTTGTGCTCGAGTATATTGTGCGGTAGTAATATCTTTTTTATTGCTGCAAAAGCCACGACGGTTAATGTACTGGCACTTGGTTTTTTGAAGCCTTTACATTCATAATTGAAGTACTGCAATTCGCAGGGAACCTGGCCTGACAATTTTATTACTGTACCGAATTATTAAGTTCATTTAACCATAGTGTCTGTTTTGAATTTTACGTGTGGGGCATTTCTTTTTTCTTTTTTGCTTTTTCAGGCAGATGTTCCTTTGACTCCCTGTCTGCATTCCGTGAACGGGGAAGTCAGCCTCCTCATCGATGGCCAGCGTGTCTTGACTGCATCATCTTTACTGGGAGGACTGTGTAGCCTGTTTGCATCGTTCTGGGTTTTCAACATTCAATATCCCAAGAAGGCACACACAGCTCCAACGTTTGTGGAACATGCCTTTTTGGACCTTGCCAGCACCAAACCACGTGTGAAGGATTTAGAACTAATTTAACGTTTATCGCATCAATATCGCTCACTAATATTTTATTTGTTTTCAATCCTGTAATCATTGGATAGTAGTCAAAAAGAATTCCGTATTATATTTCATACTTTTCCATTTTACTGAAAAGGGGATGTTTAATGGGCCGTTCTGTATGCTGATAATACATCTATCTTTCAGTGAAGCAATAATATTAACAAACTAATTTAACTTGAAACAATTATCTAAATAATGTTGGCAACTGGTGCGAAATGAATCAGCTAAAAATTATCCGAAAAACACGAATTTCATGGCTTTTGTTCTCACTCTAAAGAAGCTGTCGCGATACCTCCCATTCTGTTCTATATCATTGTAATTAACGCATCAGACTCGGTCACTCTTCTTGGCGCATTTGTGTCTTTATCAAAACGCACTGGTATTTTCCGCCGCATATTTTTCGTTCTTTATATTACTCATTTATCCATAGCCATCTCACTGCTGTCTGTCTCCTACATCATTTATCTCTTGTGCCTTTACCACCTACAAAATGCTCGTTACCTTTCAATATCAAATCGTTGCACAGCTCTCGCTCATTTCACCACAAATTGAAATTTTTTTTTCTTGTTGTAAACCACTGCAACCATTTTTTCTTCACTTTGTGTACTGAGTACTATGCGCACTGAAAAGATCGGATAAGTACTGACGCGTTCTCGATTCTCTAGTGTTATATAATGATTTCACTTACCATGCGGTAGTGTTTGTGCGTATTTTTTTCAACTATTTCAAGTTATTGTATTAATATTGTTTCTACAATTTGTTCAACTAGCACAGAGCTCTCGCTCATTTCAGCACCAACTGAATTTTTTTTTTTTTTGTAAACCACTGTAACCATTTTTTTTACTTTGTGTACTGAGTACTGATGCGTACTGATAAGTACTGACGCGTTCTCGATCCGCTATATTATATAATGATTTCACTTACCATGCGGTTGTGTTTATGCCTATCTTTGTTTTTCTCGTATTTCCAGTTCTTGTAGTAATATTGTTTCTACGGTTTGTTCAACTAGCATCGTATTGCTGTCTTCAATTCCTAACTGGCGTGTTATTTAGCAATGTACCATTTGTGATTTCCAATATGAGGTCGCCATAAGTATTTATTTTGGAACCTCCTTGTGTACACCATGTACCATGTAAACTTGTCTGCGAAAGTTCGTTTGAAATAAACCTGAAATCGAGAAAAACCGTGTGAAATCAGTACTCCCGCAGGGAACTAGAAATTCTCCCTTGTGGCCTTGAAAACCTCCTTTCGGAAGGCCTACAAAACTCCCCAAGCTTTCGTCAAACTCCATTCAAAGAAGTAAATGCTTCCCTTGAACCTCCTAAAAACGCCCCTAAACTAACATAATACTTCCAAAGGGAGCCATAATAGGCTCCTATTCAACCGCCTAAAAATTCTGTAAACATCACTTAAAAACGCCCTTCAGGAAGTAAAGAATACTCCATTTTGACCTCCTTAAATTCTCCCGAACATTTCTTAACATTCCCTAAATACCTCCTTTCTATAACCTAAAAACGCCCTGTTTTGAGGAGGTAAACAAAACCTCCCTGTTCCATGTAGTAAAAAAACTCCTACAAGGAGGACCACTAGAGGACAGGCGAAAAAGAACCTCTAGGGAGTATATGGGAGAAAAAAAGTTTAGAGTGTACTGTAGCAGCGCCTTTCCTGGGTACTCGTTTGAGTCCACAAGGTCGATCACTGCCCGTACCGCCAGCACGCTGCTCATGGTTTGCAAACAAGGGAGACTAAAACCACCCATTGACTTGGGCAGCCTCAGCAGCGCTCGTGACACTGTTTCTGTTTTGCCCGCCCAGAAGAACGATCTAAACTTCGTGGCGAACTGTCGGGTGAAATGGCGCGGCGGTTTTGCTACGCGTGCTACATAAAAAAGCGCCGCCGAGCCGGACGACTTACTTATGTAGCTTCGCTCTGCAAGGGAAAGCCTGAACTTTCCTGCAACTGCAAGACGTTGCTCCGCAGTCTCAAGGAGGCGCTTCCAGTACTACGCGCCACTTCACCCGAGGAATGAAAAACCACACCTAGTACTCGAACACCCGTCACCCATTCTACGTCGCCCGCCAAGCCAGACGCAAATGTGCCGAAGCGCACCGCCAAACTTTTTCCACTGTCCAGTCGAGCTCCAGACAGCTCACCGTACTCCTGAAATAGCCGCATTTATAAACGCTTGAGCTGTCCTCGTCACGAATGAACACGGACACATCGTCCGCATACGCGGACACTTTAACTTGGCCTATGCCTGGGAACGGAAAGCCGCGGATGGATCAACACGGCGCAGCAGTGGGTCGAGACAAATGACAAAAAGCAAAGGTGACAAAGGGCAGCCTGCCTTATCCCACGGCTGACAGAGAACGGACTACTTAAAAGCCCGTTGACAAGGATTCGAACGCCGACGTCCGAGTACAACAGCTCGAGCATAGCGACAAAGTCTGGCGGAAAGCCGTATTGGCGCAAAACTCCCAGCAAGTATCGGTGCTCCACTCTGTCAAAAGCTTTCGCTTGATTGAGAGAGATGAAGCACCTAGAAGGGCTAATCTTTGTCGCGTAACTGAACAAATCGCGCGTCATTGCCAGGGACGAGAAAATTCTGCGACCTTGTAAGCTGCACGTTTGCGCTTGGCTTATGATATCGGGCAAAATGGTACTGGTGCGTCTGGCCAAAATGGATGCTACAATCTTGTAGTCAGTGTTCAGTAGTGTAATTGGTCGATACGCCTGGGGCTGCGTAGGATCCCCGTCTCGTTTTGTAAAGAGAATTTATTATAGTCCAAATATCAGGGCGCAGCGACTAGTGATAACAGCGCTGCCCTAATAACAGAAGATTATCCAATCAGACTGCATGTAACATGGTCATTATACACATGGCAAAAAGTTTGACAAATAAATAAAGAGATTTATTAAACACAAGTTACAGCTAGGACCCGCTGTAGTTAGCTACTACACGGGTGGACAGAGCACAGGATTTACGCAATGTGCCACAGAGGAAAGGAAGTGAAGATCACACAAGTTCACAAAACAACTAGTACACCGCACCGAAGGTCCTTTACAATAATGTCCGAGGCACGAGACTCAGACACCATAGTTCACGCGTGGGAGTGAACATAAAAACCACAGCAGTTCACACACATCCGTTCTATGTCCGTACAGAGATGCATGCTCAGCCAGGCTGCCTAAACTGCGCCTTGGCCTCAAACATACAACTCCTTTCAGCACGCAAGTTTCACCTTATTAATAAGGCACGACACACCATTGCACGGTGTTATTGGCAACCTTGATGAAGCGAGTAGACCAACGCATGAGAAAAGATTCTTCACCCAGCGCCACCAGCTCATGCTGCGGATGCTCAATGGCCATTTTTCGAACACGCCACAACAGGGGATACATGGCACGCTGTGGTCGTGCCTGCAAGGCGGCTACACCTCGCTGGCGCCACACAACAAAGGCACCCACACACAGCAGAAAGCTGACAAATGGGTCTTTCGATTTCGTGTGGGCTCCCAGCCTAAGCTCAAACATTCTGCTGAGTAAAACCCAGAATGTGGCGGCCACACGACACTCAAAAAGAGCATGCTCTAGCGTCTCAGTGCGTCCGCATTGCGGGCACCGGGCAGAGCGAACCACACCAAATGCTGCAAGGCGGTCACACGTCGGCAGGGCCCTCCAGTCCCCCAGCCACCCGAAATCACGAACGTCTCCAGGAAGCACCGCTGACGTTAACTGTTGCCAGCGGGCCCCACGAGACTTCTCTTTTTGCCGATCATTCAGTTGCCCAATAGCCAATTTCTCGCATATATCAGTCGCAGATGAGGCTCTAATATCCAAATCTGGGTTGGCAAACTGAAAGCCTCTAAGTGTTTTAGCAACGTACCTATAGAAAGCCGGCGGCTGCACGGCTGTAGGTCTGGTAATGGGCTCATCATAAAGCAACAAGCGAGCAGTACCCAAGAAGTAGCGAAGCAGAGCCTGCCCCGGGTACTCATCATCATCTACTTGTTCCCACACACCGCGTAACGCTAGAACACTTGACAATTGTGTTCAGGCATGGCAAGCTAAAACACCCCATGCTGCGGGGCAGACGCAGCAAAGCGCGCGCAACTGACTCGGTCTTGCTAGCCCAGAAAAATGACCCGAATTTTGGGGCCAGCCGACGAGTTATGTCACGAGGTGGTCGAGCTACCCTCGCCACGTAAAAGAACGCCGCTGACACGCACGACTTGATGATATAACTACTCTCAGAGAGTGACATCTTGAAAGTCGACGCTATGTTTATACATTTGTCAGCCGTGTCTAACAAACCCTTCCACATCTCACGAGCAACTTCTACAGAGCCATGGAAGACTACACCTAGCACCCGGACTTTCCTCACCCACTGTACGTCTCCAGCAAGGTCACTGGCAAGCGACCCAAATCGTAGCGCTCTGCTTTTGCCCTTATTCAGCCGGGATCCAGACAGCTCACCATACTCCAAAAAAATTAAGGGGGGATTCATTCTTTGATTTCGTCTTCGGATCGTAGTAATGATCACCTAAAGAGAAGTACTTGAGAGCACAGTACTTTTTTCTTTTCCCACGCTACGCGCACACCCAGTTAATTAGCTTCTTTATTCGGTGAAGAAGCAGGAAGACACGAAGGTCCCCTTTCCTAATTGCAATACAGGGTCAGAAACACGCTCGTCAAAAAAAACCCTTCCTCGCCAAACATCCCAACCCAATTCCATCACCTACATTGGAGCAGTGGGAGCACAGGCTGACCAGCTTCCAGCTCGAGGATCAGGAGTACCTGATCTCCCGGGCGAGGGCTGCTGGGGAGCCTGAAGGCGGCCTGGACTGAGGCCACTACCCACTCTCCTTTCCCCTCCCCTTTCCCTTAAAAAATCTGTGGTCACGTGGAACGCGGATTTTGGGGGATATGGCGGCGGAATGCTAGACCACAAAAACGAATCCGCGGTGCACACTGAGGAGCTTCCACCACTGACAGCCGGCAAAGTCGTCGGTAGACGCGTACGTCAGGACATACGGCACGAGGCAGGCTGCATGCGCGCATGCCCAAACCACCCAGAACCTTCCTCTCTCAAAGCGCACGTTTGGATTGGACTGGATGGGACTGGATTAGAAATGTCGTTTCAAATCGCGCGCCATCAGCCGCAAAGGGTTCGCACAACATCCGACAGGTGGCGACGAGTGTACTGGCCAGTAGGAAGACGCAGTGAAACATCCCCCTCGCGAGGGGCACGATCAAATGCAGAGAATTTCCGGGGGCGCACGACGTTAAGTAGTTTGCGTTACGTTAATGTTGTTGCACTTGTGGCAACTGCTGACGAGAGAGCGCTCGTCAGCAGTAATTTGAATGAGTCAACGATATAAGGCGCATTAGTAGCGTCCCATTCTGTGTCGGCTTTGTGGCGCAGTGGGTAGAGCACCATGTACATTGTGTTCCGCCCGCAGGGTCGAGGGATCGAAACCTGGCGCCGGGTAGTATTTTTTTTATATGGCAGGGACAACGACGGTGCGGACTACGGACGTCAACGCGGGTGACATCGACAGTTACTGAAATGCTCGGCAATTAAAAAGCCGTGTAAACGCTCGGTAGCTGTCCTCATCCCGGAGAAAAAGGGACACATCGTCCGCATATGCAGAGACCTTAATCTGACCTTGACCGGGCAGCGGGAAGCCGCGGATGGAAGAACACGCTGCCACGCGACGCAGAAGGGGGTCCAGGCATAGGGCAAAGAGCGAGGGGGACCAGGGACAACCCTGCCTGATCCCGCGCGTAACTGTGAAGCGTTCACTAAGGCGGCCATTGACAAGCAGCCGGGCTGTCACGTTCGAGTAGGCTAGCCGAAGGCAAGATATATACTCTGACGGGAAACCGTAGAGACCTAAGACACCAAGCATGTACCGGTGCTCCACTCTGTCGAAAGCTTTCGCCTAATCGACTGATATGAAACAACCGGAAATGCCGGTTCTCGATGCGAAGTCAAATAGGTCGCGGGTCAGGGCTAAGGATGATAAAAATTCCCCCGAACCTCCCCGAAGGGAATCGTGCAGAAATGCGAATGCATTGGGTGCACCGATGAGTGTGTTGCGAGTAATGGCGTAATTAATGACGAGAGTGTGAACGTAATCATTTATTCATCAGCACCTGTTTGTGTTATCGTTGTACCTGACGGCCACAATCACTGTCTTGCGAGCGCTAAAGTGCACGGTCAAAGGGTCTTTGAGAAGCATACACGCGTTACAGTTTCGCGTAAAGACGAGATCAATGCAACTCCCGTGAATGGTAGTGGGGCACGTGTCGAAGCCGGCAGAGAGACAATGCATAGAGTGCCTGGTCTGCATGTACTCCACCAGCCACTCGCCACTCTTCTTGCGCACGTCAACGTTGAAGTCGCCAACCACGACTATGGGGTCAGAGGGTTTGGAGCGCACGCGCACACTTTCCATAGCCGCGTCCAGCTGCGCGGCAACGGCGTCTCGAGCGAGGTTGGGCGCGAGAGAGAGAGAGAGAGAGAGAACCACTTCATTTTACGGCTGGGTCAGGGGGAGGAGGTGGCGGTGGCCCAGAGGGTTTCCGCGACCTGTTGGGCCCTGGAGACGAGGGTGGTCTGGGTCTCCAGGGTCGAGCTTTGCAGGGCCTGCTCCCAGTGGGTGGGTGTGGGGAAAGGGGGAAAAGGGGAGCGCGGGCAGTCACAGAGAGAGTGTAGTTGAGAGTCCCGGGCGCCGCAAAGTGGGCAGAGTGAGGAGGGGAACAGGGAAGGGTGTGAGTGGGAGAGGGAGGCTCTGCAGGGGAAGGAGTGCGTTTGGAGGAGGCGCCAGGTTCTGGCCTCCTCCTGTGTGAGGCTGGGGTGCGGGGGGGGATAGTGGCGGCGGAGGAGGCGATAATGTTGTGTGATTTCCCTGTACGAGATGAGAATGTCCCGGGAGCTAGGAAGGCCGTGGTTGGTCTCCAACGAAGGGCCTGCTCGGGTGGTCATAGCTCGAGCTTCTCGGTTGGCCGCCTCGTTGGCACCTATTCCTGTATGGGCGGGGACCCACAACAAGACCACGGGGTGAGGAGGGGGTTTTCGGGGTAGAATTTGGAGGGAAATTTTGGATATCCGGCCAGCTTGGAAATTTCTGATTGCGGATTGTGAATCTGACAGGATGGTGTCTGGACAGGGGTCTTGGGCTAGGGCGAGGGATATGGCCGCCTCCTCCGCCGCTGTGGCTGAACTCGTGAGGACAGTGAGGGAGTCCTGAGGTGTGCTATCCTCGGAGAGCGCTACTATGGAGAATGCAGATAGGGGAGGGGGGGGGGGTAGCTAGCAGCGTCTACGTAGATGGTATGAGGTGAGGGGGGGTGCAGGCGTTGCAGGTTCGCTGCGCGTGCAGCACGTCTGGCCGCATGGAATGTGGCGCGAGGTACACGGTCACCACAAAGACTCCGTCTCCGGTGTAGGCAAGGGTAAACAAGTCCTTGTACGGAGATGTGTCTCGAACGGGAGACGTGGCAACGGCGTGCGATATCAAGTTCCCATACACGTTAGACACGAGACTAACACCGCAGTACTCGCCGTCCTTGCCGCTTCGAGCAAACTAGTACAGCTCGCTTCAAGCGCATGCGTTCGGCATTGAGCGCGGAGAGATAACACCTGCGGGCGCACGCCGACGGAGCACTACAACCCCCGACTAAGAAATGCATTCGCATTTACGACAACGACGACGACGACGAAGGCAGAACTACGAGGCGCGCGCTCACGTGCGCTCGCGCTGGAGGAATGCAGGCGCACGCCGCTCCGTGGACGCAAGACAACCCCCGACGAATAAATGCATTCGCATTTAAAAATTGACCGGCCCGGCACGCTGCACGTTTGCGCGCAGCTTAGTATGCACGGGAGTACAAGGCTCATTCGGCGGGCTAAAATGGACGCGACAATCTTATAATCAGTGTTGAGGAGCATGATAGGCCTGTAGGCACCGGGGTCCGAAGGGCTCCCTCCTGGCTTCGCTATCAGTACGACACGACCCTCGCGAAAGGATTCCGGCCATAATACGCCAGGTAACGACCTACACGTTAGTGTTTATACGTGAAGAATATTTTTTTGTCAACCTAACTAAAAGAGACGTAGCATAAAATACCAGTGGTAAACTTAAATAAAACAAAACGATTCTCTCAGTCTTTGTTCACTGCGATTTTAATAAATCGAGAAAAAAATTAATTCATTCATTATATTTGCGTTGTTAGTTTCCTGTGTTAAGAAGGGGCAAACTAAAAAAAATAAATTTAAAGGAAGGCGTTGACCGTTTGAGAGCAATGGTCGACTTTGGTATCTACCATATATGTCTAGTTAGGGGAGCGAACCACCGGAGAGCGCGGGCCCATTATGCAATAGAAAGTTGTAGATGGCGCTGGCAGCAGCAAGCGTCCCAGTCCCACAGTGACGGCCAATGGCAGCCTGGCCGTGCGGCGTGCCCGCTCGCTCTGCTTATTGCTAGCAGATGGTACGCGCACATCTTTCTTTGAAAGGGTATCCTTCGCAGTTATTAAGGTGTTTTGCAAAACCCGATGCCACAAAATTGAGAAATGTGATTATTTTTGGCAACCAATCTTATATAGACTGTAACAGACGAAACTTGTGAAACCAACCGTTCAATCATTTGTGATAGCGTTACTGGCGTATTTGGATTGTTGTTCCAAGAAAATGCGTGCACGCGGCCACTTTTCAGCACCACTAAGTAGAATATCTCTCATTTCTCTACCTTAGCTCTCTTCTTAGCTACCCCCCCATCCCCCTAGCAAGAGCGCCATCGGGTGAGGTTAGGCACACTCTGTGCAAAATTCAGGTCACACAAAAATCACGGCACGAGTGGCAGGAAGCTTCGTCGAGTCGAAAAGACGTCGACCACTGAGGAAAATCGCTCCAAGGCTAGATGGCCTGGGTGCTGGCCGTTGCTTGCGTTGGGCGCTCGTACTGAGGCAGCGGCCTCAACTATGGCCAGGATGTCGAACCGGAACCGGAACCGAACCAGAACCGAACCCGAATTCGTTCCCGGAACTGGAACCGAAGCAAACCCATACTTTCTCCGCCATTTTGGAACGGAATCCAAACCGGAACGAATCGAAGGAACTGTTCCGAACCGGTTCCGGGGCTTCAAAGCTGCAATTTCTAGTTTTTTAATATGGTGTTCTACCTCGCGTCTGAAGATATTTTTACCTCTCGCCTGACAGCACCACAAAATATTATGCATAGTCTGTAGTTCCACGGTCCATCAGGTTCTCTTCTTATACTGAATTTATTGTAAAGTGGTACGTATATACTATCGGTTTGCATTAGATACTGCCAATCTCCCTCAGTTTTCTTTTGCATATTGAATAGGGTAAATTAAACGCATATTCCGAGGGCTTATCTTCACGGTTTCTATGTACATGGTGTTTAATATTGTGCAAAGTTTTCAATGTGTTCGTAATTTTAATGCACCATGCCCTGTTGTGAAGGCCTCATGTACACTATCAACAATAAATACATATCTTCCAATTATTCTCGCTTGAATAAGCCGTTATATGCCAACAGCAGTGAGACACAAACACTCGCAGTCCTCTGCGTCACCGGGGCTTCATGTACAGGGACATTGTCTCCCTTGTTTGCTCCTCTAAGAGAGTTTCACAACTAATAAAACGAACTTTGGCTCCTTTTTAATTCAGCTTTTAAAGTAGATGCGACAACATTTTCTATCATCTTGAATTTGCTCAACCTGAAAATTGAATGGTGCGTGGATTAAAGACGAATAATACGGATTAGTGAGATGATTGGGTGAAGTATTGTGAATTAGTGGGATTGGTGTATTCAATAATATGGATTAGACGTATTAGCGGGCTGGTTGAGGTGGATTGCACAGATTTCTATATTTTTGGGGTAATTGGCATTTTTGGGGTCCCCTCTCGACCAATCCGGAAATTTTGTTGCTCACAAATATTGACAACCAACCACTTGAATGCAATAAAATATTTTTCCTTGCGCCCGTATTGAGCTGGTATGTTGTTTGTAGCATAAGATTAACATGCCGCATTGAAGTGAATAAATATTTGCCTAATGCATATTTTATATTCACCGAAGGGTTTTGAAAACAGCTACTATAGCGTAAAACCCCGTTAATGCGGCCTCCGGGTGATTTCAGATAAGAACGAACAAAGGGTGCCTGGTCGAACTCTTTGATTCGCTGTGAATATATCTATATCATTCCCTGGTTCTTGTAATGCTCAGGATCACTAACATTCTCCCGAAGAAAAATTTTCTCTTACTGTAAAAAAATTCAAACTCGACAAGGTGTGCCCCCGTCTCTACCTGCCCGTGCACGTCGATCGACTTCAGCGATATCTATCTACGAAGGTATTCCTGAGGGGAATTCCTATATTTATATTGAATTTACGCCTGGTGCATGTAAGCTTCTCCAAAAAAGTTTCATCGCTGACAAGAACATAAATTTTTCTCAATAAAATGTCAACGTCAGCTGAGAGCCCAATTTTAAAGCGAAGCTTTAGTGTCCCCAGTGAAGCCATTGTACTGCAATACGCCCGTTCAGGAAATCAAGCTTTCTCTGACGATGGTGATCACTGATCGTGAGTGAAGTGGCCGAAATCGAACGTGGGTTCCTCGCGTTATGAAGCCGTTGTCCGACCGATTGAATTCCTGCATTTCGACATGGTCGAAGCGAATGCCAACCAGTAGGTACCGGTTCGGTTGTACACCCCAAACCCAAACGTTAGTCGTACGGAGTGCACACCCGAGAGTTGGTGTGGGTATTCTGGAAAAGTGTTCAGTACCTCCAGAGTAGCACATACTCGCAGTGTGGGCTTGGCCAACCAAAGAATCCATCACGAGAATGCTTCCGGTTCAACCATCGTCGTCGTTAGACGGAGGAATGCAAGATGTTTTTCCAACTTTGAGCCTATATTAAGAAAAGTACTTAAATCACAACCTTGAAATTTTACTGACGTGTTCTATTCACATTCTTAACAAACCACGGAATATTATAATTGTATACATTACAGTCAAGATGCAACTGGGGCGGAAGTTTCAAGAAAAAACTGAAACTCACAAAGTTCAGACACTAATAAAAAAATAATCGATTTTTCTGAAATTCTCCCCAGAATACGGCCCTTAGACTTTATGTCATTATCACAAATACATGTTGCATCATTTTGTTCCTGGAGCACGTACCGCGCGAGGGAAGAGCCCTATCCGCTCGGCTCTCCACAACGACCTGTAGTGGTAGCGACTTCCCTCAGATTTGTAGAAATTACATGTTTTGTATAAAAGGCAAATGACCTCTCCACGAATAGAACTGAAACGGGACAGAGGAACGCCCTCTTTAATGTCCACGTTGGAACCATAAAAAACTATTCTCCGCCCAATTAAAGTGCCCAGATTGGGTAAAAGATGACAGAGCTCTTAGGTTCCACCGCAAATTTAAAAAATAACTTCCGTTTTTTGTGATATTTTCCCAATTTGTTGACGGTACTGAACATAAAAACCTTGAATTATAGCAATGTATAGTGCCTACAGCGCGAGCATGGATCCGTGTCAGCCAAGTTCCTCGCGGGGTGCTCAGACCGTAAACACTGATACCTGCGTCCTTAGGATTTGGATATATTCGATATAAACCTAGCATTTAGGATTGCGGTGTGCACGGATCCAGTCTGTTGGCGACATGAATCAGCTCAAAAACACAAAATAGCATATGAAAAGGAAGAGTGTCAGTGCACTAAGAACTGCGGAGGAAGCTCTTAGAACTAAACCTGAAGACGCTGTTCCCTTGCTGCGCGAATTATCAGAGTACGTTCCAGCGGTGCCGCCTTTGTACTAAAGGTGCGCTATATTGTTGCTATCCTTTGAATATTATGCAAGGTGTTTTTACTTCTAACCAAAGCAAATTGAGCGGTCAACATCTTGGGAAAGTTTTACAAAAAATTGAAAGAGCGTTTGTTTTTTATATTCTGGCGCTGAGCGTCAGCGTCTTGTCGTGTTAAAAAGTAGACATTAAAAATCCATTTTTTGCGTTTCATTCTCCGTTATAGTATCCGGGGAGGGATCTTTTGCCTTTTTTTACAAAATATATATAATTTATACAAATCTAAAGGAAGTCGATATCACTACAGTACGTCGCGGAGAGCCGGAAGAATAGGGCTCCTCTTTCGCACTGTACACGCTCCAGAAACAAAATGATATAACATGTTTTTGACGATAATAAAAAAAGCATGTCAACGCCTACATCTGCAGAGAATGTACAAGGCTCGAACCTGTGTTTTTCTTTTATATTAGGGTCCAAACCTTGTGCTTTTCAATTTTCTCTTCAAACGTGCGCGCCTGGTGCTTTGAATCCGAGTTTATAAAGTTAAAATATTTAGTGTGTTTGTTTGTAAAGGTGAGCAGCACAATTAAGTAAAATTTGTAGGCTGCGACTTCAGCGCGTTTTCCGCAAGTGGGGCTCAAAAATTGGAAAAAAAGTGGGCTCTTAGACGAATTTGATATTTTATTGCAAATAATTTAAAATTTTTTCCAGCAACAAAACTTTTCGGAGAATTGTGCACCACGCGTGAATTGAGCATAAAGTTTAAGAATTGCCCGTTGTGAATATTTTCGTATATTGACGTCACAAAATTTGTCCGAGGCGCACGGGCAGGTAGCGGCGGGAATCCACCCTGTCGCGTCCCAAATTTTTTCACAGTAAGTCAAAATTTTTCCTAAGGAAAATAATGGTGAATATGAACGTAACAATAACCAGGGAATCATATAAAAATGTTCAAGCAAATTGAAGAGATTGAACAGCCCCACTTTGTTCGATCTTATCTGAAATCACCCCTTCCCCCCTGTCCCGTTAATTCGGAATTTCAGGTGATTCCGAGGAGCCGACCGGTCCCGTTCAAGTTCGGCGTTAATCTATGGCTGAAAACGCATTCATATGGACAGGTGCGGCTGCAATTCGGTTAATGTGGACTTTCCGCCGAGTTAAGGTGAGGAAAGAACAGGACACCCTTCCGCAACCCCGTTCAGCTAATTCTGATTCCGAGCAGAAATCAAAGGGGCATCTAAAAACTTGGAGATCGGAACGGGATACGAACGAACTTGTTTATATCTCGGAGGCACACACACAAAAAAAAAACATGGCAAGGTTCACAACCAAGTGAAAGGCCGAGTGCCCATCGCTGTGGCCATCACCCAGCCGGCAAACCACACTGTCAGAAAATTCCACCAATTTACTTGGAAACGGCAATGGAACATGTAATGTTCGTCAAAATTACACCCCGTTTGCAGTTGCATCGAAGAAACAGGAACTGTACCGTAGCACTAAAAATGTTCTGTTTACGGAACAACATCGTATAAGTGTGTGGAAATATTGCCTTTATTTTCCATCCACAATGATGTAGGAAGAGATGGAAAAAAAGCTAATCTGGTTAGCTTGACGGCGCTCCCTCCTCCTCGAATAATACATAGATAATTCAAGAGGCACGCAGCACAGCACAACGCGTAAAAAAAGTAAGTAACAAAAAAAAGCAATGCCGCTGTATTTACAGGCGTTCCGAAAAAAAAGAAACAGAAAAGAAAAGGAAAATGGAAATCGGCCGCAAAATTCACAAACGCTTTCTTTAACACTGGAAGAGCTAGCAGGCTAGTAAAACAGCAAAGCAAAATATAAAAAGAAACAAACAACACAAAACACCTTCAGAAAAAAACTTCTCCATTTCACAACGCAACGTAGGGTTGACACGAACAGTTCAAAACTAGAGCTAAACATAAACAAGAAAACACTTTTTGCTTGGCAACGCAGCGTTGATAGTAGACCAGCGCACTGATCAGAAATATACAAACCCCATTTGCAACATTAAAACGCTTTTTACACAAAAAACCACTTTTGACAGTGAGATAGCGAAGAGGAACAAACCATCGATTGCACTCAATACAACAAAAACAGAAATAGAGAACAGCCAGGATTAGCTTTCGTTACGGCTGCAAATAAACATTCGTAAATCCCTTTTCTTCACAGTGTTAAAATTTATATTTGAATTTATGCAAAAAATTAACATCTCCGGAATTTTATGTCTCAACATGTCTTGTCCGTAGTTTGTTCTAAACGAGGGAATGTTCCAAACACCATGGCTGCGTGTTGCGTGTATCGCGGGTCGTTTCTGTAAAGCGTCTAAACTGTGAAAGAAGTTACTTGGGCTTTTTATTGCCATTTTATAGCTCGTGCACATACGGCAGGCATAAATATTAGAGACAGTCATTATTTCGTATTTTCGAAATAAAAAATGCGAAGGATAATCATACGAGACGTTTGCTACGTTTCTTAGCATTTTTTCTGTAAGACATGTAATTTGTGTAGATTGACAGCCCCCGTATGTCCCCAAATTAAGCAGCAGTAATTTAGGTGCGAAGCAAACAGGGAGTTATAAATAAGAAGCTTCACTCGAGTAGGGAGGATCTGTTTGTTAACGAAAGTAAGGTTAGTAATGCGAAATAACTTTGATGCGACATATCTACGTGCTCGTTCCATTTCATGCTCTCTGAGAAAATTACACCCAGTGTTTTAAATGATCTCACTATTTCTATGTTCGCGCCACATAGCTCAAAATTCATAACGCGGTTAAGTTGCCCCTTGCAAAAATGGATTTTGAGTTTCAATTCAGTTCCAGTTGAGTTTTTATTGAGTCAACAGAAACCTAATTCAAACTCAATTGGCTATTGAGATGTCAGTAGAAACTCAAAAGGATTTGTATTGAGAAACCGCAATAGAAAACCAAATGACACCAGTCTATTGAAACTCTTTGGAGAACCAATTGACAAAACTCATCAGGCTGAAACATACACTTTGAAGGGCTATTTTTTTCAGCGCTGCCCACTGTGTCTACATAATTAAGACTACTGGGTGACTTTTATGTATTTTTATTCTACATTGACATTTCTATTGAGTGCAGTCAATAAAAAGTCAACAAGGTTTCAATAGACAAAACTCAACAGAATATCAAATGACTTCGTTTAATTGAAACTCAATAGAGTTTCTACTGACAAAAATCAAGTAAAATTGAGAGTCGAGCTAGTTGATGAACATATGTTGTTGAAAATTATACCAGTGTCCTTCTTTTTGTCCATGTTTTATGGTTCGAGCTTAATTTTCAAAGCTGATAGAACTCCTTAGGCCAGTAGCCTTTACCAGCAGCATCTTCGCCCAAATAATAATTATACCTGCTAAGTTCGTAAATCAACTATATTGGACAATTTTTTACTGCATTTCCTCAAATACTGCCGCAACATGCTTTGCACAAGACAATGGAGGAACTAAACATTGACAAAACTCTAGTGACTCATCTCTTCTGGCACGTGACTCCCGCGGAATCGTTTCCTTGCTATAGCAGCGGATTTTCTTCTTTATACCTTAGCACGCATTGACATTTGCAATCTCCACTACTGCTAAGCTTCCGCTGTAGCAGCAGTGGACATATTCGAAGTCAGTCTTCCGGGAAAGTTGGAGCAACTATATTGGACAATTTTTGACTGCATTTCCTCAAATACTGCCGCAACATGCTTTGCACAAGACAATGGAGGAATTAAACATTGCCAAACTCTAGTGACTCATCTCTTCTGGCACGTGACTCCCGCGGAATCGTTTCCTTGCTATAGCGGCGGATTTTCTTCTTTATACCTTAGCACGCATTGACATTTGTAATCTCCACTACTGCTAAGCTTCCGCTTTAGCAGCAGTGGACATATTCGAAGTCAGTCTTCCGGGAAAGTTGGAGCAACTATATTGGACAATTTTTGACTGCATTTCCTCAAATACTGCAGCAACATGCTTTGCACAAAACAATAGAGGAACTAAACATTGCCAAACTCTAGTGACTCATCTCTTCTGGCACGTGACTCCCGCGGAATCGTTTCCTTGCTATAGCGGCGGATTTTCTTCTTTATACCTTAGCACGCATTGACATTTGCAATCTCCACTACTGCTAAGCTTCCGCTTTAGCAGCAGTGGACATATTCGAAGTCAGTCTTCCGGGAAAGTTGGAGCAACTATATTGGACAATTTTTGACTGCATTTCCTCAAATACTGCCGCAACATGCTTTGCACAAGACAATGGAGGAACTAAACATTGACAAAACTCTAGTGACTCATCTATTCTGGCACGTGACTCCCGCGGAATCGTTTCCTTGCTATAGCAGCGGATTTTCTTCTTTATACCTTAGCACGCATTGACATTTGCAATCTCCACTACTGCTAAGCTTCCGCTTTAGCAGCAGTGGACATATTCGAAGTCAGTCTTCCGGGAAAGTTGGAGCAACTATATTGGACAATTTTTGACTGCATTTCCTCAAATACTGCAGCAACATGCTTTGCACAAAACAATGGAGGAACTAAACATTGACAAAACTCTAGTGACTCATCTCTTCTGGCACGTGACTCCCGCGGAATCGTTTCCTTGCTATAGCAGCGGATTTTCTTCTTTATACCTTAGCACGCATTGACATTTGCAATCTCCACTACTGCTAAGCTTCCGCTTTAGCAGCAGTGGACATATTCGAAGTCAGTCTTCCGGGAAAGTTGGAGCAACTATATTGGACAATTTTTGACTGCATTTCCTCAAATACTGCAGCAGCATGCTTTGCACAAAACAATGGAGGAACTAAACATTGACAAAACTCTAGTGACTCATCTCTTCTGGCACGTGACTCCCGCGGAATCGTTTCCTTGCTATAGCAGCGGATTTTCTTCTTTATACCTTAGCACGCATTGACATTTGCAATCTCCACTACTGCTAAGCTTCCGCTTTAGCAGCAGTGGACATATTCGAAGTCAGTCTTCCGGGAAAGTTGGAGCAACTATATTGGACAATTTTTGACTGCATTTCCTCAAATACTGCAGCAACATGCTTTGCACAAAACAATGGAGGAACTAAACATTGACAAAACTCTAGTGACTCATCTATTCTGGCACGTGACTCCCGCGGAATCGTTTCCTTGCTATAGCAGCGGATTTTCTTCTTTATACCTTAGCACGCATTGACATTTGCAATCTCCACTACTGCTAAGCTTCCGCTTTAGCAGCAGTGGACATATTCGAAGTCAGTCTTCCGGGAAAGTTGGAGCAACTATATTGGACAATTTTTGACTGCATTTCCTCAAATACTGCAGCAACATGCTTTGCACAAAACAATGGAGGAACTAAACATTGACAAAACTCTAGTGACTCATCTCTTCTGGCACGTGACTCCCGCGGAATCGTTTCCTTGCTATAGCAGCGGATTTTCTTCTTTATACCTTAGCACGCATTGACATTTGCAATCTCCACTACTGCTAAGCTTCCGCTTTAGCAGCAGTGGACATATTCGAAGTCAGTCTTCCGGGAAAGTTGGAGCAACTATATTGGACAATTTTTGACTGCATTTCCTCAAATACTGCAGCAACATGCTTTGCACAAAACAATGGAGGAACTAAACATTGCCAAACTCTAGTGACTCATCTCTTCTGGCACGTGACTCCCGCGGAATCGTTTCCTTGCTATAGCGGCGGATTTTCTTCTTTATACCTTAGCACGCATTGACATTTGCAATCTCCACTACTGCTAAGCTTCCGCTTTAGCAGCAGTGGACATATTCGAAGTCAGTCTTCCGGGAAAGTTGGAGCAACTATATTGGACAATTTTTGACTGCATTTCCTCAAATACTGCAGCAACATGCTTTGCACAAAACAATGGAGGAACTAAACATTGCCAAACTCTAGTGACTCCTCTCTTCTGGCACGTGACTCCCGCGGAATCGTTTCCTTGCTATAGCAGCGGATTTTCTTCTTTATACCTTAGCACGCATTGACATTTGCAATCTCCACTACTGCTAAGCTTCCGCTTTAGCAGCAGTGGACATATTCGAAGTCAGTCTTCCGGGAAAGTTGGAGCAACTATATTGGACAATTTTTGACTGCATTTCCTCAAATACTGCCGCAACATGCTTTGCACAAGACAATGGAGGAACTAAACATTGACAAAACTCTAGTGACTCATCTATTCTGGCACGTGACTCCCGCGGAATCGTTTCCTTGCTATAGCAGCGGATTTTCTTCTTTATACCTTAGCACGCATTGACATTTGCAATCTCCACTACTGCTAAGCTTCCGCTTTAGCAGCAGTGGACATATTCGAAGTCAGTCTTCCGGGAAAGTTGGAGCAACTATATTGGACAATTTTTGACTGCATTTCCTCAAATACTGCAGCAACATGCTTTGCACAAAACAATGGAGGAACTAAACATTGCCAAACTCTAGTGACTCATCTCTTCTGGCACGTGACTCCCGCGGAATCGTTTCCTTGCTATAGCGGCGGATTTTCTTCTTTATACCTTAGCACGCATTGACATTTGCAATCTCCACTACTGCTAAGCTTCCGCTTTAGCAGCAGTGGACATATTCGAAGTCAGTCTTCCGGGAAAGTTGGAGCAACTATATTGGACAATTTTTGACTGCATTTCCTCAAATACTGCAGCAACATGCTTTGCACAAGACAATGGAGGAACTAAACATTGACAAAACTCTAGTGACTCATCTCTTCTGGCACGTGACTCCCGCGGAATCGTTTCCTTGCTATAGCAGCGGATTTTCTTCTTTATACCTTAGCACGCATTGACATTTGCAATCTCCACTACTGCTAAGCTTCCGCTTTAGCAGCAGTGGACATATTCGAAGTCAGTCTTCCGGGAAAGTTGGAGCAACTATATTGGACAATTTTTGACTGCATTTCCTCAAATACTGCAGCAACATGCTTTGCACAAAACAATGGAGGAACTAAACATTGCCAAACTCTAGTGACTCATCTCTTCTGGCACGTGACTCCCGCGGAATCGTTTCCTTGCTATAGCGGCGGATTTTCTTCTTTATACCTTAGCACGCATTGACATTTGCAATCTCCACTACTGCTAAGCTTCCGCTTTAGCAGCAGTGGACATATTCGAAGTCAGTCTTCCGGGAAAGTTGGAGCAACTATATTGGACAATTTTTGACTGCATTTCCTCAAATACTGCAGCAACATGCTTTGCACAAAACAATGGAGGAACTAAACATTGCCAAACTCTAGTGACTCCTCTCTTCTGGCACGTGACTCCCGCGGAATCGTTTCCTTGCTATAGCAGCGGATTTTCTTCTTTATACCTTAGCACGCATTGACATTTGCAATCTCCACTACTGCTAAGCTTCCGCTTTAGCAGCAGTGGACATATTCGAAGTCAGTCTTCCGGGAAAGTTGGAGCAACTATATTGGACAATTTTTGACTGCATTTCCTCAAATACTGCCGCAACATGCTTTGCACAAGACAATGGAGGAATTAAACATTGCCAAACTCTAGTGACTCATCTCTTCTGGCACGTGACTCCCGCGGAATCGTTTCCTTGCTATAGCGGCGGATTTTCTTCTTTATACCTTAGCACGCATTGACATTTGTAATCTCCACTACTGCTAAGCTTCCGCTTTAGCAGCAGTGGACATATTCGAAGTCAGTATTCCGGGAAAGTTGGAGCAACTATATTGGACAATTTTTGACTGCATTTCCTCAAATACTGCAGCAACATGCTTTGCACAAAACAATGGAGGAACTAAACATTGCCAAACTCTAGTGACTCATCTCTTCTGGCACGTGACTCCCGCGGAATCGTTTCCTTGCTATAGCGGCGGATTTTCTTCTTTATACCTTAGCACGCATTGACATTTGCAATCTCCACTACTGCTAAGCTTCCGCTTTAGCAGCAGTGGACATATTCGAAGTCAGTCTTCCGGGAAAGTTGGAGCAACTATATTGGACAATTTTTGACTGCATTTCCTCAAATACTGCCACAACATGCTTTGCACAAGACAATGGAGGAACTAAACATTGACAAAACTCTAGTGACTCATCTCTTCTGGCACGTGACTCCCGCGGAATCGTTTCCTTGCTATAGCAGCGGATTTTCTTCTTTATACCTTAGCACGCATTGACATTTGCAATCTCCACTACTGCTAAGCTTCCGCTTTAGCAGCAGTGGACATATTCGAAGTCAGTCTTCCGGGAAAGTTGGAGCAACTATATTGGACAATTTTTGACTGCATTTCCTCAAATACTGCAGCAACATGCTTTGCACAAAACAATGGAGGAAATAAACATTGCCAAACTCTAGTGACTCATCTCTTCTGGCACGTGACTCCCGCGGAATCGTTTCCTTGCTATAGCGGCGGATTTTCTTCTTTATACCTTAGCACGCATTGACATTTGCAATCTCCACTACTGCTAAGCTTTCGCTTTAGCAGCAGTGGACATATTCGAAGTCAGTCTTCCGGGAAAGTTGGAGCAACTATATTGGACAATTTTTGACTGCATTTCCTCAAATACTGCAGCAACATGCTTTGCACAAAACAATGGAGGAAATAAACATTGCCAAACTCTAGTGACTCATCTCTTCTGGCACGTGACTCCCGCGGAATCGTTTCCTTGCTATAGCGGCGGATTTTCTTCTTTATACCTTAGCACGCATTGACATTTGCAATCTCCACTACTGCTAAGCTTCCGCTTTAGCAGCAGTGGACATATTCGAAGTCAGTCTTCCGGGAAAGTTGGAGCAACTATATTGGACAATTTTTGACTGCATTTCCTCAAATACTGCCGCAACATGCTTTGCACAAGACAATGGAGGAACTAAACATTGACAAAACTCTAGTGACTCATCTCTTCTGGCACGTGACTCCCGCGGAATCGTTTCCTTGCTATAGCGGCGGATTTTCTTCTTTATACCTTAGCACGCATTGACATTTGCAATCTCCACTACTGCTAAGCTTTCGCTTTAGCAGCAGTGGACATATTCGAAGTCAGTCTTCCGGGAAAGTTGGAGCAACTATATTGGACAATTTTTGACTGCATTTCCTCAAATACTGCCACAACATGCTTTGCACAAGACAATGGAGGAACTAAACATTGACAAAACTCTAGTGACTCATCTCTTCTGGCACGTGACTCCCGCGGAATCGTTTCCTTGCTATAGCAGCGGATTTTCTTCTTTATACCTTAGCACGCATTGACATTTGCAATCTCCACTACTGCTAAGCTTTCGCTTTAGCAGCAGTGGACATATTCGAAGTCAGTCTTCCGGGAAAGTTGGAGCAACTATATTGGACAAATTTTGACTGCATTTCCTCAAATACTGCAGCAACATGCTTTGCACAAAACAATGGAGGAAATAAACATTGCCAAACTCTAGTGACTCATCTCTTCTGGCACGTGACTCCCGCGGAATCGTTTCCTTGCTATAGCGGCGGATTTTCTTCTTTATACCTTAGCACGCATTGACATTTGCAATCTCCACTACTGCTAAGCTTCCGCTTTAGCAGCAGTGGACATATTCGAAGTCAGTCTTCCGGGAAAGTTGGAGCAACTATATTGGACAATTTTTGACTGCATTTCCTCAAATACTGCAGCAACATGCTTTGCACAAAACAATGGAGGAAATAAACATTGCCAAACTCTAGTGACTCATCTCTTCTGGCACGTGACTCCCGCGGAATCGTTTCCTTGCTATAGCAGCGGATTTTCTTCTTTATACCTTAGCACGCTTTGACATTTGCAATCTCCACTACTGCTAAGCTTCCGCTTTAGCAGCAGTGGACATATTCGAAGTCAGTCTTCCGGGAAAGTTGGAGCAACTATATTGGACAATTTTTGACTGCATTTCCTCAAATACTGCAGCAACATGCTTTGCACAAAACAATGGAGGAACTAAACATTGCCAAACTCTAGTGACTCATCTCTTCTGGCACGTGACTCCCGCGGAATCGTTTCCTTGCTATAGCAGCGGATTTTCTTCTTTATACCTTAGCACGCATTGACATTTGCAATCTCCACTACTGCTAAGCTTTCGCTTTAGCAGCAGTGGACATATTCGAAGTCAGTCTTCCGGGAAAGTTGGAGCAACTATATTGGACAATTTTTGACTGCATTTCCTCAAATACTGCCACAACATGCTTTGCACAAGACAATGGAGGAACTAAACATTGACAAAACTCTAGTGACTCATCTCTTCTGGCACGTGACTCCCGCGGAATCGTTTCCTTGCTATAGCAGCGGATTTTCTTCTTTATACCTTAGCACGCATTGACATTTGCAATCTCCACTACTGCTAAGCTTCCGCTTTAGCAGCAGTGGACATATTCGAAGTCAGTCTTCCGGGAAAGTTGGAGCAACTATATTGGACAATTTTTGACTGCATTTCCTCAAATACTGCAGCAACATGCTTTGCACAAAACAATGGAGGAAATAAACATTGCCAAGCTCTAGTGACTCATCTCTTCTGGCACGTGACTCCCGCGGAATCGTTTCCTTGCTATAGCGGCGGATTTTCTTCTTTATACCTTAGCACGCATTGACATTTGCAATCTCCACTACTGCTAAGCTTCCGCTTTAGCAGCAGTGGACATATTCGAAGTCAGTCTTCCGGGAAAGTTGGAGCAACTATATTGGACAATTTTTGACTGCATTTCCTCAAATACTGCCACAACATGCTTTGCACAAGACAATGGAGGAACTAAACATTGACAAAACTCTAGTGACTCATCTCTTCTGGCACGTGACTCCCGCGGAATCGTTTCCTTGCTATAGCGGCGGATTTTCTTCTTTATACCTTAGCACGCATTGACATTTGCAATCTCCACTACTGCTAAGCTTCCGCTTTAGCAGCAGTGGACATATTCGAAGTCAGTCTTCCGGGAAAGTTGGAGCAACTATATTGGACAATTTTTGACTGCATTTCCTCAAATACTGCAGCAACATGCTTTGCACAAAACAATGGAGGAAATAAACATTGCCAAACTCTAGTGACTCATCTCTTCTGGCACGTGACTCCCGCGGAATCGTTTCCTTGCTATAGCGGCGGATTTTCTTCTTTATACCTTAGCACGCATTGACATTTGCAATCTCCACTACTGCTAAGCTTCCGCTTTAGCAGCAGTGGACATATTCGAAGTCAGTCTTCCGGGAAAGTTGGAGCAACTATATTGGACAATTTTTGACTGCATTTCCTCAAATACTGCCGCAACATGCTTTGCACAAGACAATGGAGGAACTAAACATTGACAAAACTCTAGTGACTCATCTATTCTGGCACGTGACTCCCGCGGAATCGTTTCCTTGCTATAGCAGCGGATTTTCTTCTTTATACCTTAGCACGCATTGACATTTGCAATCTCCACTACTGCTAAGCTTCCGCTTTAGCAGCAGTGGACATATTCAAAGTCAGTCTTCCGGGAAAGTTGGAGCAACTATATTGGACAATTTTTGACTGCATTTCCTCAAATACTGCAGCAACATGCTTTGCACAAAACAATGGAGGAACTAAACATTGACAAAACTCTAGTGACTCATCTCTTCTGGCACGTGACTCCCGCGGAATCGTTTCCTTGCTATAGCAGCGGATTTTCTTCTTTATACCTTAGCACGCATTGACATTTGCAATCTCCACTACTGCTAAGCTTCCGCTTTAGCAGCAGTGGACATATTCGAAGTCAGTCTTCCGGGAAAGTTGGAGCAACTATATTGGACAATTTTTGACTGCATTTCCTCAAATACTGCAGCAACATGCTTTGCACAAAACAATGGAGGAACTAAACATTGCCAAACTCTAGTGACTCCTCTCTTCTGGCACGTGACTCCCGCGGAATCGTTTCCTTGCTATAGCAGCGGATTTTCTTCTTTATACCTTAGCACGCATTGACATTTGCAATCTCCACTACTGCTAAGCTTCCGCTTTAGCAGCAGTGGACATATTCGAAGTCAGTCTTCCGGGAAAGTTGGAGCAACTATATTGGACAATTTTTGACTGCATTTCCTCAAATACTGCCGCAACATGCTTTGCACAAGACAATGGAGGAATTAAACATTGCCAAACTCTAGTGACTCATCTCTTCTGGCACGTGACTCCCGCGGAATCGTTTCCTTGCTATAGCGGCGGATTTTCTTCTTTATACCTTAGCACGCATTGGCATTTGTAATCTCCACTACTGCTGCTTCCGCTTTAGCAGCAGTGGACATATTCGAAGTCAGTCTTCCGGGAAAGTTGGAGCAACTATATTGGACAATTTTTGACTGCATTTCCTCAAATACTGCAGCAACATGCTTTGCACAAAACAATGGAGGAACTAAACATTGCCAAACTCTAGTGACTCATCGCTTCTGGCACGTGACTCCCGCGGAATCGTTTCCTTGCTATAGCAGCGGATTTTCTTCTTTATACCTTAGCACGCATTGACATTTGCAATCTCCACTACTGCTAAGCTTCCGCTTTAGCAGCAGTGGACATATTCGAAGTCAGTCTTCCGGGAAAGTTGGAGCAACTATATTGGACAATTTTTGACTGCATTTCCTCAAATACTGCAGCAACATGCTTTGCACAAAACAATGGAGGAACTAAACATTGCCAAACTCTAGTGACTCATCTCTTCTGGCACGTGACTCCCGCGGAATCGTTTCCTTGCTATAGCGGCGGATTTTCTTCTTTATACCTTAGCACGCATTGACATTTGCAATCTCCACTACTGCTAAGCTTCCGCTTTAGCAGCAGTGGACATATTCGAAGTCAGTCTTCCGGGAAAGTTGGAGCAACTATATTGGACAATTTTTGACTGCATTTCCTCAAATACTGCCGCAACATGCTTTGCACAAGACAATGGAGGAACTAAACATTGACAAAACTCTAGTGACTCATCTATTCTGGCACGTGACTCCCGCGGAATCGTTTCCTTGCTATAGCAGCGGATTTTCTTCTTTATACCTTAGCACGCATTGACATTTGCAATCTCCACTACTGCTAAGCTTCCGCTTTAGCAGCAGTGGACATATTCGAAGTCACTCTTCCGGGAAAGTTGGAGCAACTATATTGGACAATTTTTGACTGCATTTCCTCAAATACTGCCGCAACATGCTTTGCACAAGACAATGGAGGAACTAAACATTGACAAAACTCTAGTGACTCATCTATTCTGGCACGTGACTCCCGCGGAATCGTTTCCTTGCTATAGCAGCGGATTTTCTTCTTTATACCTTAGCACGCATTGACATTTGCAATCTCCACTACTGCTAAGCTTCCGCTTTAGCAGCAGTGGACATATTCGAAGTCACTCTTCCGGGAAAGTTGGAGCAACTATATTGGACAATTTTTGACTGCATTTCCTCAAATACTGCAGCAACATGCTTTGCACAAAACAATGGAGGAACTAAACATTGCCAAACTCTAGTGACTCATCTCTTCTGGCACGTGACTCCCGCGGAATCGTTTCCTTGCTATAGCGGCGCATTTTCTTCTTTATACCTTAGCACGCATTGACATTTGCAATCTCCACTACTGCTAAGCTTCCGCTTTAGCAGCAGTGGACATATTCGAAGTCAGTCTTCCGGGAAAGTTGGAGCAACTATATTGGACAATTTTTGACTGCATTTCCTCAAATACTGCAGCAACATGCTTTGCACAAAACAATGGAGGAACTAAACATTGCCAAACTCTAGTGACTCATCTCTTCTGGCACGTGACTCCCGCGGAATCGTTTCCTTGCTATAGCAGCGGATTTTCTTCTTTATACCTTAGCACGCATTGACATTTGCGATCTCCACTACTGCTAAGCTTCCGCTTTAGCAGCAGTGGACATATTCGAAGTCAGTCTTCCGGGAAAGTTGGAGCAACTATATTGGACAATTTTTGACTGCATTTCCTCAAATACTGCCACAACATGCTTTGCACAAGACAATGGAGGAACTAAACATTGACAAAACTCTAGTGACTCATCTCTTCTGGCACGTGACTCCCGCGGAATCGTTTCCTTGCTATAGCAGCGGATTTTCTTCTTTATACCTTATCACGCATTGACATTTGCAATCTCCACTACTGCTAAGCTTCCGCTTTAGCAGCAGTGGACATATTCGAAGTCAGTCTTCCGGGAAAGTTGGAGCAACTATATTGGACAATTTTTGACTGCATTTCCTCAAATACTGCAGCAACATGCTTTGCACAAAACAATGGAGGAACTAAACATTGCCAAACTCTAGTGACTCATCTCTTCTGGCACGTGACTCCCGCGGAATCGTTTCCTTGCTATAGCGGCGGATTTTCTTCTTTATACCTTAGCACGCATTGACATTTGCAATCTCCACTACTGCTAAGCTTCCGCTTTAGCAGCAGTGGACATATTCGAAGTCAGTCTTCCGGGAAAGTTGGAGCAACTATATTGGACAATTTTTGACTGCATTTCCTCAAATACTGCCGCAACATGCTTTGCACAAGACAATGGAGGAACTAAACATTGACAAAACTCTAGTGACTCATCTCTTCTGGCACGTGACTCCCGCGGAATCGTTTCCTTGCTATAGCAGCGGATTTTCTTCTTTATACCTTAGCACGCATTGACATTTGCAATCTCCACTACTGCTAAGCTTCCGCTTTAGCAGCAGTGGACATATTCGAAGTCAGTCTTCCGGGAAAGTTGGAGCAACTATATTGGACAATTTTTGACTGCATTTCCTCAAATACTGCAGCAACATGCTTTGCACAAAACAATGGAGGAACTAAACATTGCCAAACTCTAGTGACTCATCTCTTCTGGCACGTGACTCCCGCGGAATCGTTTCCTTGCTATAGCAGCGGATTTTCTTCTTTATACCTTAGCACGCATTGACATTTGCAATCTCCACTACTGCTAAGCTTTCGCTTTAGCAGCAGTGGACATATTCGAAGTCAGTCTTCCGGGAAAGTTGGAGCAACTATATTGGACAATTTTTGACTGCATTTCCTCAAATACTGCCACAACATGCTTTGCACAAGACAATGGAGGAACTAAACATTGACAAAACTCTAGTGACTCATCTCTTCTGGCACGTGACTCCCGCGGAATCGTTTCCTTGCTATAGCAGCGGATTTTCTTCTTTATACCTTAGCACGCATTGACATTTGCAATCTCCACTACTGCTAAGCTTCCGCTTTAGCAGCAGTGGACATATTCGAAGTCAGTCTTCCGGGAAAGTTGGAGCAACTATATTGGACAATTTTTGACTGCATTTCCTCAAATACTGCAGCAACATGCTTTGCACAAAACAATGGAGGAAATAAACATTGCCAAACTCTAGTGACTCATCTCTTCTGGCACGTGACTCCCGCGGAATCGTTTCCTTGCTATAGCGGCGGATTTTCTTCTTTATACCTTAGCATGCATTGACATTTGCAATCTCCACTACTGCTAAGCTTCCGCTTTAGCAGCAGTGGACATATTCGAAGTCAGTCTTCCGGGAAAGTTGGAGCAACTATATTGGACAATTTTTGACTGCATTTCCTCAAATAATGCAGCAACATGCTTTGCACAAAACAATGGAGGAAATAAACATTGCCAAACTCTAGTGACTCATCTCTTCTGGCACGTGACTCCCGCGGAATCGTTTCCTTGCTATAGCGGCGGATTTTCTTCTTTATACCTTAGCACGCATTGACATTTGCAATCTCCACTACTGCTAAGCTTCCGCTTTAGCAGCAGTGGACATATTCGAAGTCAGTCTTCCGGGAAAGTTGGAGCAACTATATTGGACAATTTTTGACTGCATTTTCTCAAATACTGCAGCAACATGCTTTGCACAAAACAATGGAGGAACTAAACATTGCCAAACTCTAGTGACTCATCTCTTCTGGCACGTGACTACCGCGGAATCGTTTCCTTGCTATAGCAGCGGATTTTCTTCTTTATACCTTAGCACGCATTGACATTTGCAATCTCCACTACTGCTAAGCTTCCGCTTTAGCAGCAGTGGACATATTCGAAGTCAGTCTTCCGGGAAAGTTGGAGCAACTATATTGGACAATTTTTGACTGCATTTCCTCAAATACTGCCACAACATGCTTTGCACAAGACAATGGAGGAACTAAACATTGACAACACTCTATTGACTCATCTCTTCTGGCACGTGACTCCCGCGAAATCGTTTCCTTGCTATAGCAGCGGATTTTCTTCTTTATACCTTAGCACGCATTGACATTTGCAATCTCCACTACTGCTAATCTTCCGCTTTAGCAGCAGTGGACATATTCGAAGTCAGTCTTCCGGGAAAGTTGGAGCAACTATATTGGACAATTTTGGACTGCATTTCCTCAAATACTGCCGCAACATGCTTTGCACAAGACAATGGAGGAACTAAACATTGACAAAACTCTAGTGACTCATCTCTTCTGGCACGTGACTCCCGCGGAATCGTTTCCTTGCTATAACAGCGGATTTTCTTCTTTATACCTTAGCACGCATTGACATTTGCAATCTCCACTACTGCTAAGCTTCCGCTTTAGCAGCAGTGGACATATTCGAAGTTAGTCTTCCGGGAAAGTTGGAGCAACTATATTGGACAATTTTTGACTGCATTTCCTCAAATACTGCTGCAACATGCTTTGCACAAAACAATGGAGGAACTAAACATTGCCAAACTCTAGTGACTCATCTCTTCTGGCACGTGACTCCCGCGGAATCGTTTCCTTGCTATAGCAGCGGATTTTCTTCTTTATACCTTAGCACGCATTGACATTTGCAATCTCCACTACTGCTAAGCTTCCGCTTTAGCAGCAGTAGACATATTCGAAGTCAGTCTTCCGGGAAAGTTGGAGCAACTATATTGGACAATTTTTGACTGCATTTCCTCAAATACTGCAGCAACATGCTTTGCACAAAACAATGGAGGAACTAAACATTGCCAAACTCTAGTGACTCATCTCTCCTGGCACGTGACTCCCGCGGAATCGTTTCCTTGCTATAGCGGCGGATTTTCTTCTTTATACCTTAGCACGCATTGACATTTGCAATCTCCACTACTGCTAAGCTTCCGCTTTAGCAGCAGTGGACATATTCGAAGTCAGTCTTCCGGGAAAGTTGGAGCAACTATATTGGACAATTTTTGACTGCATTTCCTCAAATACTGCGGCAACATGCTTTGCACAAAACAATGGAGGAACTAAACATTGCCAAACTCTAGTGACTCATCTCTTCTGGCACGTGACTCCCGCGGAATCGTTTCCTTGCTATAGCAGCGGATTTTCTTCTTTATACCTTAGCACGCATTGACATTTGCAATCTCCACTACTGCTAAGCTTCCGCTTTAGCAGCAGTGGACATATTCGAAGTCAGTCTTCCGGGAAAGTTGGAGCAACTATATTGGCCAATTTTTGACTGCATTTCCTCAAATACTGCTGCAACATGCTTTGCACAAAACAATGGAGGAACTAAACATTGCCAAACTCTAGTGACTCATCTCTTCTGGCACGTGACTCCCGCGGAATCGTTTCCTTGCTATAGCAGCGGATTTTCTTCTTTATACCTTAGCACGCATTGACATTTGCAATCTCCACTACTGCTAAGCTTCCGCTTTAGCAGCAGTGGACATATTCGAAGTCAGTCTTCCGGGAAAGTTGGAGCAACTATATTGGACAATTTTTGACTGCATTTCCTCAAATACTGCAGCAGCATGCTTTGCACAAAACAATGGAGGAACTAAACATTGACAAAACTCTAGTGACTCATCTCTTCTGGCACGTGACTCCCGCGGAATCGTTTCCTTGCTATAGCAGCGGATTTTCTTCTTTATACCTTAGCACGCATTGACATTTGCAATCTCCACTACTGCTAAGCTTCCGCTTTAGCAGCAGTGGACATATTCGAAGTCAGTCTTCCGGGAAAGTTGGAGCAACTATATTGGACAATTTTTGACTGCATTTCCTCAAATACTGCAGCAACATGCTTTGCACAAAACAATGGAGGAACTAAACATTGACAAAACTCTAGTGACTCATCTATTCTGGCACGTGACTCCCGCGGAATCGTTTCCTTGCTATAGCAGCGGATTTTCTTCTTTATACCTTAGCACGCATTGACATTTGCAATCTCCACTACTGCTAAGCTTCCGCTTTAGCAGCAGTGGACATATTCGAAGTCAGTCTTCCGGGAAAGTTGGAGCAACTATATTGGACAATTTTTGACTGCATTTCCTCAAATACTGCAGCAACATGCTTTGCACAAAACAATGGAGGAACTAAACATTGACAAAACTCTAGTGACTCATCTCTTCTGGCACGTGACTCCCGCGGAATCGTTTCCTTGCTATAGCAGCGGATTTTCTTCTTTATACCTTAGCACGCATTGACATTTGCAATCTCCACTACTGCTAAGCTTCCGCTTTAGCAGCAGTGGACATATTCGAAGTCAGTCTTCCGGGAAAGTTGGAGCAACTATATTGGACAATTTTTGACTGCATTTCCTCAAATACTGCAGCAACATGCTTTGCACAAAACAATGGAGGAACTAAACATTGCCAAACTCTAGTGACTCATCTCTTCTGGCACGTGACTCCCGCGGAATCGTTTCCTTGCTATAGCGGCGGATTTTCTTCTTTATACCTTAGCACGCATTGACATTTGCAATCTCCACTACTGCTAAGCTTCCGCTTTAGCAGCAGTGGACATATTCGAAGTCAGTCTTCCGGGAAAGTTGGAGCAACTATATTGGACAATTTTTGACTGCATTTCCTCAAATACTGCAGCAACATGCTTTGCACAAAACAATGGAGGAACTAAACATTGCCAAACTCTAGTGACTCCTCTCTTCTGGCACGTGACTCCCGCGGAATCGTTTCCTTGCTATAGCAGCGGATTTTCTTCTTTATACCTTAGCACGCATTGACATTTGCAATCTCCACTACTGCTAAGCTTCCGCTTTAGCAGCAGTGGACATATTCGAAGTCAGTCTTCCGGGAAAGTTGGAGCAACTATATTGGACAATTTTTGACTGCATTTCCTCAAATACTGCCGCAACATGCTTTGCACAAGACAATGGAGGAACTAAACATTGACAAAACTCTAGTGACTCATCTATTCTGGCACGTGACTCCCGCGGAATCGTTTCCTTGCTATAGCAGCGGATTTTCTTCTTTATACCTTAGCACGCATTGACATTTGCAATCTCCACTACTGCTAAGCTTCCGCTTTAGCAGCAGTGGACATATTCGAAGTCAGTCTTCCGGGAAAGTTGGAGCAACTATATTGGACAATTTTTGACTGCATTTCCTCAAATACTGCAGCAACATGCTTTGCACAAAACAATGGAGGAACTAAACATTGCCAAACTCTAGTGACTCATCTCTTCTGGCACGTGACTCCCGCGGAATCGTTTCCTTGCTATAGCGGCGGATTTTCTTCTTTATACCTTAGCACGCATTGACATTTGCAATCTCCACTACTGCTAAGCTTCCGCTTTAGCAGCAGTGGACATATTCGAAGTCAGTCTTCCGGGAAAGTTGGAGCAACTATATTGGACAATTTTTGACTGCATTTCCTCAAATACTGCAGCAACATGCTTTGCACAAAACAATGGAGGAACTAAACATTGCCAAACTCTAGTGACTCCTCTCTTCTGGCACGTGACTCCCGCGGAATCGTTTCCTTGCTATAGCAGCGGATTTTCTTCTTTATACCTTAGCACGCATTGACATTTGCAATCTCCACTACTGCTAAGCTTCCGCTTTAGCAGCAGTGGACATATTCGAAGTCAGTCTTCCGGGAAAGTTGGAGCAACTATATTGGACAATTTTTGACTGCATTTCCTCAAATACTGCCGCAACATGCTTTGCACAAGACAATGGAGGAATTAAACATTGCCAAACTCTAGTGACTCATCTCTTCTGGCACGTGACTCCCGCGGAATCGTTTCCTTGCTATAGCGGCGGATTTTCTTCTTTATACCTTAGCACGCATTGACATTTGTAATCTCCACTACTGCTAAGCTTCCGCTTTAGCAGCAGTGGACATATTCGAAGTCAGTATTCCGGGAAAGTTGGAGCAACTATATTGGACAATTTTTGACTGCATTTCCTCAAATACTGCAGCAACATGCTTTGCACAAAACAATGGAGGAACTAAACATTGCCAAACTCTAGTGACTCATCTCTTCTGGCACGTGACTCCCGCGGAATCGTTTCCTTGCTATAGCGGCGGATTTTCTTCTTTATACCTTAGCACGCATTGACATTTGCAATCTCCACTACTGCTAAGCTTCCGCTTTAGCAGCAGTGGACATATTCGAAGTCAGTCTTCCGGGAAAGTTGGAGCAACTATATTGGACAATTTTTGACTGCATTTCCTCAAATACTGCCACAACATGCTTTGCACAAGACAATGGAGGAACTAAACATTGACAAAACTCTAGTGACTCATCTCTTCTGGCACGTGACTCCCGCGGAATCGTTTCCTTGCTATAGCAGCGGATTTTCTTCTTTATACCTTAGCACGCATTGACATTTGCAATCTCCACTACTGCTAAGCTTCCGCTTTAGCAGCAGTGGACATATTCGAAGTCAGTCTTCCGGGAAAGTTGGAGCAACTATATTGGACAATTTTTGACTGCATTTCCTCAAATACTGCAGCAACATGCTTTGCACAAAACAATGGAGGAAATAAACATTGCCAAACTCTAGTGACTCATCTCTTCTGGCACGTGACTCCCGCGGAATCGTTTCCTTGCTATAGCGGCGGATTTTCTTCTTTATACCTTAGCACGCATTGACATTTGCAATCTCCACTACTGCTAAGCTTCCGCTTTAGCAGCAGTGGACATATTCGAAGTCAGTCTTCCGGGAAAGTTGGAGCAACTATATTGGACAATTTTTGACTGCATTTCCTCAAATACTGCCGCAACATGCTTTGCACAAGACAATGGAGGAACTAAACATTGACAAAACTCTAGTGACTCATCTCTTCTGGCACGTGACTCCCGCGGAATCGTTTCCTTGCTATAGCGGCGGATTTTCTTCTTTATACCTTAGCACGCATTGACATTTGCAATCTCCACTACTGCTAAGCTTTCGCTTTAGCAGCAGTGGACATATTCGAAGTCAGTCTTCCGGGAAAGTTGGAGCAACTATATTGGACAATTTTTGACTGCATTTCCTCAAATACTGCCACAACATGCTTTGCACAAGACAATGGAGGAACTAAACATTGACAAAACTCTAGTGACTCATCTCTTCTGGCACGTGACTCCCGCGGAATCGTTTCCTTGCTATAGCAGCGGATTTTCTTCTTTATACCTTAGCACGCATTGACATTTGCAATCTCCACTACTGCTAAGCTTTCGCTTTAGCAGCAGTGGACATATTCGAAGTCAGTCTTCCGGGAAAGTTGGAGCAACTATATTGGACAAATTTTGACTGCATTTCCTCAAATACTGCAGCAACATGCTTTGCACAAAACAATGGAGGAAATAAACATTGCCAAACTCTAGTGACTCATCTCTTCTGGCACGTGACTCCCGCGGAATCGTTTCCTTGCTATAGCGGCGGATTTTCTTCTTTATACCTTAGCACGCATTGACATTTGCAATCTCCACTACTGCTAAGCTTCCGCTTTAGCAGCAGTGGACATATTCGAAGTCAGTCTTCCGGGAAAGTTGGAGCAACTATATTGGACAATTTTTGACTGCATTTCCTCAAATACTGCAGCAACATGCTTTGCACAAAACAATGGAGGAAATAAACATTGCCAAACTCTAGTGACTCATCTCTTCTGGCACGTGACTCCCGCGGAATCGTTTCCTTGCTATAGCAGCGGATTTTCTTCTTTATACCTTAGCACGCTTTGACATTTGCAATCTCCACTACTGCTAAGCTTCCGCTTTAGCAGCAGTGGACATATTCGAAGTCAGTCTTCCGGGAAAGTTGGAGCAACTATATTGGACAATTTTTGACTGCATTTCCTCAAATACTGCAGCAACATGCTTTGCACAAAACAATGGAGGAACTAAACATTGCCAAACTCTAGTGACTCATCTCTTCTGGCACGTGACTCCCGCGGAATCGTTTCCTTGCTATAGCAGCGGATTTTCTTCTTTATACCTTAGCACGCATTGACATTTGCAATCTCCACTACTGCTAAGCTTTCGCTTTAGCAGCAGTGGACATATTCGAAGTCAGTCTTCCGGGAAAGTTGGAGCAACTATATTGGACAATTTTTGACTGCATTTCCTCAAATACTGCCACAACATGCTTTGCACAAGACAATGGAGGAACTAAACATTGACAAAACTCTAGTGACTCATCTCTTCTGGCACGTGACTCCCGCGGAATCGTTTCCTTGCTATAGCAGCGGATTTTCTTCTTTATACCTTAGCACGCATTGACATTTGCAATCTCCACTACTGCTAAGCTTCCGCTTTAGCAGCAGTGGACATATTCGAAGTCAGTCTTCCGGGAAAGTTGGAGCAACTATATTGGACAATTTTTGACTGCATTTCCTCAAATACTGCAGCAACATGCTTTGCACAAAACAATGGAGGAAATAAACATTGCCAAGCTCTAGTGACTCATCTCTTCTGGCACGTGACTCCCGCGGAATCGTTTCCTTGCTATAGCGGCGGATTTTCTTCTTTATACCTTAGCACGCATTGACATTTGCAATCTCCACTACTGCTAAGCTTCCGCTTTAGCAGCAGTGGACATATTCGAAGTCAGTCTTCCGGGAAAGTTGGAGCAACTATATTGGACAATTTTTGACTGCATTTCCTCAAATACTGCCACAACATGCTTTGCACAAGACAATGGAGGAACTAAACATTGACAAAACTCTAGTGACTCATCTCTTCTGGCACGTGACTCCCGCGGAATCGTTTCCTTGCTATAGCGGCGGATTTTCTTCTTTATACCTTAGCACGCATTGACATTTGCAATCTCCACTACTGCTAAGCTTCCGCTTTAGCAGCAGTGGACATATTCGAAGTCAGTCTTCCGGGAAAGTTGGAGCAACTATATTGGACAATTTTTGACTGCATTTCCTCAAATACTGCAGCAACATGCTTTGCACAAAACAATGGAGGAAATAAACATTGCCAAACTCTAGTGACTCATCTCTTCTGGCACGTGACTCCCGCGGAATCGTTTCCTTGCTATAGCGGCGGATTTTCTTCTTTATACCTTAGCACGCATTGACATTTGCAATCTCCACTACTGCTAAGCTTCCGCTTTAGCAGCAGTGGACATATTCGAAGTCAGTCTTCCGGGAAAGTTGGAGCAACTATATTGGACAATTTTTGACTGCATTTCCTCAAATACTGCCGCAACATGCTTTGCACAAGACAATGGAGGAACTAAACATTGACAAAACTCTAGTGACTCATCTATTCTGGCACGTGACTCCCGCGGAATCGTTTCCTTGCTATAGCAGCGGATTTTCTTCTTTATACCTTAGCACGCATTGACATTTGCAATCTCCACTACTGCTAAGCTTCCGCTTTAGCAGCAGTGGACATATTCAAAGTCAGTCTTCCGGGAAAGTTGGAGCAACTATATTGGACAATTTTTGACTGCATTTCCTCAAATACTGCAGCAACATGCTTTGCACAAAACAATGGAGGAACTAAACATTGACAAAACTCTAGTGACTCATCTCTTCTGGCACGTGACTCCCGCGGAATCGTTTCCTTGCTATAGCAGCGGATTTTCTTCTTTATACCTTAGCACGCATTGACATTTGCAATCTCCACTACTGCTAAGCTTCCGCTTTAGCAGCAGTGGACATATTCGAAGTCAGTCTTCCGGGAAAGTTGGAGCAACTATATTGGACAATTTTTGACTGCATTTCCTCAAATACTGCAGCAACATGCTTTGCACAAAACAATGGAGGAACTAAACATTGCCAAACTCTAGTGACTCCTCTCTTCTGGCACGTGACTCCCGCGGAATCGTTTCCTTGCTATAGCAGCGGATTTTCTTCTTTATACCTTAGCACGCATTGACATTTGCAATCTCCACTACTGCTAAGCTTCCGCTTTAGCAGCAGTGGACATATTCGAAGTCAGTCTTCCGGGAAAGTTGGAGCAACTATATTGGACAATTTTTGACTGCATTTCCTCAAATACTGCCGCAACATGCTTTGCACAAGACAATGGAGGAATTAAACATTGCCAAACTCTAGTGACTCATCTCTTCTGGCACGTGACTCCCGCGGAATCGTTTCCTTGCTATAGCGGCGGATTTTCTTCTTTATACCTTAGCACGCATTGGCATTTGTAATCTCCACTACTGCTGCTTCCGCTTTAGCAGCAGTGGACATATTCGAAGTCAGTCTTCCGGGAAAGTTGGAGCAACTATATTGGACAATTTTTGACTGCATTTCCTCAAATACTGCAGCAACATGCTTTGCACAAAACAATGGAGGAACTAAACATTGCCAAACTCTAGTGACTCATCTCTTCTGGCACGTGACTCCCGCGGAATCGTTTCCTTGCTATAGCAGCGGATTTTCTTCTTTATACCTTAGCACGCATTGACATTTGCAATCTCCACTACTGCTAAGCTTCCGCTTTAGCAGCAGTGGACATATTCGAAGTCAGTCTTCCGGGAAAGTTGGAGCAACTATATTGGACAATTTTTGACTGCATTTCCTCAAATACTGCAGCAACATGCTTTGCACAAAACAATGGAGGAACTAAACATTGCCAAACTCTAGTGACTCATCTCTTCTGGCACGTGACTCCCGCGGAATCGTTTCCTTGCTATAGCGGCGGATTTTCTTCTTTATACCTTAGCACGCATTGACATTTGCAATCTCCACTACTGCTAAGCTTCCGCTTTAGCAGCAGTGGACATATTCGAAGTCAGTCTTCCGGGAAAGTTGGAGCAACTATATTGGACAATTTTTGACTGCATTTCCTCAAATACTGCCGCAACATGCTTTGCACAAGACAATGGAGGAACTAAACATTGACAAAACTCTAGTGACTCATCTATTCTGGCACGTGACTCCCGCGGAATCGTTTCCTTGCTATAGCAGCGGATTTTCTTCTTTATACCTTAGCACGCATTGACATTTGCAATCTCCACTACTGCTAAGCTTCCGCTTTAGCAGCAGTGGACATATTCGAAGTCACTCTTCCGGGAAAGTTGGAGCAACTATATTGGACAATTTTTGACTGCATTTCCTCAAATACTGCCGCAACATGCTTTGCACAAGACAATGGAGGAACTAAACATTGACAAAACTCTAGTGACTCATCTATTCTGGCACGTGACTCCCGCGGAATCGTTTCCTTGCTATAGCAGCGGATTTTCTTCTTTATACCTTAGCACGCATTGACATTTGCAATCTCCACTACTGCTAAGCTTCCGCTTTAGCAGCAGTGGACATATTCGAAGTCACTCTTCCGGGAAAGTTGGAGCAACTATATTGGACAATTTTTGACTGCATTTCCTCAAATACTGCAGCAACATGCTTTGCACAAAACAATGGAGGAACTAAACATTGCCAAACTCTAGTGACTCATCTCTTCTGGCACGTGACTCCCGCGGAATCGTTTCCTTGCTATAGCGGCGCATTTTCTTCTTTATACCTTAGCACGCATTGACATTTGCAATCTCCACTACTGCTAAGCTTCCGCTTTAGCAGCAGTGGACATATTCGAAGTCAGTCTTCCGGGAAAGTTGGAGCAACTATATTGGACAATTTTTGACTGCATTTCCTCAAATACTGCCGCAACATGCTTTGCACAAGACAATGGAGGAACTAAACATTGACAAAACTCTAGTGACTCATCTCTTCTGGCACGTGACTCCCGCGGAATCGTTTCCTTGCTATAGCAGCGGATTTTCTTCTTTATACCTTAGCACGCATTGACATTTGCAATCTCCACTACTGCTAAGCTTCCGCTTTAGCAGCAGTGGACATATTCGAAGTCAGTCTTCCGGGAAAGTTGGAGCAACTATATTGGACAATTTTTGACTGCATTTCCTCAAATACTGCAGCAACATGCTTTGCACAAAACAATGGAGGAACTAAACATTGCCAAACTCTAGTGACTCATCTCTTCTGGCACGTGACTCCCGCGGAATCGTTTCCTTGCTATAGCAGCGGATTTTCTTCTTTATACCTTAGCACGCATTGACATTTGCAATCTCCACTACTGCTAAGCTTTCGCTTTAGCAGCAGTGGACATATTCGAAGTCAGTCTTCCGGGAAAGTTGGAGCAACTATATTGGACAATTTTTGACTGCATTTCCTCAAATACTGCCACAACATGCTTTGCACAAGACAATGGAGGAACTAAACATTGACAAAACTCTAGTGACTCATCTCTTCTGGCACGTGACTCCCGCGGAATCGTTTCCTTGCTATAGCAGCGGATTTTCTTCTTTATACCTTAGCACGCATTGACATTTGCAATCTCCACTACTGCTAAGCTTCCGCTTTAGCAGCAGTGGACATATTCGAAGTCAGTCTTCCGGGAAAGTTGGAGCAACTATATTGGACAATTTTTGACTGCATTTCCTCAAATAATGCAGCAACATGCTTTGCACAAAACAATGGAGGAAATAAACATTGCCAAACTCTAGTGACTCATCTCTTCTGGCACGTGACTCCCGCGGAATCGTTTCCTTGCTATAGCGGCGGATTTTCTTCTTTATACCTTAGCACGCATTGACATTTGCAATCTCCACTACTGCTAAGCTTCCGCTTTAGCAGCAGTGGACATATTCGAAGTCAGTCTTCCGGGAAAGTTGGAGCAACTATATTGGACAATTTTTGACTGCATTTTCTCAAATACTGCAGCAACATGCTTTGCACAAAACAATGGAGGAACTAAACATTGCCAAACTCTAGTGACTCATCTCTTCTGGCACGTGACTACCGCGGAATCGTTTCCTTGCTATAGCAGCGGATTTTCTTCTTTATACCTTAGCACGCATTGACATTTGCAATCTCCACTACTGCTAAGCTTCCGCTTTAGCAGCAGTGGACATATTCGAAGTCAGTCTTCCGGGAAAGTTGGAGCAACTATATTGGACAATTTTTGACTGCATTTCCTCAAATACTGCCACAACATGCTTTGCACAAGACAATGGAGGAACTAAACATTGACAACACTCTATTGACTCATCTCTTCTGGCACGTGACTCCCGCGAAATCGTTTCCTTGCTATAGCAGCGGATTTTCTTCTTTATACCTTAGCACGCATTGACATTTGCAATCTCCACTACTGCTAAGCTTCCGCTTTAGCAGCAGTGGACATATTCGAAGTCACTCTTCCGGGAAAGTTGGAGCAACTATATTGGACAATTTTTGACTGCATTTCCTCAAATACTGCAGCAACATGCTTTGCACAAAACAATGGAGGAACTAAACATTGCCAAACTCTAGTGACTCATCTCTTCTGGCACGTGACTCCCGCGGAATCGTTTCCTTGCTATAGCAGCGGATTTTCTTCTTTATACCTTAGCACGCATTGACATTTGCAATCTCCACTACTGCTAAGCTTTCGCTTTAGCAGCAGTGGACATATTCGAAGTCAGTCTTCCGGGAAAGTTGGAGCAACTATATTGGACAATTTTTGACTGCATTTCCTCAAATACTGCCACAACATGCTTTGCACAAGACAATGGAGGAACTAAACATTGACAAAACTCTAGTGACTCATCTCTTCTGGCACGTGACTCCCGCGGAATCGTTTCCTTGCTATAGCAGCGGATTTTCTTCTTTATACCTTAGCACGCATTGACATTTGCAATCTCCACTACTGCTAAGCTTCCGCTTTAGCAGCAGTGGACATATTCGAAGTCAGTCTTCCGGGAAAGTTGGAGCAACTATATTGGACAATTTTTGACTGCATTTCCTCAAATAATGCAGCAACATGCTTTGCACAAAACAATGGAGGAAATAAACATTGCCAAACTCTAGTGACTCATCTCTTCTGGCACGTGACTCCCGCGGAATCGTTTCCTTGCTATAGCGGCGGATTTTCTTCTTTATACCTTAGCACGCATTGACATTTGCAATCTCCACTACTGCTAAGCTTCCGCTTTAGCAGCAGTGGACATATTCGAAGTCAGTCTTCCGGGAAAGTTGGAGCAACTATATTGGACAATTTTTGACTGCATTTTCTCAAATACTGCAGCAACATGCTTTGCACAAAACAATGGAGGAACTAAACATTGCCAAACTCTAGTGACTCATCTCTTCTGGCACGTGACTACCGCGGAATCGTTTCCTTGCTATAGCAGCGGATTTTCTTCTTTATACCTTAGCACGCATTGACATTTGCAATCTCCACTACTGCTAAGCTTCCGCTTTAGCAGCAGTGGACATATTCGAAGTCAGTCTTCCGGGAAAGTTGGAGCAACTATATTGGACAATTTTTGACTGCATTTCCTCAAATACTGCCGCAACATGCTTTGCACAAGACAATGGAGGAACTAAACATTGACAAAACTCTAGTGACTCATCTATTCTGGCACGTGACTCCCGCGGAATCGTTTCCTTGCTATAGCAGCGGATTTTCTTCTTTATACCTTAGCACGCATTGACATTTGCAATCTCCACTACTGCTAAGCTTCCGCTTTAGCAGCAGTGGACATATTCGAAGTCACTCTTCCGGGAAAGTTGGAGCAACTATATTGGACAATTTTTGACTGCATTTCCTCAAATACTGCCGCAACATGCTTTGCACAAGACAATGGAGGAACTAAACATTGACAAAACTCTAGTGACTCATCTATTCTGGCACGTGACTCCCGCGGAATCGTTTCCTTGCTATAGCAGCGGATTTTCTTCTTTATACCTTAGCACGCATTGACATTTGCAATCTCCACTACTGCTAAGCTTCCGCTTTAGCAGCAGTGGACATATTCGAAGTCACTCTTCCGGGAAAGTTGGAGCAACTATATTGGACAATTTTTGACTGCATTTCCTCAAATACTGCAGCAACATGCTTTGCACAAAACAATGGAGGAACTAAACATTGCCAAACTCTAGTGACTCATCTCTTCTGGCACGTGACTCCCGCGGAATCGTTTCCTTGCTATAGCGGCGCATTTTCTTCTTTATACCTTAGCACGCATTGACATTTGCAATCTCCACTACTGCTAAGCTTCCGCTTTAGCAGCAGTGGACATATTCGAAGTCAGTCTTCCGGGAAAGTTGGAGCAACTATATTGGACAATTTTTGACTGCATTTCCTCAAATACTGCCGCAACATGCTTTGCACAAGACAATGGAGGAACTAAACATTGACAAAACTCTAGTGACTCATCTCTTCTGGCACGTGACTCCCGCGGAATCGTTTCCTTGCTATAGCAGCGGATTTTCTTCTTTATACCTTAGCACGCATTGACATTTGCAATCTCCACTACTGCTAAGCTTCCGCTTTAGCAGCAGTGGACATATTCGAAGTCAGTCTTCCGGGAAAGTTGGAGCAACTATATTGGACAATTTTTGACTGCATTTCCTCAAATACTGCAGCAACATGCTTTGCACAAAACAATGGAGGAACTAAACATTGCCAAACTCTAGTGACTCATCTCTTCTGGCACGTGACTCCCGCGGAATCGTTTCCTTGCTATAGCAGCGGATTTTCTTCTTTATACCTTAGCACGCATTGACATTTGCAATCTCCACTACTGCTAAGCTTTCGCTTTAGCAGCAGTGGACATATTCGAAGTCAGTCTTCCGGGAAAGTTGGAGCAACTATATTGGACAATTTTTGACTGCATTTCCTCAAATACTGCCACAACATGCTTTGCACAAGACAATGGAGGAACTAAACATTGACAAAACTCTAGTGACTCATCTCTTCTGGCACGTGACTCCCGCGGAATCGTTTCCTTGCTATAGCAGCGGATTTTCTTCTTTATACCTTAGCACGCATTGACATTTGCAATCTCCACTACTGCTAAGCTTCCGCTTTAGCAGCAGTGGACATATTCGAAGTCAGTCTTCCGGGAAAGTTGGAGCAACTATATTGGACAATTTTTGACTGCATTTCCTCAAATAATGCAGCAACATGCTTTGCACAAAACAATGGAGGAAATAAACATTGCCAAACTCTAGTGACTCATCTCTTCTGGCACGTGACTCCCGCGGAATCGTTTCCTTGCTATAGCGGCGGATTTTCTTCTTTATACCTTAGCACGCATTGACATTTGCAATCTCCACTACTGCTAAGCTTCCGCTTTAGCAGCAGTGGACATATTCGAAGTCAGTCTTCCGGGAAAGTTGGAGCAACTATATTGGACAATTTTTGACTGCATTTTCTCAAATACTGCAGCAACATGCTTTGCACAAAACAATGGAGGAACTAAACATTGCCAAACTCTAGTGACTCATCTCTTCTGGCACGTGACTACCGCGGAATCGTTTCCTTGCTATAGCAGCGGATTTTCTTCTTTATACCTTAGCACGCATTGACATTTGCAATCTCCACTACTGCTAAGCTTCCGCTTTAGCAGCAGTGGACATATTCGAAGTCAGTCTTCCGGGAAAGTTGGAGCAACTATATTGGACAATTTTTGACTGCATTTCCTCAAATACTGCCACAACATGCTTTGCACAAGACAATGGAGGAACTAAACATTGACAACACTCTATTGACTCATCTCTTCTGGCACGTGACTCCCGCGAAATCGTTTCCTTGCTATAGCAGCGGATTTTCTTCTTTATACCTTAGCACGCATTGACATTTGCAATCTCCACTACTGCTAATCTTCCGCTTTAGCAGCAGTGGACATATTCGAAGTCAGTCTTCCGGGAAAGTTGGAGCAACTATATTGGACAATTTTGGACTGCATTTCCTCAAATACTGCCGCAACATGCTTTGCACAAGACAATGGAGGAACTAAACATTGACAAAACTCTAGTGACTCATCTCTTCTGGCACGTGACTCCCGCGGAATCGTTTCCTTGCTATAACAGCGGATTTTCTTCTTTATACCTTAGCACGCATTGACATTTGCAATCTCCACTACTGCTAAGCTTCCGCTTTAGCAGCAGTGGACATATTCGAAGTTAGTCTTCCGGGAAAGTTGGAGCAACTATATTGGACAATTTTTGACTGCATTTCCTCAAATACTGCTGCAACATGCTTTGCACAAAACAATGGAGGAACTAAACATTGCCAAACTCTAGTGACTCATCTCTTCTGGCACGTGACTCCCGCGGAATCGTTTCCTTGCTATAGCAGCGGATTTTCTTCTTTATACCTTAGCACGCATTGACATTTGCAATCTCCACTACTGCTAAGCTTCCGCTTTAGCAGCAGTAGACATATTCGAAGTCAGTCTTCCGGGAAAGTTGGAGCAACTATATTGGACAATTTTTGACTGCATTTCCTCAAATACTGCAGCAACATGCTTTGCACAAAACAATGGAGGAACTAAACATTGCCAAACTCTAGTGACTCATCTCTCCTGGCACGTGACTCCCGCGGAATCGTTTCCTTGCTATAGCGGCGGATTTTCTTCTTTATACCTTAGCACGCATTGACATTTGCAATCTCCACTACTGCTAAGCTTCCGCTTTAGCAGCAGTGGACATATTCGAAGTCAGTCTTCCGGGAAAGTTGGAGCAACTATATTGGACAATTTTTGACTGCATTTCCTCAAATACTGCGGCAACATGCTTTGCACAAAACAATGGAGGAACTAAACATTGCCAAACTCTAGTGACTCATCTCTTCTGGCACGTGACTCCCGCGGAATCGTTTCCTTGCTATAGCAGCGGATTTTCTTCTTTATACCTTAGCACGCATTGACATTTGCAATCTCCACTACTGCTAAGCTTCCGCTTTAGCAGCAGTGGACATATTTGAAGTTAGTCTTCCGGGAAAGTTGGAGCAACTATATTGGCCAATTTTTGACTGCATTTCCTCAAATACTGCGGCAACATGCTTTGCACAAAACAATGGAGGAACTAAACATTGCCAAACTCTAGTGACTCATCTCTTCTGGCACGTGACTCCCGCGGAATCGTTTCCTTGCTATAGCAGCGGATTTTCTTCTTTATACCTTAGCACGCATTGACATTTGCAATCTCCACTACTGCTAAGCTTCCGCTTTAGCAGCAGTGGACATATTCGAAGTCAGTTTTCCGGGAAAGTTGGAGCAACTATATTGGACAATTTTTGACTGCATTTCCTCAAATACTGCAGCAACATGCTTTGCACAAAACAATGGAGGAACTAAACATTGCCAAACTCTAGTGACTCATCTCTTCTGGCACGTGACTCCCGCGGAATCGTTTCCTTGCTATAGCGGCGGATTTTCTTCTTTATACCTTAGCACGCATTGACATTTGCAATCTCCACTACTGCTAAGCTTCCGCTTTAGCAGCAGTGGACATATTCGAAGTCAGTCTTCCGGGAAAGTTGGAGTAACTATATTGGACAATTTTTGACTGCATTTCCTCAAATACTGCAGCAACATGCTTTGCACAAAACAATGGAGGAACTAAACATTGCCAAACTCTAGTGACTCATCTCTTCTGGCACGTGACTCCCGCGGAATCGTTTCCTTGCTATAGCAGCGGATTTTCTTCTTTATACCTTAGCACGCATTGACATTTGCAACCTCCACTACTGCTAAGCTTCCGCTTTAGCAGCAGTGGACATATTCGAAGTCAGTCTTCCGGGAAAGTTGGAGCAACTATATTGGACAATTTTTTACTGCATTTCCTCAAATACTGCCACAACATGCTTTGCACAAGACAATGGAGGAACTAAACATTGACAAAACTCTAGTGACTCATCTCTTCTGGCACGTGACTCCCGCGGAATCGTTTCCTTGCTATAGCAGCGGATTTTCTTCTTTATACCTTATCACGCATTGACATTTGCAATCTCCACTACTGCTAAGCTTCCGCTTTAGCAGCAGTGGACATATTCGAAGTCAGTCTTCCGGGAAAGTTGGAGCAACTATATTGGACAATTTTTTACTGCATTTCCTCAAATACTGCCACAACATGCTTTGCACAAGACAATGGAGGAACTAAACATTGCCAAACTCTAGTGACTCATCTCTTCTGGCACGTGACTCCCGCGGAATCGTTTCCTTGCTATAGCAGCGGATTTTCTTCTTTATACCTTAGCACGCATTGACATTTGCAATCTCCACTACTGCTAAGCTTCCGCTTTAGCAGCAGTGGACATATTCGAAGTCAGTCTTCCGGGAAAGTTGGAGCAACTATATTGGACAATTTTTGACTGCATTTCCTCAAATACTGCAGCAACATGCTTTGCACAAAACAATGGAGGAACTAAACATTGCCAAACTCTAGTGACTCATCTCTTCTGGCACGTGACTCCCGCGGAATCGTTTCCTTGCTATAGCGGCGGATTTTCTTCTTTATACCTTATCACGCATTGACATTTGCAATCTCCACTACTGCTAAGCTTCCGCTTTAGCAGCAGTGGACATATTCGAAGTCAGTCTTCCGGGAAAGTTGGAGCAACTATATTGGACAATTTTTGACTGCATTTCCTCAAATACTGCAGCAACATGCTTTGCACAAAACAATGGAGGAACTAAACATTGCCAAACTCTAGTGACTCATCTCTTCTGGCACGTGACTCCCGCGGAATCGTTTCCTTGCTATAGCGGCGGATTTTCTTCTTTATACCTTAGCACGCATTGACATTTGCAATCTCCACTACTGCTAAGCTTCCGCTTTAGCAGCAGTGGACATATTCGAAGTCAGTCTTCCGGGAAAGTTGGAGCAACTATATTGGACAATTTTTGACTGCATTTCCTCAAATACTGCCACAACATGCTTTGCACAAGACAATGGAGGAACTAAACATTGACAAAACTCTAGTGACTCATCTCTTCTGGCACGTGACTCCCGCGGAATCGTTTCCTTGCTATAGCAGCGGATTTTCTTCTTTACACCTTATCACGCATTGACATTTGCAATCTCCACTACTGCTAAGCTTCCGCTTTAGCAGCAGTGGACATATTCGAAGTCAGTCTTCCGGGAAAGTTGGAGCAACTATATTGGACAATTTTTGACTGCATTTCCTCAAATACTGCAGCAACATGCTTTGCACAAAACAATGGAGGAACTAAACATTGCCAAACTCTAGTGACTCATCTCTTCTGGCACGTGACTCCCGCGGAATCGTTTCCTTGCTATAGCGGCGGATTTTCTTCTTTATACCTTAGCACGCATTGACATTTGCAATCTCCACTACTGCTAAGCTTCCGCTTTAGCAGCAGTGGACATATTCGAAGTCAGTCTTCCGGGAAAGTTGGAGCAACTATATTGGACAATTTTTGACTGCATTTCCTCAAATACTGCCGCAACATGCTTTGCACAAGACAATGGAGGAACTAAACATTGACAAAACTCTAGTGACTCATCTCTTCTGGCACGTGACTCCCGCGGAATCGTTTCCTTGCTATAGCAGCGGATTTTCTTCTTTATACCTTAGCACGCATTGACATTTGCAATCTCCACTACTGCTAAGCTTCCGCTTTAGCAGCAGTGGACATATTCGAAGTCAGTCTTCCGGGAAAGTTGGAGCAACTATATTGGACAATTTTTGACTGCATTTCCTCAAATACTGCAGCAACATGCTTTGCACAAAACAATGGAGGAACTAAACATTGCCAAACTCTAGTGACTCATCTCTTCTGGCACGTGACTCCCGCGGAATCGTTTCCTTGCTATAGCAGCGGATTTTCTTCTTTATACCTTAGCACGCATTGACATTTGCAATCTCCACTACTGCTAAGCTTTCGCTTTAGCAGCAGTGGACATATTCGAAGTCAGTCTTCCGGGAAAGTTGGAGCAACTATATTGGACAATTTTTGACTGCATTTCCTCAAATACTGCAGCAACATGCTTTGCACAAAACAATGGAGGAACTAAACATTGCCAAACTCTAGTGACTCATCTCTTCTGGCACGTGACTCCCGCGGAATCGTTTCCTTGCTATAGCGGCGGATTTTCTTCTTTATACCTTAGCACGCATTGACATTTGCAATCTCCACTACTGCTAAGCTTCCGCTTTAGCAGCAGTGGACATATTCGAAGTCAGTCTTCCGGGAAAGTTGGAGCAACTATATTGGACAATTTTTGACTGCATTTCCTCAAATACTGCCGCAACATGCTTTGCACAAGACAATGGAGGAACTAAACATTGACAAAACTCTAGTGACTCATCTCTTCTGGCACGTGACTCCCGCGGAATCGTTTCCTTGCTATAGCAGCGGATTTTCTTCTTTATACCTTAGCACGCATTGACATTTGCAATCTCCACTACTGCTAAGCTTCCGCTTTAGCAGCAGTGGACATATTCGAAGTCAGTCTTCCGGGAAAGTTGGAGCAACTATATTGGACAATTTTTGACTGCATTTCCTCAAATACTGCAGCAACATGCTTTGCACAAAACAATGGAGGAACTAAACATTGCCGAACTCTAGTGACTCATCTCTTCTGGCACGTGACTCCCGCGGAATCGTTTCCTTGCTATAGCGGCGGATTTTCTTCTTTATACCTTAGCACGCATTGACATTTGCAATCTCCACTACTGCTAAGCTTCCGCTTTAGCAGCAGTGGACATATTCGAAGTCAGTCTTCCGGGAAAGTTGGAGCAACTATATTGGACAATTTTTGACTGCATTTCCTCAAATACTGCAGCAACATGCTTTGCACAAAACAATGGAGGAACTAAACATTGCCAAACTCTAGTGACTCATCTCTTCTGGCACGTGACTCCCGCGGAATCGTTTCCTTGCTATAGCGGCGGATTTTCTTCTTTATACCTTAGCACGCATTGACATTTGCAATCTCCACTACTGCTAAGCTTCCGCTTTAGCAGCAGTGGACATATTCGAAGTCAGTCTTCCGGGAAAGTTGGAGCAACTATATTGGACAATTTTTGACTGCATTTCCTCAAATACTGCAGCAACATGCTTTGCACAAAACAATGGAGGAACTAAACATTGCCAAACTCTTGTGACTCATCTCTTCTGGCACGTGACTCCCGCGGAATCGTTTCCTTGCTATAGCAGCGGATTTTCTTCTTTATACCTTAGCACGCATTGACATTTGCAATCTCCACTACTGCTAAGCTTCCGCTTTAGCAGCAGTGGACATATTCGAAGTCAGTCTTCCGGGAAAGTTGGAGCAACTATATTGGACAATTTTTGACTGCATTTCCTCAAATACTGCCGCAACATGCTTTGCACAAGACAATGGAGGAACTAAACATTGACAAAACTCTAGTGACTCATCTCTTCTGGCACGTGACTCCCGCGGAATCGTTTCCTTGCTATAGCAGCGGATTTTCTTCTTTATACCTTATCACGCATTGACATTTGCAATCTCCACTACTGCTAAGCTTCCGCTTTAGCAGCAGTGGACATATTCGAAGTCAGTCTTCCGGGAAAGTTGGAGCAACTATATTGGACAATTTTTGACTGCATTTCCTCAAATACTGCAGCAACATGCTTTGCACAAAACAATGGAGGAACTAAACATTGCCAAACTCTAGTGACTCATCTCTTCTGGCACGTGACTCCCGCGGAATCGTTTCCTTGCTATAGCGGCGGATTTTCTTCTTTATACCTTAGCACGCATTGACATTTGCAATCTCCACTACTGCTAAGCTTCCGCTTTAGCAGCAGTGGACATATTCGAAGTCAGTCTTCCGGGAAAGTTGGAGCAACTATATTGGACAATTTTTGACTGCATTTCCTCAAATACTGCCGCAACATGCTTTGCACAAGACAATGGAGGAACTAAACATTGACAAAACTCTAGTGACTCATCTCTTCTGGCACGTGACTCCCGCGGAATCGTTTCCTTGCTATAGCAGCGGATTTTCTTCTTTATACCTTAGCACGCATTGACATTTGCAATCTCCACTACTGCTAAGCTTCCGCTTTAGCAGCAGTGGACATATTCGAAGTCAGTCTTCCGGGAAAGTTGGAGCAACTATATTGGACAATTTTTGACTGCATTTCCTCAAATACTGCAGCAACATGCTTTGCACAAAACAATGGAGGAACTAAACATTGCCAAACTCTAGTGACTCATCTCTTCTGGCACGTGACTCCCGCGGAATCGTTTCCTTGCTATAGCGGCGGATTTTCTTCTTTATACCTTAGCACGCATTGACATTTGCAATCTCCACTACTGCTAAGCTTCCGCTTTAGCAGCAGTGGACATATTCGAAGTCAGTCTTCCGGGAAAGTTGGAGCAACTATATTGGACAATTTTTGACTGCATTTCCTCAAATACTGCCGCAACATGCTTTGCACAAGACAATGGAGGAACTAAACATTGACAAAACTCTAGTGACTCATCTATTCTGGCACGTGACTCCCGCGGAATCGTTTCCTTGCTATAGCAGCGGATTTTCTTCTTTATACCTTAGCACGCATTGACATTTGCAATCTCCACTACTGCTAAGCTTCCGCTTTAGCAGCAGTGGACATATTCGAAGTCACTCTTCCGGGAAAGTTGGAGCAACTATATTGGACAATTTTTGACTGCATTTCCTCAAATACTGCCGCAACATGCTTTGCACAAGACAATGGAGGAACTAAACATTGACAAAACTCTAGTGACTCATCTATTCTGGCACGTGACTCCCGCGGAATCGTTTCCTTGCTATAGCAGCGGATTTTCTTCTTTATACCTTAGCACGCATTGACATTTGCAATCTCCACTACTGCTAAGCTTCCGCTTTAGCAGCAGTGGACATATTCGAAGTCACTCTTCCGGGAAAGTTGGAGCAACTATATTGGACAATTTTTGACTGCATTTCCTCAAATACTGCAGCAACATGCTTTGCACAAAACAATGGAGGAACTAAACATTGCCAAACTCTAGTGACTCATCTCTTCTGGCACGTGACTCCCGCGGAATCGTTTCCTTGCTATAGCGGCGCATTTTCTTCTTTATACCTTAGCACGCATTGACATTTGCAATCTCCACTACTGCTAAGCTTCCGCTTTAGCAGCAGTGGACATATTCGAAGTCAGTCTTCCGGGAAAGTTGGAGCAACTATATTGGACAATTTTTGACTGCATTTCCTCAAATACTGCAGCAACATGCTTTGCACAAAACAATGGAGGAACTAAACATTGCCAAACTCTAGTGACTCATCTCTTCTGGCACGTGACTCCCGCGGAATCGTTTCCTTGCTATAGCAGCGGATTTTCTTCTTTATACCTTAGCACGCATTGACATTTGCGATCTCCACTACTGCTAAGCTTCCGCTTTAGCAGCAGTGGACATATTCGAAGTCAGTCTTCCGGGAAAGTTGGAGCAACTATATTGGACAATTTTTGACTGCATTTCCTCAAATACTGCCACAACATGCTTTGCACAAGACAATGGAGGAACTAAACATTGACAAAACTCTAGTGACTCATCTCTTCTGGCACGTGACTCCCGCGGAATCGTTTCCTTGCTATAGCAGCGGATTTTCTTCTTTATACCTTATCACGCATTGACATTTGCAATCTCCACTACTGCTAAGCTTCCGCTTTAGCAGCAGTGGACATATTCGAAGTCAGTCTTCCGGGAAAGTTGGAGCAACTATATTGGACAATTTTTGACTGCATTTCCTCAAATACTGCAGCAACATGCTTTGCACAAAACAATGGAGGAACTAAACATTGCCAAACTCTAGTGACTCATCTCTTCTGGCACGTGACTCCCGCGGAATCGTTTCCTTGCTATAGCGGCGGATTTTCTTCTTTATACCTTAGCACGCATTGACATTTGCAATCTCCACTACTGCTAAGCTTCCGCTTTAGCAGCAGTGGACATATTCGAAGTCAGTCTTCCGGGAAAGTTGGAGCAACTATATTGGACAATTTTTGACTGCATTTCCTCAAATACTGCCGCAACATGCTTTGCACAAGACAATGGAGTAACTAAACATTGACAAAACTCTAGTGACTCATCTCTTCTGGCACGTGACTCCCGCGGAATCGTTTCCTTGCTATAGCAGCGGATTTTCTTCTTTATACCTTAGCACGCATTGACATTTGCAATCTCCACTACTGCTAAGCTTCCGCTTTAGCAGCAGTGGACATATTCGAAGTCAGTCTTCCGGGAAAGTTGGAGCAACTATATTGGACAATTTTTGACTGCATTTCCTCAAATACTGCAGCAACATGCTTTGCACAAAACAATGGAGGAACTAAACATTGCCAAACTCTAGTGACTCATCTCTTCTGGCACGTGACTCCCGCGGAATCGTTTCCTTGCTATAGCAGCGGATTTTCTTCTTTATACCTTAGCACGCATTGACATTTGCAATCTCCACTACTGCTAAGCTTTCGCTTTAGCAGCAGTGGACATATTCGAAGTCAGTCTTCCGGGAAAGTTGGAGCAACTATATTGGACAATTTTTGACTGCATTTCCTCAAATACTGCCACAACATGCTTTGCACAAGACAATGGAGGAACTAAACATTGACAAAACTCTAGTGACTCATCTCTTCTGGCACGTGACTCCCGCGGAATCGTTTCCTTGCTATAGCAGCGGATTTTCTTCTTTATACCTTAGCACGCATTGACATTTGCAATCTCCACTACTGCTAAGCTTCCGCTTTAGCAGCAGTGGACATATTCGAAGTCAGTCTTCCGGGAAAGTTGGAGCAACTATATTGGACAATTTTTGACTGCATTTCCTCAAATACTGCAGCAACATGCTTTGCACAAAACAATGGAGGAAATAAACATTGCCAAACTCTAGTGACTCATCTCTTCTGGCACGTGACTCCCGCGGAATCGTTTCCTTGCTATAGCGGCGGATTTTCTTCTTTATACCTTAGCACGCATTGACATTTGCAATCTCCACTACTGCTAAGCTTCCGCTTTAGCAGCAGTGGACATATTCGAAGTCAGTCTTCCGGGAAAGTTGGAGCAACTATATTGGACAATTTTTGACTGCATTTCCTCAAATAATGCAGCAACATGCTTTGCACAAAACAATGGAGGAAATAAACATTGCCAAACTCTAGTGACTCATCTCTTCTGGCACGTGACTCCCGCGGAATCGTTTCCTTGCTATAGCGGCGGATTTTCTTCTTTATACCTTAGCACGCATTGACATTTGCAATCTCCACTACTGCTAAGCTTCCGCTTTAGCAGCAGTGGACATATTCGAAGTCAGTCTTCCGGGAAAGTTGGAGCAACTATATTGGACAATTTTTGACTGCATTTTCTCAAATACTGCAGCAACATGCTTTGCACAAAACAATGGAGGAACTAAACATTGCCAAACTCTAGTGACTCATCTCTTCTGGCACGTGACTACCGCGGAATCGTTTCCTTGCTATAGCAGCGGATTTTCTTCTTTATACCTTAGCACGCATTGACATTTGCAATCTCCACTACTGCTAAGCTTCCGCTTTAGCAGCAGTGGACATATTCGAAGTCAGTCTTCCGGGAAAGTTGGAGCAACTATATTGGACAATTTTTGACGGCATTTCCTCAAATACTGCCACAACATGCTTTGCACAAGACAATGGAGGAACTAAACATTGACAACACTCTATTGACTCATCTCTTCTGGCACGTGACTCCCGCGAAATCGTTTCCTTGCTATAGCAGCGGATTTTCTTCTTTATACCTTAGCACGCATTGACATTTGCAATCTCCACTACTGCTAATCTTCCGCTTTAGCAGCAGTGGACATATTCGAAGTCAGTCTTCCGGGAAAGTTGGAGCAACTATATTGGACAATTTTGGACTGCATTTCCTCAAATACTGCCGCAACATGCTTTGCACAAGACAATGGAGGAACTAAACATTGACAAAACTCTAGTGACTCATCTCTTCTGGCACGTGACTCCCGCGGAATCGTTTCCTTGCTATAACACCGGATTTTCTTCTTTATACCTTAGCACGCATTGACATTTGCAATCTCCACTACTGCTAAGCTTCCGCTTTAGCAGCAGTGGACATATTCGAAGTTAGTCTTCCGGGAAAGTTGGAGCAACTATATTGGACAATTTTTGACTGCATTTCCTCAAATACTGCTGCAACATGCTTTGCACAAAACAATGGAGGAACTAAACATTGCCAAACTCTAGTGACTCATCTCTTCTGGCACGTGACTCCCGCGGAATCGTTTCCTTGCTATAGCAGCGGATTTTCTTCTTTATACCTTAGCACGCATTGACATTTGCAATCTCCACTACTGCTAAGCTTCCGCTTTAGCAGCAGTAGACATATTCGAAGTCAGTCTTCCGGGAAAGTTGGAGCAACTATATTGGACAATTTTTGACTGCATTTCCTCAAATACTGCAGCAACATGCTTTGCACAAAACAATGGAGGAACTAAACATTGCCAAACTCTAGTGACTCATCTCTCCTGGCACGTGACTCCCGCGGAATCGTTTCCTTGCTATAGCGGCGGATTTTCTTCTTTATACCTTAGCACGCATTGACATTTGCAATCTCCACTACTGCTAAGCTTCCGCTTTAGCAGCAGTGGACATATTCGAAGTCAGTCTTCCGGGAAAGTTGGAGCAACTATATTGGACAATTTTTGACTGCATTTCCTCAAATACTGCGGCAACATGCTTTGCACAAAACAATGGAGGAACTAAACATTGCCAAACTCTAGTGACTCATCTCTTCTGGCACGTGACTCCCGCGGAATCGTTTCCTTGCTATAGCAGCGGATTTTCTTCTTTATACCTTAGCACGCATTGACATTTGCAATCTCCACTACTGCTAAGCTTCCGCTTTAGCAGCAGTGGACATATTTGAAGTTAGTCTTCCGGGAAAGTTGGAGCAACTATATTGGCCAATTTTTGACTGCATTTCCTCAAATACTGCTGCAACATGCTTTGCACAAAACAATGGAGGAACTAAACATTGCCAAACTCTAGTGACTCATCTCTTCTGGCACGTGACTCCCGCGGAATCGTTTCCTTGCTATAGCAGCGGATTTTCTTCTTTATACCTTAGCACGCATTGACATTTGCAATCTCCACTACTGCTAAGCTTCCGCTTTAGCAGCAGTGGACATATTCGAAGTCAGTTTTCCGGGAAAGTTGGAGCAACTATATTGGACAATTTTTGACTGCATTTCCTCAAATACTGCAGCAACATGCTTTGCACAAAACAATGGAGGAACTAAACATTGCCAAACTCTAGTGACTCATCTCTTCTGGCACGTGACTCCCGCGGAATCGTTTCCTTGCTATAGCGGCGGATTTTCTTCTTTATACCTTAGCACGCATTGACATTTGCAATCTCCACTACTGCTAAGCTTCCGCTTTAGCAGCAGTGGACATATTCGAAGTCAGTCTTCCGGGAAAGTTGGAGTAACTATATTGGACAATTTTTGACTGCATTTCCTCAAATACTGCAGCAACATGCTTTGCACAAAACAATGGAGGAACTAAACATTGCCAAACTCTAGTGACTCATCTCTTCTGGCACGTGACTCCCGCGGAATCGTTTCCTTGCTATAGCAGCGGATTTTCTTCTTTATACCTTAGCACGCATTGACATTTGCAACCTCCACTACTGCTAAGCTTCCGCTTTAGCAGCAGTGGACATATTCGAAGTCAGTCTTCCGGGAAAGTTGGAGCAACTATATTGGACAATTTTTTACTGCATTTCCTCAAATACTGCCACAACATGCTTTGCACAAGACAATGGAGGAACTAAACATTGACAAAACTCTAGTGACTCATCTCTTCTGGCACGTGACTCCCGCGGAATCGTTTCCTTGCTATAGCAGCGGATTTTCTTCTTTATACCTTAGCACGCATTGACATTTGCAATCTCCACTACTGCTAAGCTTCCGCTTTAGCAGCAGTGGACATATTCGAAGTCAGTCTTCCGGGAAAGTTGGAGCAACTATATTGGACAATTTTTGACTGCATTTCCTCAAATACTGCAGCAACATGCTTTGCACAAAACAATGGAGGAACTAAACATTGCCAAACTCTAGTGACTCATCTCTTCTGGCACGTGACTCCCGCGGAATCGTTTCCTTGCTATAGCAGCGGATTTTCTTCTTTATACCTTATCACGCATTGACATTTGCAATCTCCACTACTGCTAAGCTTCCGCTTTAGCAGCAGTGGACATATTCGAAGTCAGTCTTCCGGGAAAGTTGGAGCAACTATATTGGACAATTTTTGACTGCATTTCCTCAAATACTGCAGCAACATGCTTTGCACAAAACAATGGAGGAACTAAACATTGCCAAACTCTAGTGACTCATCTCTTCTGGCACGTGACTCCCGCGGAATCGTTTCCTTGCTATAGCGGCGGATTTTCTTCTTTATACCTTAGCACGCATTGACATTTGCAATCTCCACTACTGCTAAGCTTCCGCTTTAGCAGCAGTGGACATATTCGAAGTCAGTCTTCCGGGAAAGTTGGAGCAACTATATTGGACAATTTTTGACTGCATTTCCTCAAATACTGCCACAACATGCTTTGCACAAGACAATGGAGGAACTAAACATTGACAAAACTCTAGTGACTCATCTCTTCTGGCACGTGACTCCCGCGGAATCGTTTCCTTGCTATAGCAGCGGATTTTCTTCTTTATACCTTATCACGCATTGACATTTGCAATCTCCACTACTGCTAAGCTTCCGCTTTAGCAGCAGTGGACATATTCGAAGTCAGTCTTCCGGGAAAGTTGGAGCAACTATATTGGACAATTTTTGACTGCATTTCCTCAAATACTGCAGCAACATGCTTTGCACAAAACAATGGAGGAACTAAACATTGCCAAACTCTAGTGACTCATCTCTTCTGGCACGTGACTCCCGCGGAATCGTTTCCTTGCTATAGCGGCGGATTTTCTTCTTTATACCTTAGCACGCATTGACATTTGCAATCTCCACTACTGCTAAGCTTCCGCTTTAGCAGCAGTGGACATATTCGAAGTCAGTCTTCCGGGAAAGTTGGAGCAACTATATTGGACAATTTTTGACTGCATTTCCTCAAATACTGCCGCAACATGCTTTGCACAAGACAATGGAGGAACTAAACATTGACAAAACTCTAGTGACTCATCTCTTCTGGCACGTGACTCCCGCGGAATCGTTTCCTTGCTATAGCAGCGGATTTTCTTCTTTATACCTTAGCACGCATTGACATTTGCAATCTCCACTACTGCTAAGCTTCCGCTTTAGCAGCAGTGGACATATTCGAAGTCAGTCTTCCGGGAAAGTTGGAGCAACTATATTGGACAATTTTTGACTGCATTTCCTCAAATACTGCAGCAACATGCTTTGCACAAAACAATGGAGGAACTAAACATTGCCAAACTCTAGTGACTCATCTCTTCTGGCACGTGACTCCCGCGGAATCGTTTCCTTGCTATAGCAGCGGATTTTCTTCTTTATACCTTAGCACGCATTGACATTTGCAATCTCCACTACTGCTAAGCTTTCGCTTTAGCAGCAGTGGACATATTCGAAGTCAGTCTTCCGGGAAAGTTGGAGCAACTATATTGGACAATTTTTGACTGCATTTCCTCAAATACTGCAGCAACATGCTTTGCACAAAACAATGGAGGAACTAAACATTGCCAAACTCTAGTGACTCATCTCTTCTGGCACGTGACTCCCGCGGAATCGTTTCCTTGCTATAGCGGCGGATTTTCTTCTTTATACCTTAGCACGCATTGACATTTGCAATCTCCACTACTGCTAAGCTTCCGCTTTAGCAGCAGTGGACATATTCGAAGTCAGTCTTCCGGGAAAGTTGGAGCAACTATATTGGACAATTTTTGACTGCATTTCCTCAAATACTGCCGCAACATGCTTTGCACAAGACAATGGAGGAACTAAACATTGACAAAACTCTAGTGACTCATCTCTTCTGGCACGTGACTCCCGCGGAATCGTTTCCTTGCTATAGCAGCGGATTTTCTTCTTTATACCTTAGCACGCATTGACATTTGCAATCTCCACTACTGCTAAGCTTCCGCTTTAGCAGCAGTGGACATATTCGAAGTCAGTCTTCCGGGAAAGTTGGAGCAACTATATTGGACAATTTTTGACTGCATTTCCTCAAATACTGCAGCAACATGCTTTGCACAAAACAATGGAGGAACTAAACATTGCCAAACTCTAGTGACTCATCTCTTCTGGCACGTGACTCCCGCGGAATCGTTTCCTTGCTATAGCGGCGGATTTTCTTCTTTATACCTTAGCACGCATTGACATTTGCAATCTCCACTACTGCTAAGCTTCCGCTTTAGCAGCAGTGGACATATTCGAAGTCAGTCTTCCGGGAAAGTTGGAGCAACTATATTGGACAATTTTTGACTGCATTTCCTCAAATACTGCCGCAACATGCTTTGCACAAGACAATGGAGGAACTAAACATTGACAAAACTCTAGTGACTCATCTCTTCTGGCACGTGACTCCCGCGGAATCGTTTCCTTGCTATAGCAGCGGATTTTCTTCTTTATACCTTAGCACGCATTGACATTTGCAATCTCCACTACTGCTAAGCTTCCGCTTTAGCAGCAGTGGACATATTCGAAGTCAGTCTTCCGGGAAAGTTGGAGCAACTATATTGGACAATTTTTGACTGCATTTCCTCAAATACTGCAGCAACATGCTTTGCACAAAACAATGGAGGAACTAAACATTGCCAAACTCTAGTGACTCATCTCTTCTGGCACGTGACTCCCGCGGAATCGTTTCCTTGCTATAGCAGCGGATTTTCTTCTTTATACCTTAGCACGCATTGACATTTGCAATCTCCACTACTGCTAAGCTTCCGCTTTAGCAGCAGTGGACATATTCGAAGTCAGTCTTCCGGGAAAGTTGGAGCAACTATATTGGACAATTTTTGACTGCATTTTCTCAAATACTGCAGCAACATGCTTTGCACAAAACAATGGAGGAACTAAACATTGCCAAACTCTAGTGACTCATCTCTTCTGGCACGTGACTCCCGCGGAATCGTTTCCTTGCTATAGCGGCGGATTTTCTTCTTTATACCTTAGCACGCATTGACATTTGCAATCTCCACTACTGCTAAGCTTCCGCTTTAGCAGCAGTGGACATATTCGAAGTCAGTCTTCCGGGAAAGTTGGAGCAACTATATTGGACAATTTTTGACTGCATTTCCTCAAATACTGCAGCAACATGCTTTGCACAAAACAATGGAGGAACTAAACATTGCCAAACTCTAGTGACTCATCTCTTCTGGCACGTGACTCCCGCGGAATCGTTTCCTTGCTATAGCAGCGGATTTTCTTCTTTATACCTTAGCACGCATTGACATTTGCAATCTCCACTACTGCTAAGCTTCCGCTTTAGCAGCAGTGGACATATTCGAAGTCAGTCTTCCGGGAAAGTTGGAGCAACTATATTGGACAATTTTTGACTGCATTTCCTCAAATACTGCCGCAACATGCTTTGCACAAGACAATGGAGGAACTAAACATTGACAAAACTCTAGTGACTCATCTCTTCTGGCACGTGACTCCCGCGGAATCGTTTCCTTGCTATAGCGGCGGATTTTCTTCTTTATACCTTAGCACGCATTGACATTTGCAATCTCCACTACTGCTAAGCTTCCGCTTTAGCAGCAGTGGACATATTCGAAGTCAGTCTTCCGGGAAAGTTGGAGCAACTATATTGGACAATTTTTGACTGCATTTCCTCAAATACTGCCGCAACATGCTTTGCACAAGACAATGGAGGAACTAAACATTGACAAAACTCTAGTGACTCATCTCTTCTGGCACGTGACTCCCGCGGAATCGTTTCCTTGCTATAGCAGCGGATTTTCTTCTTTATACCTTAGCACGCATTGACATTTGCAATCTCCACTACTGCTAAGCTTCCGCTTTAGCAGCAGTGGACATATTCGAAGTCAGTCTTCCGGGAAAGTTGGAGCAACTATATTGGACAATTTTTGACTGCATTTCCTCAAATACTGCAGCAACATGCTTTGCACAAAACAATGGAGGAACTAAACATTGCCAAACTCTAGTGACTCATCTCTTCTGGCACGTGACTCCCGCGGAATCGTTTCCTTGCTATAGCGGCGGATTTTCTTCTTTATACCTTAGCACGCATTGACATTTGCAATCTCCACTACTGCTAAGCTTCCGGTTTAGCAGCAGTGGACATATTCGAAGTCAGTCTTCCGGGAAAGTTGGAGCAACTATATTGGACAATTTTTGACTGCATTTCCTCAAATACTGCCGCAACATGCTTTGCACAAGACAATGGAGGAACTAAACATTGACAAAACTCTAGTGACTCATCTCTTCTTTCACGTGACTCCCGCGGAATCGTTTCCTTGCTATAGCAGCGGATTTTCTTCTTTATACCTTAGCACGCATTGACATTTGCAATCTCCACTACTGCTAAGCTTCCGCTTTAGCAGCAGTGGACATATTCGAAGTCAGTCTTCCGGGAAAGTTGGAGCAACTATATTGGACAATTTTTGACTGCATTTCCTCAAATACTGCAGCAACATGCTTTGCACAAAACAATGGAGGAACTAAACATTGCCAAACTCTAGTGACTCATCTCTTCTGGCACGTGACTCCCGCGGAATCGTTTCCTTGCTATAGCAGCGGATTTTCTTCTTTATACCTTAGCACGCATTGACATTTGCAATCTCCACTACTGCTAAGCTTTCGCTTTAGCAGCAGTGGACATATTCGAAGTCAGTCTTCCGGGAAAGTTGGAGCAACTATATTGGACAATTTTTGACTGCATTTCCTCAAATACTGCCACAACATGCTTTGCACAAGACAATGGAGGAACTAAACATTGACAAAACTCTAGTGACTCATCTCTTCTGGCACGTGACTCCCGCGGAATCGTTTCCTTGCTATAGCAGCGGATTTTCTTCTTTATACCTTAGCACGCATTGACATTTGCAATCTCCACTACTGCTAAGCTTCCGCTTTAGCAGCAGTGGACATATTCGAAGTCAGTCTTCCGGGAAAGTTGGAGCAACTATATTGGACAATTTTTGACTGCATTTCCTCAAATACTGCAGCAACATGCTTTGCACAAAACAATGGAGGAAATAAACATTGCCAAACTCTAGTGACTCATCTCTTCTGGCACGTGACTCCCGCGGAATCGTTTCCTTGCTATAGCGGCGGATTTTCTTCTTTATACCTTAGCACGCATTGACATTTGCAATCTCCACTACTGCTAAGCTTCCGCTTTAGCAGCAGTGGACATATTCGAAGTCAGTCTTCCGGGAAAGTTGGAGCAACTATATTGGACAATTTTTGACTGCATTTCCTCAAATACTGCAGCAACATGCTTTGCACAAAACAATGGAGGAAATAAACATTGCCAAACTCTAGTGACTCATCTCTTCTGGCACGTGACTCCCGCGGAATCGTTTCCTTGCTATAGCGGCGGATTTTCTTCTTTATACCTTAGCACGCATTGACATTTGCAATCTCCACTACTGCTAAGCTTCCGCTTTAGCAGCAGTGGACATATTCGAAGTCAGTCTTCCGGGAAAGTTGGAGCAACTATATTGGACAATTTTTGACTGCATTTTCTCAAATACTGCAGCAACATGCTTTGCACAAAACAATGGAGGAACTAAACATTGCCAAACTCTAGTGACTCATCTCTTCTGGCACGTGACTACCGCGGAATCGTTTCCTTGCTATAGCAGCGGATTTTCTTCTTTATACCTTAGCACGCATTGACATTTGCAATCTCCACTACTGCTAAGCTTCCGCTTTAGCAGCAGTGGACATATTCGAAGTCAGTCTTCCGGGAAAGTTGGAGCAACTATATTGGACAATTTTTGACTGCATTTCCTCAAATACTGCCACAACATGCTTTGCACAAGACAATGGAGGAACTAAACATTGACAACACTCTATTGACTTATCTCTTCTGGCACGTGACTCCCGCGAAATCGTTTCCTTGCTATAGCAGCGGATTTTCTTCTTTATACCTTAGCACGCATTGACATTTGCAATCTCCACTACTGCTAATCTTCCGCTTTAGCAGCAGTGGACATATTCGAAGTCAGTCTTCCGGGAAAGTTGGAGCAACTATATTGGACAATTTTGGACTGCATTTCCTCAAATACTGCCGCAACATGCTTTGCACAAGACAATGGAGGAACTAAACATTGACAAAACTCTAGTGACTCATCTCTTCTGGCACGTGACTCCCGCGGAATCGTTTCCTTGCTATAACAGCGGATTTTCTTCTTTATACCTTAGCACGCATTGACATTTGCAATCTCCACTACTGCTAAGCTTCCGCTTTAGCAGCAGTGGACATATTCGAAGTTAGTCTTCCGGGAAAGTTGGAGCAACTATATTGGACAATTTTTGACTGCATTTCCTCAAATACTGCTGCAACATGCTTTGCACAAAACAATGGAGGAACTAAACATTGCCAAACTCTAGTGACTCATCTCTTCTGGCACGTGACTCCCGCGGAATCGTTTCCTTGCTATAGCAGCGGATTTTCTTCTTTATACCTTAGCACGCATTGACATTTGCAATCTCCACTACTGCTAAGCTTCCGCTTTAGCAGCAGTAGACATATTCGAAGTCAGTCTTCCGGGAAAGTTGGAGCAACTATATTGGACAATTTTTGACTGCATTTCCTCAAATACTGCAGCAACATGCTTTGCACAAAACAATGGAGGAACTAAACATTGCCAAACTCTAGTGACTCATCTCTCCTGGCACGTGACTCCCGCGGAATCGTTTCCTTGCTATAGCGGCGGATTTTCTTCTTTATACCTTAGCACGCATTGACATTTGCAATCTCCACTACTGCTAAGCTTCCGCTTTAGCAGCAGTGGACATATTCGAAGTCAGTCTTCCGGGAAAGTTGGAGCAACTATATTGGACAATTTTTGACTGCATTTCCTCAAATACTGCGGCAACATGCTTTGCACAAAACAATGGAGGAACTAAACATTGCCAAACTCTAGTGACTCATCTCTTCTGGCACGTGACTCCCGCGGAATCGTTTCCTTGCTATAGCAGCGGATTTTCTTCTTTATACCTTAGCACGCATTGACATTTGCAATCTCCACTACTGCTAAGCTTCCGCTTTAGCAGCAGTGGACATATTTGAAGTTAGTCTTCCGGGAAAGTTGGAGCAACTATATTGGACAATTTTTGACTGCATTTCCTCAAATACTGCTGCAACATGCTTTGCACAAAACAATGGAGGAACTAAACATTGCCAAACTCTAGTGACTCATCTCTTCTGGCACGTGACTCCCGCGGAATCGTTTCCTTGCTATAGCGGCGGATTTTCTTCTTTATACCTTAGCACGCATTGACATTTGCAATCTCCACTAATGCTAAGCTTCCGCTTTAGCAGCAGTGGACATATTCGAAGTCAGTCTTCCGGGAAAGTTGGAGCAACTATATTGGACAATTTTTGACTGCATTTCCTCAAATACTGCAGCAACATGCTTTGCACAAAACAATGGAGGAACTAAACATTGCCAAACTCTAGTGACTCATCTCTTCTGGCACGTGACTCCCGCGGAATCGTTTCCTTGCTATAGCAGCGGATTTTCTTCTTTATACCTTAGCACGCATTGACATTTGCAACCTCCACTACTGCTAAGCTTCCGCTTTAGCAGCAGTGGACATATTCGAAGTCAGTCTTCCGGGAAAGTTGGAGCAACTATATTGGACAATTTTTTACTGCATTTCCTCAAATACTGCCACAACATGCTTTGCACAAGACAATGGAGGAACTAAACATTGACAAAACTCTAGTGACTCATCTCTTCTGGCACGTGACTCCCGCGGAATCGTTTCCTTGCTATAGCAGCGGATTTTCTTCTTCATACCTTAGCACGCATTGACATTTGCAATCTCCACTACTGCTAAGCTTCCGCTTTAGCAGCAGTGGACATATTCGAAGTCAGTCTTCCGGGAAAGTTGGAGCAACTATATTGGACAATTTTTGACTGCATTTCCTCAAATACTGCAGCAACATGCTTTGCACAAAACAATGGAGGAACTAAACATTGCCAAACTCTAGTGACTCATCTCTTCTGGCACGTGACTCCCGCGGAATCGTTTCCTTGCTATAGCAGCGGATTTTCTTCTTTATACCTTAGCACGCATTGACATTTGCAACCTCCACTACTGCTAAGCTTCCGCTTTAGCAGCAGTGGACATATTCGAAGTCAGTCTTCCGGGAAAGTAGGAGCAACTATATTGGACAATTTTTTACTGCATTTCCTCAAATACTGCCACAACATGCTTTGCACAAGACAATGGAGGAACTAAACATTGACAAAACTCTAGTGACTCATCTCTTCTGGCACGTGACTCCCGCGGAATCGTTTCCTTGCTATAGCAGCGGATTTTCTTCTTTATACCTTAGCACGCATTGACATTTGCAATCTCCACTACTGCTAAGCTTCCGCTTTAGCAGCAGTGGACATATTCGAAGTCAGTCTTCCGGGAAAGTTGGAGCAACTATATTGGACAATTTTTGACTGCATTTCCTCAAATACTGCAGCAACATGCTTTGCACAAAACAATGGAGGAACTAAACATTGCCAAACTCTAGTGACTCATCTCTTCTGGCACGTGACTCCCGCGGAATCGTTTCCTTGCTATAGCGGCGGATTTTCTTCTTTATACCTTAGCACGCATTGACATTTGCAATCTCCACTACTGCTAAGCTTCCGCTTTAGCAGCAGTGGACATATTCGAAGTCAGTCTTCCGGGAAAGTTGGAGCAACTATATTGGACAATTTTTGACTGCATTTCCTCAAATACTGCAGCAACATGCTTTGCACAAAACAATGGAGGAACTAAACATTGCCAAACTCTAGTGACTCATCTCTTCTGGCACGTGACTCCCGCGGAATCGTTTCCTTGCTATAGCAGCGGATTTTCTTCTTTATACCTTAGCACGCATTGACATTTGCAACCTCCACTACTGCTAAGCTTCCGCTTTAGCAGCAGTGGACATATTCGAAGTCAGTCTTCCGGGAAAGTTGGAGCAACTATATTGGACAATTTTTTACTGCATTTCCTCAAATACTGCCACAACATGCTTTGCACAAGACAATGGAGGAACTAAACATTGACAAAACTCTAGTGACTCATCTCTTCTGGCACGTGACTCCGCGGAATCGTTTCCTTGCTATAGCAGCGGATTTTCTTCTTTATACCTTAGCACGCATTGACATTTGCAATCTCCACTACTGCTAAGCTTCCGCTTTAGCAGCAGTGGACATATTCGAAGTCAGTCTTCCGGGAAAGTTGGAGCAACTATATTGGACAATTTTTGACTGCATTTCTCAAATACTGCAGCAACATGCTTTGCACAAAACAATGGAGGAACTAAACATTGCCAAACTCTAGTGACTCATCTCTTCTGGCACGTGACTCCCGCGGAATCGTTTCCTTGCTATAGCAGCGGATTTTCTTCTTTATACCTTAGCACGCATTGACATTTGCAATCTCCACTACTGCTAAGCTTCCGCTTTAGCAGCAGTGGACATATTCGCAGTCAGTCTTCTGGAAAGTTGGAGCAACTATATTGGACAATTTTTGACTGCATTTCCTCAAATACTGCCGCAACATGCTTTGCACATGACAATGGAGGAACTAAACATTGACAAAACTCTAGTGACTCATCTCTTCTGGCACGTGACTCCCGCGGAATCGTTTCCTTGCTATAGCAGCGGATTTTCTTCTTTATACCTTAGCACGCATTGACATTTGCAATCTCCACTACTGCTAAGCTTCCACTTTAGCAGCAGTGGACATATTCGAAGTCAGTCTTCGGGAAAGTTGGAGCAACTATATTGGACAATTTTGGACTGCATATCCTCAAATACTGCCGCAACATGCTTTGCACAAGACAATGGAGGAACTAACATTGACAAAACTCTAGTGACTCATCTCTTCTGGCACGTGACTCCCGCGGAATCGTTTCCTTGCTATAGCAGCGGATTTTCTTCTTTATACTTAGCACGCATTGACATTTGCAATCTCCACTACTGCTAAGCTTCCGCTTTAGCAGCAGTGGACATATTCGAAGTTAGTCTTCCGGGAAAGTTGGAGCAATTATATTGGACAATTTTTGACTGCATTTCCTCAAATACTGCTGCAACATGCTTTGCACAAAACAATGGAGGAACTAAACATTGCCAAACTCTAGTGACTCATCTCTTCTGGCGCGTGACTCCGCGGAATCGTTTCCTTGCTATAGCTGCGGATTTTCTTCTTTATACCTTAGCACGCATTGACATTTGCAACCTCACTACTGCTAAGCTTCCGCTTTAGCAGCAGTGGACATATTCGAAGTCAGTCTTCCAGGAAAGTTGGAGAAACTATATTGGACAATTTTTGACTGCATTTCCTCAAATACTGCCACAACATGCTTTGCACAAGACAATGGAGGAACTAAACATTGACAAAACTCTAGTGACTCATCTCTTCTGGCACGTGACTCCCGCGGAATCGTTTCCTTGCTATAGCAGCGGATTTTCTTCTTTATACCTTAGCACGCATTGACATTTGCAATCTCCACTACTGCTAAGCTTCCGCTTTAGCAGCAGTGGACATATTCGCAGTCAGTCTCCTGGGAAAGTTCGAGCAACTATATTGGACCATTTTTGACTGCATTTCCTCAAATACTGCCGCAACATGCTTTGCACATGACAATGGAGGAACTAAACATTGACAAAACTCTAGTGACTCATCTCTTCTGGCACGTGACTCCCGCGGAATTGTTTCCTTGCTATAGCAGCGGATTTTCTTCTTTATACCTTAGCACGCATTGACATTTGCAATCTCCACTACTGCTAAGCTTCCACTTTAGCAGCAGTGGACATATTCGAAGTCAGTCTTCCGGGAAAGTTGGAGCAACTATATTGGACAATTTTTGAGTGCATTTCCTCAAATACTGCCGCAACATGCTTTGCACAAGACAATGGAGGAACTAAACATTGACAAAACTCTAGTGACTCATCTCTTCTGGCACGTGACTCCCTCGGAATCGTTTCCTTGCTATAGCAGCGGATTTTCTTCTTTATACCTTAGCACGCATTGACATTTGCAATCTCCACTACTGCTAAGCTTCCGCTTTAGCAGCAGTGGACATATTCGAAGTCAGTCTTCCGGGAAAGTTGGAGCAACTATATTGGACAATTTTTGAGTGCATTTCCTCAAATACTGCCGCAACATGCTTTGCACAAGACAATGGAGGAACTAAACATTGACAAAACTCTAGTGACTCATCTCTTCTGGCACGTGACTCCCGCGGAATCGTTTCCTTGCTATAGCAGCGGATTTTCTTCTTTATACCTTAGCACGCATTGACATTTGCAATCTCCACTACTGCTAAGCTTCCACTTTAGCAGCAGTGGACATATTCGCAGTCAGTCTCCTGGGAAAGTTCGAGCAACTATATTGGACAATTTTTGACTGCATTTCCTCAAATACTGCCGCAACATGCTTTGCACATGACAATGGAGGAACTAAACATTGACAAAACTCTAGTGACTCATCTCTTCTGGCACGTGACTCCCGCGGAATTGTTTCCTTGCTATAGCAGCGGATTTTCTTCTTTATACCTTAGCACGCATTGACATTTGCAATCTCCACTACTGCTAAGCTTCCGCTTTAGCAGCAGTGGACATATTCGAAGTCAGTCTTCCGGGAAAGTTGGAGCAACTATATTGGACAATTTTGGACTGCATATCCTCAAATACTGCCGCAACATGCTTTGCACAAGACAATGGAGGAACTAAACATTGACAAAACTCTAGTGACTCATCTCTTCTGGCACGTGACTCCCGCGGAATCGTTTCCTTGCTATAGCAGCGGATTTTCTTCTTTATACCTTAGCACGCATTGACATTTGCAATCTCCACTACTGCTAAGCTTCCGCTTTAGCAGCAGTGGACATATTCGAAGTCAGTCTTCCGGGAAAGTTGGAGCAACTATATTGGACAATTTTTGACTGCATTTTCTCAAATACTGCAGGAACATGCTTTGCACAAAACAATGGAGGAACTAAACATTGCCAAACTCTAGTGACTCATCTCTTCTGGCACGTGACTCCCGCGGAATCGTTTCCTTGCTATAGCAGCGGATTTTCTTCTTTATACCTTAGCACGCATTGACATTTGCGATCTCCACTACTGCTAAGCTTCCGCTTTAGCAGCAGTGGACATATTCGAAGTCAGTCTTCCGGGAAAGTTGGAGCAACTATATTGGACAATTTTTGACTGCATTTCCTCAAATACTGCCACAACATGCTTTGCACAAGACAATGGAGGAACTAAACATTGACAAAACTCTAGTGACTCATCTCTTCTGGCACGTGACTCCCGCGGAATCGTTTCCTTGCTATAGCAGCGGATTTTCTTCTTTATACCTTAGCACGCATTGACATTTGCAATCTCCACTACTGCTAAGCTTCCGCTTTAGCAGCAGTGGACATATTCGAAGTCAGTCTTCCGGGAAAGTTGGAGCAACTATATTGGACAATTTTTGACTGCATTTCCTCAAATACTGCAGCAACATGCTTTGCACAAAACAATGGAGGAACTAAACATTGCCAAACTCTAGTGACTCATCTCTTCTGGCACGTGACTCCCGCGGAATCGTTTCCTTGCTATAGCGGCGGATTTTCTTCTTTATACCTTAGCACGCATTGACATTTGCAATCTCCACTACTGCTAAGCTTCCGCTTTAGCAGCAGTGGACATATTCGAAGTCAGTCTTCCGGGAAAGTTGGAGCAACTATATTGGACAATTTTTGACTGCATTTCCTCAAATACTGCCGCAACATGCTTTGCACAAGACAATGGAGGAACTAAACATTGACAAAACTCTAGTGACTCATCTCTTCTGGCACGTGACTCCCGCGGAATCGTTTCCTTGCTATAGCAGCGGATTTTCTTCTTTATACCTTAGCACGCATTGACATTTGCAATCTCCACTACTGCTAAGCTTCCGCTTTAGCAGCAGTGGACATATTCGAAGTCAGTCTTCCGGGAAAGTTGGAGCAACTATATTGGACAATTTTTGACTGCATTTCCTCAAATACTGCAGCAACATGCTTTGCACAAAACAATGGAGGAACTAAACATTGCCAAACTCTAGTGACTCATCTCTTCTGGCACGTGACTCCCGCGGAATCGTTTCCTTGCTATAGCAGCGGATTTTCTTCTTTATACCTTAGCACGCATTGACATTTGCAATCTCCACTACTGCTAAGCTTTCGCTTTAGCAGCAGTGGACATATTCGAAGTCAGTCTTCCGGGAAAGTTGGAGCAACTATATTGGACAATTTTTGACTGCATTTCCTCAAATACTGCCACAACATGCTTTGCACAAGACAATGGAGGAACTAAACATTGACAAAACTCTAGTGACTCATCTCTTCTGGCACGTGACTCCCGCGGAATCGTTTCCTTGCTATAGCAGCGGATTTTCTTCTTTATACCTTAGCACGCATTGACATTTGCAATCTCCACTACTGCTAAGCTTCCGCTTTAGCAGCAGTGGACATATTCGAAGTCAGTCTTCCGGGAAAGTTGGAGCAACTATATTGGACAATTTTTGACTGCATTTCCTCAAATACTGCAGCAACATGCTTTGCACAAAACAATGGAGGAAATAAACATTGCCAAACTCTAGTGACTCATCTCTTCTGGCACGTGACTCCCGCGGAATCGTTTCCTTGCTATAGCGGCGGATTTTCTTCTTTATACCTTAGCACGCATTGACATTTGCAATCTCCACTACTGCTAAGCTTCCGCTTTAGCAGCAGTGGACATATTCGAAGTCAGTCTTCCGGGAAAGTTGGAGCAACTATATTGGACAATTTTTGACTGCATTTCCTCAAATACTGCAGCAACATGCTTTGCACAAAACAATGGAGGAAATAAACATTGCCAAACTCTAGTGACTCATCTCTTCTGGCACGTGACTCCCGCGGAATCGTTTCCTTGCTATAGCGGCGGATTTTCTTCTTTATACCTTAGCACGCATTGACATTTGCAATCTCCACTACTGCTAAGCTTCCGCTTTAGCAGCAGTGGACATATTCGAAGTCAGTCTTCCGGGAAAGTTGGAGCAACTATATTGGACAATTTTTGACTGCATTTCCTCAAATACTGCCGCAACATGCTTTGCACAAGACAATGGAGGAACTAAACATTGACAAAACTCTAGTGACTCATCTATTCTGGCACGTGACTCCCGCGGAATCGTTTCCTTGCTATAGCAGCGGATTTTCTTCTTTATACCTTAGCACGCATTGACATTTGCAATCTCCACTACTGCTAAGCTTCCGCTTTAGCAGCAGTGGACATATTCAAAGTCAGTCTTCCGGGAAAGTTCGAGCAACTATATTGGACAATTTTTGACTGCATTTCCTCAAATACTGCAGCAACATGCTTTGCACAAAACAATGGAGGAACTAAACATTGACAAAACTCTAGTGACTCATCTCTTCTGGCACGTGACTCCCGCGGAATCGTTTCCTTGCTATAGCAGCGGATTTTCTTCTTTATACCTTAGCACGCATTGACATTTGCAATCTCCACTACTGCTAAGCTTCCGCTTTAGCAGCAGTGGACATATTCGAAGTCAGTCTTCCGGGAAAGTTGGAGCAACTATATTGGACAATTTTTGACTGCATTTCCTCAAATACTGCAGCAACATGCTTTGCACAAAACAATGGAGGAACTAAACATTGCCAAACTCTAGTGACTCCTCTCTTCTGGCACGTGACTCCCGCGGAATCGTTTCCTTGCTATAGCAGCGGATTTTCTTCTTTATACCTTAGCACGCATTGACATTTGCAATCTCCACTACTGCTAAGCTTCCGTTTTAGCAGCAGTGGACATATTCGAAGTCAGTCTTCCGGGAAAGTTGGAGCAACTATATTGGACAATTTTTGACTGCATTTCCTCAAATACTGCCGCAACATGCTTTGCACAAGACAATGGAGGAATTAAACATTGCCAAACTCTAGTGACTCATCTCTTCTGGCACGTGACTCCCGCGGAATCGTTTCCTTGCTATAGCGGCGGATTTTCTTCTTTATACCTTAGCACGCATTGACATTTGTAATCTCCACTACTGCTGCTTCCGCTTTAGCAGCAGTGGACATATTCGAAGTCAGTCTTCCGGGAAAGTTGGAGCAACTATATTGGACAATTTTTGACTGCATTTCCTCAAATACTGCAGCAACATGCTTTGCACAAAACAATGGAGGAACTAAACATTGCCAAACTCTAGTGACTCATCTCTTCTGGCACGTGACTCCCGCGGAATCGTTTCCTTGCTATAGCGGCGGATTTTCTTCTTTATACCTTAGCACGCATTGACATTTGCAATCTCCACTACTGCTAAGCTTCCGCTTTAGCAGCAGTGGACATATTCGAAGTCAGTCTTCCGGGAAAGTTGGAGCAACTATATTGGACAATTTTTGACTGCATTTCCTCAAATACTGCCGCAACATGCTTTGCACAAGACAATGGAGGAACTAAACATTGACAAAACTCTAGTGACTCATCTATTCTGGCACGTGACTCCCGCGGAATCGTTTCCTTGCTATAGCAGCGGATTTTCTTCTTTATACCTTAGCACGCATTGACATTTGCAATCTCCACTACTGCTAAGCTTCCGCTTTAGCAGCAGTGGACATATTCGAAGTCACTCTTCCGGGAAAGTTGGAGCAACTATATTGGACAATTTTTGACTGCATTTCCTCAAATACTGCAGCAACATGCTTTGCACAAAACAATGGAGGAACTAAACATTGCCAAACTCTAGTGACTCATCTCTTCTGGCACGTGACTCCCGCGGAATCGTTTCCTTGCTATAGCGGCGCATTTTCTTCTTTATACCTTAGCACGCATTGACATTTGCAATCTCCACTACTGCTAAGCTTCCGCTTTAGCAGCAGTGGACATATTCGAAGTCAGTCTTCCGGGAAAGTTGGAGCAACTATATTGGACAATTTTTGACTGCATTTCCTCAAATACTGCAGCAACATGCTTTGCACAAAACAATGGAGGAACTAAACATTGCCAAACTCTAGTGACTCATCTCTTCTGGCACGTGACTCCCGCGGAATCGTTTCCTTGCTATAGCAGCGGATTTTCTTCTTTATACCTTAGCACGCATTGACATTTGCGATCTCCACTACTGCTAAGCTTCCGCTTTAGCAGCAGTGGACACATTCGAAGTCAGTCTTCCGGGAAAGTTGGAGCAACTATATTGGACAATTTTTGACTGCATTTCCTCAAATACTGCCACAACATGCTTTGCACAAGACAATGGAGGAACTAAACATTGACAAAACTCTAGTGACTCATCTCTTCTGGCACGTGACTCCCGCGGAATCGTTTCCTTGCTATAGCAGCGGATTTTCTTCTTTATACCTTATCACGCATTGACATTTGCAATCTCCACTACTGCTAAGCTTCCGCTTTAGCAGCAGTGGACATATTCGAAGTCAGTCTTCCGGGAAAGTTGGAGCAACTATATTGGACAATTTTTGACTGCATTTCCTCAAATACTGCAGCAACATGCTTTGCACAAAACAATGGAGGAACTAAACATTGCCAAACTCTAGTGACTCATCTCTTCTGGCACGTGACTCCCGCGGAATCGTTTCCTTGCTATAGCGGCGGATTTTCTTCTTTATACCTTAGCACGCATTGACATTTGCAATCTCCACTACTGCTAAGCTTCCGCTTTAGCAGCAGTGGACATATTCGAAGTCAGTCTTCCGGGAAAGTTGGAGCAACTATATTGGACAATTTTTGACTGCATTTCCTCAAATACTGCCGCAACATGCTTTGCACAAGACAATGGAGGAACTAAACATTGACAAAACTCTAGTGACTCATCTCTTCTGGCACGTGACTCCCGCGGAATCGTTTCCTTGCTATAGCAGCGGATTTTCTTCTTTATACCTTAGCACGCATTGACATTTGCAATCTCCACTACTGCTAAGCTTCCGCTTTAGCAGCAGTGGACATATTCGAAGTCAGTCTTCCGGGAAAGTTGGAGCAACTATATTGGACAATTTTTGACTGCATTTCCTCAAATACTGCAGCAACATGCTTTGCACAAAACAATGGAGGAACTAAACATTGCCAAACTCTAGTGACTCATCTCTTCTGGCACGTGACTCCCGCGGAATCGTTTCCTTGCTATAGCAGCGGATTTTCTTCTTTATACCTTAGCACGCATTGACATTTGCAATCTCCACTACTGCTAAGCTTTCGCTTTAGCAGCAGTGGACATATTCGAAGTCAGTCTTCCGGGAAAGTTGGAGCAACTATATTGGACAATTTTTGACTGCATTTCCTCAAATACTGCCACAACATGCTTTGCACAAGACAATGGAGGAACTAAACATTGACAAAACTCTAGTGACTCATCTCTTCTGGCACGTGACTCCCGCGGAATCGTTTCCTTGCTATAGCAGCGGATTTTCTTCTTTATACCTTAGCACGCATTGACATTTGCAATCTCCACTACTGCTAAGCTTCCGCTTTAGCAGCAGTGGACATATTCGAAGTCAGTCTTCCGGGAAAGTTGGAGCAACTATATTGGACAATTTTTGACTGCATTTCCTCAAATACTGCAGCAACATGCTTTGCACAAAACAATGGAGGAAATAAACATTGCCAAACTCTAGTGACTCATCTCTTCTGGCACGTGACTCCCGCGGAATCGTTTCCTTGCTATAGCGGCGGATTTTCTTCTTTATACCTTAGCACGCATTGACATTTGCAATCTCCACTACTGCTAAGCTTCCGCTTTAGCAGCAGTGGACATATTCGAAGTCAGTCTTCCGGGAAAGTTGGAGCAACTATATTGGACAATTTTTGACTGCATTTCCTCAAATACTGCAGCAACATGCTTTGCACAAAACAATGGAGGAAATAAACATTGCCAAACTCTAGTGACTCATCTCTTCTGGCACGTGACTCCCGCGGAATCGTTTCCTTGCTATAGCGGCGGATTTTCTTCTTTATACCTTAGCACGCATTGACATTTGCAATCTCCACTACTGCTAAGCTTCCGCTTTAGCAGCAGTGGACATATTCGAAGTCAGTCTTCCGGGAAAGTTGGAGCAACTATATTGGACAATTTTTGACTGCATTTTCTCAAATACTGCAGCAACATGCTTTGCACAAAACAATGGAGGAACTAAACATTGCCAAACTCTAGTGACTCATCTCTTCTGGCACGTGACTACCGCGGAATCGTTTCCTTGCTATAGCAGCGGATTTTCTTCTTTATACCTTAGCACGCATTGACATTTGCAATCTCCACTACTGCTAAGCTTCCGCTTTAGCAGCAGTGGACATATTCGAAGTCAGTCTTCCGGGAAAGTTGGAGCAACTATATTGGACAATTTTTGACTGCATTTCCTCAAATACTGCCACAACATGCTTTGCACAAGACAATGGAGGAACTAAACATTGACAACACTCTATTGACTCATCTCTTCTGGCACGTGACTCCCGCGAAATCGTTTCCTTGCTATAGCAGCGGATTTTCTTCTTTATACCTTAGCACGCATTGACATTTGCAATCTCCACTACTGCTAATCTTCCGCTTTAGCAGCAGTGGACATATTCGAAGTCAGTCTTCCGGGAAAGTTGGAGCAACTATATTGGACAATTTTGGACTGCATTTCCTCAAATACTGCCGCAACATGCTTTGCACAAGACAATGGAGGAACTAAACATTGACAAAACTCTAGTGACTCATCTCTTCTGGCACGTGACTCCCGCGGAATCGTTTCCTTGCTATAGCAGCGGATTTTCTTCTTTATACCTTAGCACGCATTGACATTTGCAATCTCCACTACTGCTAAGCTTCCGCTTTAGCAGCAGTGGACATATTCGAAGTTAGTCTTCCGGGAAAGTTGGAGCAACTATATTGGACAATTTTTGACTGCATTTCCTCAAATACTGCTGCAACATGCTTTGCACAAAACAATGGAGGAACTAAACATTGCCAAACTCTAGTGACTCATCTCTTCTGGCACGTGACTCCCGCGGAATCGTTTCCTTGCTATAGCAGCGGATTTTCTTCTTTATACCTTAGCACGCATTGACATTTGCAATCTCCACTACTGCTAAGCTTCCGCTTTAGCAGCAGTGGACATATTCGAAGTCAGTCTTCCGGGAAAGTTGGAGCAACTATATTGGACAATTTTTGACTGCATTTCCTCAAATACTGCAGCAACATGCTTTGCACAAAACAATGGAGGAACTAAACATTGCCAAACTCTAGTGACTCATCTCTTCTGGCACGTGACTCCCGCGGAATCGTTTCCTTGCTATAGCGGCGGATTTTCTTCTTTATACCTTAGCACGCATTGACATTTGCAATCTCCACTACTGCTAAGCTTCCGCTTTAGCAGCAGTGGACATATTCGAAGTCAGTCTTCCGGGAAAGTTGGAGCAACTATATTGGACAATTTTTGACTGCATTTCCTCAAATACTGCGGCAACATGCTTTGCACAAAACAATGGAGGAACTAAACATTGCCAAACTCTAGTGACTCATCTCTTCTGGCACGTGACTCCCGCGGAATCGTTTCCTTGCTATAGCAGCGGATTTTCTTCTTTATACCTTAGCACGCATTGACATTTGCAATCTCCACTACTGCTAAGCTTCCGCTTTAGCAGCAGTGGACATATTTGAAGTTAGTCTTCCAAGAAAGTTGGAGCAACTATATTGGACAATTTTTGACTGCATTTCCTCAAATACTGCTGCAACATGCTTTGCACAAAACAATGGAGGAACTAAACATTGCCAAACTCTAGTGACTCATCTCTTCTGGCACGTGACTCCCGCGGAATCGTTTCCTTGCTATAGCAGCGGATTTTCTTCTTTATACCTTAGCACGCATTGACATTTGCAATCTCCACTACTGCTAAGCTTCCGCTTTAGCAGCAGTGGACATATTCGAAGTCAGTCTTCCGGGAAAGTTGGAGCAACTATATTGGACAATTTTTGACTGCATTTCCTCAAATACTGCAGCAACATGCTTTGCACAAAACAATGGAGGAACTAAACATTGCCAAACTCTAGTGACTCATCTCTTCTGGCACGTGACTCCCGCGGAATCGTTTCCTTGCTATAGCAGCGGATTTTCTTCTTTATACCTTAGCACGCATTGACATTTGCAATCTCCACTACTGCTAAGCTTCCGCTTTAGCAGCAGTGGACATATTCGAAGTCAGTCTTCCGGGAAAGTTGGAGCAACTATATTGGACAATTTTTGACTGCATTTCCTCAAATACTGCTGCAACATGCTTTGCACAAAACAATGGAGGAACTAAACATTGCCAAACTCTAGTGACTCATCTCTTCTGGCACGTGACTCCCGCGGAATCGTTTCCTTGCTATAGCAGCGGATTTTCTTCTTTATACCTTAGCACGCATTGACATTTGCAATCTCCACTACTGCTAAGCTTCCGCTTTAGCAGCAGTGGACATATTCGAAGTCAGTCTTCCGGGAAAGTTGGAGCAACTATATTGGACAATTTTTGACTGCATTTCCTCAAATACTGCAGCAACATGCTTTGCACAAAACAATGGAGGAACTAAACATTGCCAAACTCTAGTGACTCATCTCTTCTGGCACGTGACTCCCGCGGAATCGTTTCCTTGCTATAGCAGCGGATTTTCTTCTTTATACCTTAGCACGCATTGACATTTGCAATCTCCACTACTGCTAAGCTTCCGCTTTAGCAGCAGTGGACATATTCGAAGTCAGTCTTCCGGGAAAGTTGGAGCAACTATATTGGACAATTTTTGACTGCATTTCCTCAAATACTGCAGCAACATGCTTTGCACAAAACAATGGAGGAACTAAACATTGCCAAACTCTAGTGACTCATCTCTTCTGGCACGTGACTCCCGCGGAATCGTTTCCTTGCTATAGCAGCGGATTTTCTTCTTTATACCTTAGCACGCATTGACATTTGCAACCTCCACTACTGCTAAGCTTCCGCTTTAGCAGCAGTGGACATATTCGAAGTCAGTCTTCCAGGAAAGTTGGAGCAACTATATTGGACAATTTTTTACTGCATTTCCTCAAATACTGCCACAACATGCTTTGCACAAGACAATGGAGGAACTAAACATTGACAAAACTCTAGTGACTCATCTCTTCTGGCACGTGACTCCCGCGGAATCGTTTCCTTGCTATAGCAGCGGATTTTCTTCTTTATACCTTAGCACGCATTGACATTTGCAATCTCCACTACTGCTAAGCTTCCGCTTTAGCAGCAGTGGACATATTCGAAGTCAGTCTTCCGGGAAAGTTGGAGCAACTATATTGGACAATTTTTGACTGCATTTCCTCAAATACTGCAGCAACATGCTTTGCACAAAACAATGGAGGAACTAAACATTGCCAAACTCTAGTGACTCATCTCTTCTGGCACGTGACTCCCGCGGAATCGTTTCCTTGCTATAGCAGCGGATTTTCTTCTTTATACCTTAGCACGCATTGACATTTGCAATCTCCACTACTGCTAAGCTTCCGCTTTAGCAGCAGTGGACATATTCGCAGTCAGTCTCCTGGGAAAGTTCGAGCAACTATATTGGACAATTTTTGACTGCATTTCCTCAAATACTGCCGCAACATGCTTTGCACATGACAATGGAGGAACTAATCATTGACAAAACTCTAGTGACTCATCTCTTCTGGCACGTGACTCCCGCGGAATTGTTTCCTTGCTATAGCAGCGGATTTTCTTCTTTATACCTTAGCACGCATTGACATTTGCAATCTCCACTACTGCTAAGCTTCCGCTTTAGCAGCAGTGGACATATTCGAAGTCAGTCTTCCGGGAAAGTTGGAGCAACTATATTGGACAATTTTTGAGTGCATTTCCTCAAATACTGCCGCAACATGCTTTGCACAAGACAATGGAGGAACTAAACATTGACAAAACTCTAGTGACTCATCTCTTCTGGCACGTGACTCCCGCGGAATTGTTTCCTTGCTATAGCAGCGGATTTTCTTCTTTATACCTTAGCACGCATTGACATTTGCAATCTCCACTACTGCTAAGCTTCCGCTTTAGCAGCAGTGGACATATTCGAAGTCAGTCTTCCGGGAAAGTTGGAGCAACTATATTGGACAATTTTTGAGTGCATTTCCTCAAATACTGCCGCAACATGCTTTGCACAAGACAATGGAGGAACTAAACATTGACAAAACTCTAGTGACTCATCTCTTCTGGCACGTGACTCCCGCGGAATTGTTTCCTTGCTATAGCAGCGGATTTTCTTCTTTATACCTTAGCACGCATTGACATTTGCAATCTCCACTACTGCTAAGCTTCCGCTTTAGCAGCAGTGGACATATTCGAAGTCAGTCTTCCGGGAAAGTTGGAGCAACTATATTGGACAATTTTTGACTGCATTTCCTCAAATACTGCAGCAACATGCTTTGCACAAAACAATGGAGGAACTAAACATTGCCAAACTCTAGTGACTCATCTCTTCTGGCACGTGACTCCCGCGGAATCGTTTCCTTGCTATAGCGGCGGATTTTCTTCTTTATACCTTAGCACGCATTGACATTTGCAATCTCCACTACTGCTAAGCTTCCGCTTTAGCAGCAGTGGACATATTCGAAGTCAGTCTTCCGGGAAAGTTGGAGCAACTATATTGGACAATTTTTGACTGCATTTCCTCAAATACTGCAGCAACATGCTTTGCACAAAACAATGGAGGAACTAAACATTGCCAAACTCTAGTGACTCATCTCTTCTGGCACGTGACTCCCGCGGAATCGTTTCCTTGCTATAGCAGCGGATTTTCTTCTTTATACCTTAGCACGCATTGACATTTGCAATCTCCACTACTGCTAAGCTTCCGCTTTAGCAGCAGTGGACATATTCGAAGTCAGTCTTCCGGGAAAGTTGGAGCAACTATATTGGACAATTTTGGACTGCATATCCTCAAATACTGCCGCAACATGCTTTGCACAAGACAATGGAGGAACTAAACATTGACAAAACTCTAGTGACTCATCTCTTCTGGCACGTGACTCCCGCGGAATCGTTTCCTTGCTATAGCAGCGGATTTTCTTCTTTATACCTTAGCACGCATTGACATTTGCAATCTCCACTACTGCTAAGCTTCCGCTTTAGCAGCAGTGGACATATTCGAAGTTAGTCTTCCGGGAAAGTTGGAGCAATTATATTGGACAATTTTTGACTGCATTTCCTCAAATACTGCTGCAACATGCTTTGCACAAAACAATGGAGGAACTAAACATTGCCAAACTCTAGTGACTCATCTCTTCTGGCGCGTGACTCCCGCGGAATCGTTTCCTTGCTATAGCTGCGGATTTTCTTCTTTATACCTTAGCACGCATTGACATTTGCAATCTCCACTACTGCTAAGCTTCCGCTTTAGCAGCAGTGGACATATTCGAAGTCAGTCTTCCGGGAAAGTTGGAGCGGAATCATGAAGCATGCATATCTCGGCCGGGAAAAACGGAAAGGAGGGGGGGGGAAGAGAGGCTACACATCTCGGGTCCCGGTCTGGGGATAAAAAAAAGTCGTCACTTCCCCTACCTCTTTTCACACATACAATGCTGTGATACCTTGATTTCCGGGTAGGGGAGCTGGGGAGGCAGTACATTTAAAACGCGATTTCATCTGCTACATCTACAAAAGGCATATGTGACATCGCATCCTAGTGCGATGATTCAGTGTTTTTCTGTGGAGGCACGATACTAACAGCGCTGTTTTGCAAAAATGAATACTTAGCTCACAAAGCCAAACGCACAAGAATATTCCAGTGACGAAATTGTGCCTATAAATACTCAGAAAAAAAACAGCAAAACTTTGGTGTAAATCCCTACACGTCGAAAAAAGAACAATTAAATTTTTGTACACAGCGAACTTTTAAAACAAGCGTTCAAATCAAGCGAACGCAGGCTTGGCCTCATCGTCGTTCACTCGTGGACTTCATTACTCCAGTTATCATTCGCGCACCCCGCCGTGGTCTGAGCCCAAGGACGCGAGTTCTATTCCCCGTCATACATAACTTTCCTTGAGGATACCGTGAACTGTCTATGATAACAACAGTATTACAGCAATGTGGAATGTAGAGAATCCCACAAGGAGCAAACGCGCATCTACGCTCTCTTAAAACAGGTGAAAACAGTTCTTTCACTGCAAAAGAACTCCGTACGCCAGTCCAAGGCGCCGCCGCTCACACGAACTGAACGAACAAACGAAGAAAAAAAATGAAGAAAGACAAACTGAAGCGCTGATTAACAACTCATCTTTACTGCGCAGGGTCACAAAAAGAAAGAACGAGCCTGACACTGATTCACGCCACTACAAAAAAAAAAAAGAGAGAGGGAAACCGAACAAATTAGTGGGCTGGCGTGCCGCTTGTTACATTCCGAACCGCTCTCGCGCTAACGAAAGCATGTCTTTTAAAGATGTCAACACGTCCGCGGACTACGTTTCTCAAACACAAGCGCCTCGCAAATATCCTGCGCCCGCAAGCAGATCAAGAACTTGGAAGCTGTTTCCAAAGATTGGACTTTCCAGAATTCTTCCGTCCTCTCTCCTGCTGCAGTTCGCCGAAGCGGGCGCCCGGACACAAAAGACGTGCCATCCACCTCCACACCCGGCGATAACCAGTTCTTTTGGTTCCTCTGGCACCCTCCCACGCTAAGCTAAAGTGACCGCGCTGTCACGACACGGCTGGACTGGAGGAGCGGCGAGCGCGCAAACTTCATTTGAAAGTGCGCGCCCGCCGCTCCTCCAGCCCGGCCGTGGTCACGAATGTCTAGTACGCGGCGTTGCCACTGCCGCCAGTGGCGCTGACAGCCAACATCGAGTCCTCGGCGGAGTTCGGTTATCTGCAATATAATATTACTGCTGCTAGAGGGGTTGGTAATAATTCTATTAAAAAGTTATTGTAAATATTAACATAGGACTCACAAGCCGCCGTAGGTTTTTTTGATATCTCGTGTCAATGTTTTGACGCTCAGTTTTCGCAAGAATGCGTAGCTGTGGCATAGCCATCGCAAACCGACTTGAAACCAAGCCATTGTAGCTTGTTCGCCATCCCGGATGTGCGGGCGACAACGTGGTGCGGTCTTTCTCACTGTTCTGTGAAAATTTACAGCTTGTGGGCCTGCTCTCTACGGCATGCCAAGGAATGAGGCACACTGCGGTTGCGTGAAAGAACTCTTCACTTACATCTTCCAACGCGCTGTCGCCCGTCCGGGCATACACACACACACACACCAAAACACTCTTCGCGTCCCGAGTTCCGAGTCCCCGCGCGGTTCTCTCTCACCACCGCCCGCCCCAAGTCTTGCGGCCCCTTAGCCGAACGGCAGGCGAGGAGGGCAAGGGAAGGGAGCTCACGGCGAGGGGCTCCGGGCAACACCCTCTAGCCAGAAGGTGTGCCAAGGCGCTCCCCACATCTCTCCCCCCCTCAAACACGGGGTACGGGTACGTCAATGACGATCGTCCTCGGGTTCCTAGCGCACGTGGAACCGCTGGTCGGCGCCCGGGCCGCCCTGTGCAGCTGTGGGTGGAACGGCACCCGCCGAAGTGTGGCAGCATGCCGCTCTGTCGCCATCGTCACCACGTAGGCGTCCGCAGGAGCGCATTCTCGGGTGCCGGCGCAGGATTCCACCGAACGGCCAGGCTCCTCTCGACAACGCCCCGGCGTCCCGATCTCCGCTGCTCGGCGCCGGAACCGGAGGCGCCGCGATGAGCCCGGGGCAAACCCGGTTGACGGGCGCTCGTAGAGGCTCGAAGCCCCCGAACGAGCTGTAGGCTTTGCGCCAACTTTCGCCTCCACGCCAGGGTTACAGCTCCGCGAGGAGCTCAGCAGGCCTCCAACCCATGAAGAGGACTCCGCCGTCGACCAGGAGGCGAACCGCAGCCGCCTCGCGTCTCCGAAGGGCGGCGGGACCACCCGGACCGTGGCAACAGCTCCCGGGTCGTACCGGGAAGGCCCTCTGCTCGGCAGGCCCAGGCCGGACTCGAATGCCCAGGCACGAACGTTTAACCCCGCACCACCAGGCCGGTGGCGCGAAGCTCCCGGGTCGCACCGGGAGGGCCCGCTGTCGGCAGGCCCAGGCTGGCATCGTAACGGCCAGACACAAAACCACACCTCGCACCACCGCACAGGTGGCGCGATGAAACTTGAAGCGGTGACTCTGCTGCGGGTTGCTCCGTGGTAGAACCACGTGAGACCCGGACCCGTGGGGGGTAGACACTACCACACCCTCAGGTCGTAACGATGGGTGCGAACCCTGTCGCCGGCCGTTCTGTCATTAGAAGCGGGACTTCCACCTTCTGGTTCCGCTACCACCTGTTCGTCATCGCCAGTGCGAACGTGATAGGCCTTGAGATCGCTAACGTGCACAGGACCCACCAGCTCGTCGCTTTCAAGCGACTGCATCTCATACGTGAGCAGAGTCGTCTGCGCCGTAATTCTGTATGGCCCTTGCCATTTGTGTGCGAGCGCTGCGGTGAAACCGCGTGCAGCGTTGCTGAGTGGGTGCGTTCTCCTTAGCACTAGGTCACAGATGTTGTACACAAGGTGACGACGGCCTTTGTTATACTGCTCGGCTTGCTCCATGCGCGCCACGTCGAGGTTCTCCCGAGCCGTGCGTTGCGCTGCCCAAAGGCGTTCCCGGAGCTTAGCCGCGTACTGCGACAGAGAAGGGGTGTTACCCGCCGCCGCGTACAGCAGTGCATTTTCCATTGGAAAAGCGATCTCTCTACCGAAATTTAGGTAACCTGGTGTCACACCCGTTGACCTATTTACGGTAGTCCTAGTCGCGAAAGCCAGCTCAGGCAAACGCGCGTCCCAGTCCTTATGCTCCTTGGTTGTCGCAACCAGCATGCACTTCAGGTTCCTGCTCACCCTCTCAGTGATGTTGCTCTGAGCATGATAAGGACTCGTTTTCCTGTGCCGAATGTGCAGCGCTCGACAACAGTCTGAAAAGACTTTGCTTGTGAAATACGAAGCATTGTCAGTGATCAGGTCGGAGGGGAAGCCGAAACGAGTGAATGTCTCCACCAGTTTCTCTACGATCCGCTCCGACGCTAGCTTTCTAAGGGGAAACAACTCCACCCACTTAGAAAAGTGGTCCGTTATAACCAGAATGAACTGGTTTCCTCGCGCGGATCTTGGGAGGGGTCCCATTACGTCACACGCTATAATCTGCCACGGGTAGCTGCTTTCCACCGGCTTCATGAAGCCCACAGGTTTCCCAGCGCGCGGCTTCGCTACCTGGCAAAGAGGGCAAGCGCGGGAATAGCTCATTACGTCTCTCCTCATGCCTGGCCAGGTCGCGACACGGCATAACTTGTCGTAAGTCTTACTGCCGCTGCCATGTCCTGCCAGCGCTGAGTCGTGAAAGTACCGCATGAACCGTTTCCGCAACTTCCTCGGGACCACGACTCGAAAGGGGGATGAAACCGCCTCTTCGTCGTCCAGTTGGGGAAAGTAGCGAAGTAATAAGCCATCGTCGCCCAGCAGATACGCGTCAAACCCCTCAGCGTTACCGGTGCAAGCTACGCCTCCCGCTAGCCTTTTCAGCACCCGCTGGCACAGACCGTCTGCTTTCTGGGCCTCAATGAGCTCTTCCTTACTCACTACCTCCCCCCAAGACAGATTCCTTTCTGCCTCTGTTCTCGGGGGGCGAGAAAGCGCCGCTGCGAGATGCCGCTCCGCTTTCCCTTTGCGGCCGGCCTCGACTCCTCCGTCCGGCCCTTTCCTCCCCCTCTCGGGGTGGCCCGCGCCGCCCATGAAACCACCGCACTCGGCGCGCGCGCTTCCTCCACCCCCTTCCGATAAGGGGAGCAAACTTTCCGCCAACATTCGGCGCTGATCATCGGATCCTGAAAAAGATGCGACGATCGCTTCTACATCAGTGCTCCTCTTTCCTGACGCCTCTCCCTGGCCTTCCGCAGCGCAGTAGAGTCTATTTGCCCCGTGCGGTTGTAAACCGTGCATCGGCGCGTTCGCGAAAGGAAAGAAAGGGGGTTGCGGCCCGTACTGGTAGCCGTTCCTCCCCATGTCGAGCACAACACCCTCCCTCGAGAGGAAATCTCTGCCCAATATGACTGGAACAGACAAACCAGGCAAGCAAACAAAACGCTGTCTGCGCTTTCTGCCATCAAAAGCGAGCGTGAGTCTCACAGCTCCCTCTGCTTTTGCCCAACCCGCAGCTAAGCTCAAGGGTGTCTCGGCGGGTCTGACCCGGATTCTTCTTTTCCGGCAGGCTTCGAAGATTTCGTCCCCGATGAGAGAAACTGTCGAGCCTGTGTCGACCAGTGCAAAAAGTTCTTGACCGACTAATTGCACTCGCATGAACGGGGCCACCGAGGATGGGTCCCCGTGTGCCCTACATGCGGAGGGGGCCAGTTGCCCGTCGACGCCAGCTTCGGGGTGCCCTGGGGGCTCCCTCGCGCCCCCTCTGTCTGGCCCCCTCTTCTCGCTTCCCGCCGGCGACGACGAGCCATCGCCCTTCACCGTCGCCGGCGATCCGAGTTTCCCTGCGTGCTACGCATTTTCTCGGGGCATTGACGGGAAAAGTGGCCAGGCTTGCGACAAAACCAGCACAAGCGGGCTGTTTCGTCCTGCCTCCCTCTTCCGTCGCCTGCGTTGCTTCCGACCGAGGAGTTTGTGGGGCCGTTATCCGCTCCCCCTCCCGACCAGGCGCAACCCGGTTCGAGCGATTCCTCGGGTCTCGGCGGCAAGCTGTAGTGAAGCTGGGCGAGTAAATCCGCCTGAATTACTCGCGCTTCTTGTGCGAGGGCCTCCAAGTTGCGAAAACTCCGGCTCCGCAGGTACGGTCTGAAGCGCGGGTGGCATTGCCTGCACACGCGCGCTACTTTGACCGCGTCGGCTGCCTCGGGGTCGGCCCGTTCGTACAGCTCCTGCATAGCCCGCACGTACTCGAGGAGACTCTCCTCAGGGTGCTGCGTGCGAAGGGCAAGCTCGTCCCTCATACGGTGTTCGTAATCGGGTGGCAGGAATTCAGCGCGGAAGCGGTCCTTAAAATCTGCCATCGACTCGAAAGCCGGTTGGCAGCGCCTCCAACGCGCAGCGCTTCCTACCAGTGCCACGGGCAGGACCCGCCTCAGCACGTCATCATCCGATGCGCCTACCGCAGTCTGATACGAATCCAGTTGCTGCAGGTATTCGCAAACGGATTTCACGTCTCCGTAGCCGGAATAGGAGGGAACCTCGATATTCAAACGCAGCTTCGAGACCGGCACTACAGGACCCGCGGTGGGAGCAGCTAGCTCCGAACCGAGCATTCGGGTCATCTCCGCGAACATCCCGGTCATCTGCCTCATCATTGAGGCGAGATCTGCGGGCTGCAACTGACCAGCAGCCTCCTGCGCAGCGGCCGCTGAGTCTCCCCCCGAGCCCTGCGGCTCCTCCTTCTCTCCCGTCTCTCTCCTTGTGGTAGGAGCCATTTCCAGCGAACTACCCAACAAAAAGCTGGCTCAACCACGCCAAACTGTAGACGCGAAATACAGAGGAAGCCGCGCTAACTACATACGCAACGCGACAAACACACTCCACACACAAATCTATGATGGAAGCAAAAAACGAACGTCAAGACAATACATTCGACCAACGGTGCTGAACTACAGCCACATTAAAATACAAAAAAAAACTACAGTAGGGACACGTCAAAATACACAAATGACTAATATCCCTAAGACGCTAAATACACTCGCAATGTAACCACTCAGGCCGTTACGCGAACAACAGAGAAAAAAACGCAAGAAAAACTTCAGGCATCTACAGCCATCGTAAAACCTAAGCAAACTAAAACACTGGCCTCAAAACTAATTTACAAACATGCATCTACACGGCTCAAAGCCCTGGTCTCCCACTGCCAAAATGGCGCTTCCTTCCCGGAACAAAGGAATGCCGTCCCAAACCGCAGTGGGCCCCTTCCCGGCAGCCGCAGAGAGCAAATGTCCACGGGTGGGCTTGACATCAGCCCCACGTTCGGGCGCCAGATGTGGGCCTGCTCTCTACGGCATGCCAAGGAATGAGGCACACTGCGGTTGCGTGAAAGAACTCTTTACTTACATCTTCCAACGCGCTGTCGCCCGTCCGGGCATACACACACACACACCAAAACACTCTTCGCGTCCCGAGTTCCGAGTCCCCGCGCGGTTCTCTCTCACCACCGCCCGCCCCAAGTCTTGCGGCCCCTTAGCCGAACGGCAGGCGAGGAGGGCAAGGGAAGGGAGCTCACGGCGAGGGGCTCCGGGCAACACCCTCTAGGCCAGAAGGTGTGCCAAGGCGCTCCCCACAAGCTTTGCTCGTGTTGTTGGCGATTTATGTGCCGTGTGCGAATGTTTTCAACCAGCATCGAAGGTCAGACATTGCAGTGCAGCTGGCGATACATCGAATTTATTGAAGGAAAAGCCGTCGTATGCGCTCTTCTAGCGCCGGTGAACATCCTTTGTGTGTCGTGTTGTGTTCGTGCGCTATGATCGTACGGTGAAGAAGCTTGCGAAGTGAGGTGTTACCATGCCTGTTAGCCACGCTTTGGAATCCGTCAAATTCACCACGCTGGGAGCCCCGCTGGGAGCGACGTTGTTATAAGGTAAGTTCATTCTTTCCGAGCGCTCCTGTACATTTCATCATGACTAACGTTGTGCAGACCTACCTGAATGGCTATACTCACGACTTGGTTATTTGTCGCTATATAAACAGTGTTGTTCTGCATGCCGTCTCGAGATCGAACTAAAGGGTACGATTTCGCTTCAGCTTTTCAAAAATACTGTACGTAAGTGTAACAAATTGAAGGGGGTATTGTACCGGCACACATTTTGACATCAATCGGTAGTTTGACTGTCTTCCGCGCTGCTGTATTGCTTTCGCGTGTAATATATTTGTATGTGTCTTAAGCTAAAGGTCTAACAAAACCTTTGAAGGCAAGTGACGAATAAATGAAATTCTAGACGCAGTGCTGCTACAGAACGGAGCAGCAGCCCTGTATTGCCTGGTACGAAGTGTGCTAAAAAAAGAAAGAACACCATGATTAAGGTAAATAAAATGTTTGACGAACGAAGTTAACAAAAATGAAAAAAAAAATGAAGGAGGTCGAATCGAACAAGTGCCTGTCGGTTCAATAACAGACGCACGAATACTGCGCTATGCAAACACACCTGACAGCGCTAGGCTGAGAGGCAGATCTACCAGTCACAAACAGTATCGTGTGTTCAACCAGTTAAGAGAGATGGCGGTAAAATATACTTACAAGCTAAAGTGCTGGCTGCCGGCAATATATTTGCTTCCTAAATTGAACGATTGTTTGGAGAAAGAGCGTTCCCTCAGTGCAGAGCTAGGTGACAAACGTGGCCTAAAACGTACTTCATTCCAGCTAAAGAAATAAAGCCCAAGAATATAGAAATAAAGCCCAACAAATAAAGCCCTAAAGAAATAAAGCCCAAGAACAAATTCATTTATTACTTTTCGGAAATAGAGACTGTGTATCCGCAGAAGCTAGGGTTTGAACCCAAAGCATCTTTACACAAGGCTGATGCGTTACCTTGACACCCTAAAGGCAAGCAGACACTTTGGTTTTAAAACCAATGAAGAAAAAAATGTGCTGCATAAGGAGTAGTTGGAAACAGACTGCACACTGTTATATATTAGTCTTTTACCACAAAGTGCTAATTCTCTTCACGTATCTTTCTGGGAATTTCTCATTTTCCAATTTTTGTCTCAGGTGCTAGGCAGCTTGCGCTAGAACATTGTACAGGCGTCAAACTTTCAAACTGATGAATACCGGTTTTGACTAAGCACTTGCTCGACTTGCTAGCATAAATTGAAATTTGCAATTGCTTTAATCACAACCTGCTGATTGCCTTTCTCGGAGCAGTTTTGAATAAGTTGGGCTGAATGTGGTGTGAGTAATAGCAAAATCACTGAATAACATTTTGGCTGAACGTGGCATCAGACGTGCCACTGACTGATGCTACACCGGCATTGCGCGAGGGCTTAGTCGATCTGTTGTGACAAATGTTCTGCTTCTAGGAATTACCCAAATGATTGGTCGGCACGGTATCACTGTACTGTTTTAGTGCTGCTACTGTATAGAAAATCTCGCCAAGCAAAGGAAAAAAAAAAAGCTTTTACATTTTTTCTCATTTACAGCAACTCTGCTGTTTTTTCCTCTCACCAAACAAAATTGTTTCGTGTTCTCGTAGTGTGTAAACTGGCATCACGACCTTGTTATACTGGGACACTCCTCTGGCATTGTTACGATTAAGGCAAAAATGTCGATATGCCCATATCTCATATGATCTCTTCAAGCTGCTGCTTAGTGCTACTTGTTTGTTATACCTACTGCAAGGCACACACCATACTTCAGCGTTACAAGAGTGTGAAAGACTGCGAAATTCAACTTACATATTTTTTTCTGTCACGTTCTTTCTGGCAAGTTTTTTTTTCTTTCACTGTTCATGTAATTTTTTTCGACTAGTCGGTAAGCACAAAGTATTATGCGCGCATTTATTCATAAAGCCATTTGCAATGATTGCCTGTTGTAGTAACTTTAGTTTACAGTACCATCTGACACTAGTTTTTTTTTAATCAAGGCTACAATTTTGTAAACCAGCTCATGCAAGTTGACAGTTATGTAATTTTGTTTTGACATTTCCAGCATTGAAATTTCACAAAACCAAATCCACAGGTTGACAGGTATGCTTTTGGACAGGTTTAGTAGTGGCTCACCCAGTCTTGATAGGCCTAAGCGGATTTCTTTTGGGCCTCAAAGATGTGGAAGACACGATAACTAACCCATGCGAGTGATTTTGTGGCTCCCTGCGGGCATAGTCGTTCCTCTAGATTTCAAGTGCTTTCATGCGGAAGGCATTCAAGTAAAGGCGTTCCACTCCCTACCCATTGTAGAATTAATTGATGTGGTTAGCTTGCCTTGATGCATTAAAACCTGAAACAAGCTTATACATTTGTTGAACTGCTGTCTCCTTGCCTTGCTTTCCAAAAATACAAACCATCTAACATATAAAATAGGAAGCTACTTAGACCAGCATGATTAATAAGAAGGGACGCAATCATTTCGTACTATACTGGTGGAAACAAACAAGTCTGTTTCTTGTATTTTGCAGGCTACACAGTCAAGTAGCCAAGTGGACCCTGCAAGGCTCCAGTCCTCCCTCGCCGCTTTCGTGAGCAATAAAGCAAGCGTTGCCATGAAATACCTCACTATTTCACCTGCTCAATGCACACCTTGATTTTTTGCATTATTGAAGCAGACTCACAATATAGTTAGTACAGTCAACTGAACTTTACGAGGCATTGTTGAAATAACTTGATAAAAGACTAAAATGAAATCAAACGGGCTGTCTTGAATATGCTCAATAGGTTTTCTTTTGACATTTCTCAACGGGAACTCAACAGGAGAATCAATAGATAGTCAACACAGACTCAACTGGAACTCCACTGACTTTTCTCAATAGACTTTCAATTGATACATCACAACAGGAACTCAACAGGAAAAGTGTATTGAGAGTCAACAGAAACTCAATTGGAAATCAACAGACATGTTGAATATAGTCAATAGACTTTCAATTGAAACACAGCGTTGAGTTTGAATTGAAACACGGCGGCCAATTTTCAACGAGAACTCAATACAAAATTTCTATTCAAAGTCAATTGACTGTCAACACATTGTACTGAGTAAAGTCAATTGACTTTCAATTCAATCTCAATAACCATTTTTGTAAGGGGCTTATTCTTAGTGCGAAACACAATAGCTTTAGTTTTATTAGTATTTATTTTCAGTCCATTGAAATCTGCTCGTTTTCCTAGTTCTACAAGACTTTTATTTGCTTTCAATTCTAGTTCATTTGCCGATGAAGCGGAAAATAGCAAAGTGGTGTCATCTGCATAAATGACAAATTTCGCTTGTGGTCAAAATTAATCCGGAGCCCTCCACTACGGCGCGCCTCATCGCCTGCGTTGCGTCGGCGCGTTAAACCCTACAATCAATCAACAAATTTCGCTTGGTTATTAATCTGTAAGATATCGCTAACAAAAATATGAAATAAAAATGGGCCTAATATGCTGCCTTGTGGCACACCTGAAAGACGGCCGTACACGAGGAATATCTGAGTGTTTCTAAGGCAGGTGTCGCACACATTACGGCTAGTCAGAGGTCTCAGTAACTTCTCGTATTTTATCGCCCTTCACCGGTCCGCGCACGCACATCGCCCCCTCACCCGCGCACGAAGAGCGTAATACGACACGTTATCGCGCAGCGCATGCCGCGCATGCGCGCTCATCGACCAAGCGATGAAGTGCGTTTACATATCGACCGAGCCGTGAAGTGCGTTTACGTCGCTTATAGGGTGTTTTTGGACGATGGAAGGCCTACTGCAGAGTTTGTCCATTTACGCTATTTTTATATATATTTCAAATGTCCTTTCAAGGAGGTTTTTCGTTTATTCTTTGGTCTTTGGGGAAATGTATAAACCAATATTTTTGATTTTGTCAGATTTTTTTGTGAAAACTTTAGTTTTATTTTTATTTTTAATTTTTTTTCTTCAAAATTGTGTCCTACCAATTCTTTCTGCTTACGCTATTAAAGCGATTACAGGGCATTACACTACTGCTTCTTAATTCACTAGACTGCCACTTTTACTAGAACCCACTCGCTGTCACCGGTATTCTGAAGTGTCATTAGCAAGTTTCAGTCGTCGGTGCTTCCTTATATTCAGTGAGTCATATCACCGTTTCTTCTAGCTTAGCGGTCTGTTAGCACGTGGAAGGTAGGGAGAATGAAATCGCTCTAAACGCCACCTTCCATGCTTTGCAAATGGAATCTGACGCCGATGCCGCGCAGTTTTCGACTTATAGCACCGCTAATAATCTCGTGTTAAAGCTAAACCGCCGTTGGAACTATAGGCACATGAAAAGTGTAGCAGACCAACCAGTTTTCTTAAAATGCGACTTTACCTCACTGTGCGAAAATACGTTGGCGTGCGCGCGTACATGTGTAGACACTGGATGTTACCAAACGAGATGGCGGCCGGGCAGGATTTTTGCTGCCCAGAGGGGTTGCCTGCTCCCCAAAGAGGCTTCCCGCTTGCCAGAAGAACGAGGGGCAGCCGGTCACGAGCCACTCAAAGGGAAGGGGGGGGGGGGTAGGGTTGCAAAGCAAAACGACGGCGACACTCGATGCTACCGAACAACGATGGTGGACGAACGGATCGTCTGCTTGTGACGTGACTGACTGGGCAATGGGCAGCCTGCAGGGAGGCTGTCCATTGCGAGAAGATTTGAGCCCGGACACAACAATGGGGAGGTGAAAGGGTGGGAGGGAGGGGGGAGGGGGGGGGGGGGGGCGTCGGCGGCACCGGGGCGCTGCCTGGCCAGAAGCCTACATGCCTTCTTGCGAGAAGACTGTGGTGAGGGTGCATAATTTGGAGACGAGGTGCGGCCCGTCACTGGTCAGCGAGGGGAGTGCATCACAAGGCGGCACTGCAGCGACTACGTAGGGCCATGATTTAGAGCGCAGCTCGTAAAGCGCCCGCTCCTGTGGTTTAGAATAGCCCATCAGCGTCGGCCTTGTTGTAACCAGAAGAACAAAGAGGCCATCGAGGATAGTGCGAGCAGGAAAGCGGAGGATGAAAATATATGGAGAAAGGAGAAAATGTGAGGGAGGGGGGGGTGGTTATGCAGAGGTCGCGCGAGACACGCTCTCCGACGGCAACGCGCTACGATCTGACGCCAGAGAATAGCGCGCGCCACCGCTCGTTCGACGATGACGCAATCCCATCCTGCGACGCAGCAGCTATGCGCCGCCGAGGAGATGACTGCTGTTCGCGCTGCGCTACAATTTCGCATTAGGGAGAATCGCAATCATCAGCCATTTCTTTTTGTTTCCTTAACGAAACGACAGCGCGGTTTGAAACTGCGTGTTTATGAGCCAGAATAAAATGATTCAATTGTGTAAATGAACACTACTAAATTATTGGAAAATAAACAGGCGGAAACAAAGAATAATGCTTAACAAACATAGTAAAAAGTAACAGACATAAGCAGCCTTAAAGGAGCCATGAAGAGAAAATGCAAGTTTTTTTATTCCAAAGATTTCGTGTTTTATAGTGCCCCCAGCGCTTGTCCGGATACAAACGGTGCTTTATTCACTGAGAAATTAAACAATTTAGGTTAAAATTTTGATTTTCCCGCTCAATCGTGCGTTTTCGTGGTCCCAAATGACATCACAGGAACCGACCGCTCTGCAGCCTAGAGTACCTTCATTCACGCATCCGCCGTACAGGGTAGAGACACGTATACGCTGGCGCCGCCATTTCCGGTTGCTCGCTCGCCGCCGAAGCAAGTCATTGTGTCAAAACCGCGCTAAAATTATCGCCGCAACGCGGTTTACTGAAGAAGTTTGAATCATATTGTCTGTTTCGCGTTGCTAGGTCTCGTGGGAAACGAAAAGAATAACGCGTTGAGCCCGTTGGCCCAATTGCGGCGGCACGGGACCGTTCAAAGGTTGTCTCCACCCTGTACAGCGGTGTTGGTTTGTTCCCGCGTTTCTTTACGTTCCGTAACCTAGATGGCGCCACCATGCCGTGGCAAGCGTTTAGTTTGTTTTTGCCCGCATTTAAACCTGGCTTGTTTTTGTTCTGGGAGAAAATATTCGTTCCCTGAAACAGTGCTCGCTCGACAAATGGGGTCACGTAAGACACGGTTGCTTGCGTCAATCGGCCAGTGTCGTCTGAGACAACCCCAAGCCCCGTAGTGCTGTGCAGCTAAACCAAGCATGCTGTGCGCAGTACGAACAGCAGAACGCATCAGTACTTCTATGTTTACATGTGCTTTCGTAACTTCCACTGTTTGTCCCATCATTCTTATTGCTTTGTAAAGAATGTGCCCTAAATTTAAGCTCAAATCGCTCGTTCGCCTAGTTTGTAAGCTCTACCTAATTTGCGTCTGCTTCTGCCAGCCTCCGCCAATCGCAGAGCTTAGCTCATGTGACATCTTAGGTTCTGTTGCGGGAAATGAGCTGGTGGGTCGCATGACCATTCCCGTTTTTCCTAATTAGGTAGCTTATTTGAGCGAAGTCTACGTTAAAAGTGGTGTCAGTATGATTCTAACGAGACAATCTTTTGAATGAACCAAACTTGTGTTTTCTCTTCATGGCTCCTTTAAGTGTCCCTGCAAACGTTTTATTTCGTTTCAGGTAGTGTTGTGGTCGTTAAGCTCACATGGGAAACATTCAAGTTCGCCCAGTCAAACTATTTGCGCAAAGGAACCTACATTAAGAATTTATTGTTACAGTGACTTGACAGAGGAACGAAAACTCATCACTAAAAAAAATAAACACAGAAAAATTCAGTTTTTTTTCCGAACCCGTTACAACCCGTTTGAACTGGTTCGAAAAAGTTAAACCTGAACGGAATCGGGCTCCGGAACCGAATCTGAACTGAACCCGAAAGGCTTGAACCTGAACCCGAACCGAAACCGAAAAAAATTCGGCTCGACACCCTGCAACAATTTTTCAAGTAAACTGTACCCGCACCGTTCCGATGCCGCCGCCAGAGGAAAAAACACCACCACACCGTCGCCGGCGATTTCTGACCGGCGCACAGGTCTACTATGGCTAGGATGCAGCAGATCGCCTCCGGAAACAGGTAGACAATGATGATGATGATAATGATCAGATGGACTCCCTTTTGATCGAGGCGCCGGTTGTCAGCAACCGCTTTGAGTCTGTTATTGAACTTATTTTCCGTATGCTTAACTAACGGAACGAATTTGCCTCCTCCTTATCTTCCCTCTCCCAAAGAGCAAGCGTGGCGCCCTGTTGCGGAACCCACTCAAATCTCCGGCATCATAAAACTGTGCGCCGCACGTCCGCGTGTGGAAGAACTAAAACAATAACAAAGAAGTAAGAGGGCCTAATGTTTAATTTAAGATGGCTTATATTCCCCTCAAATATCTGTCCAGCAATGCTCTTGTGTAACAGGTGATGCCGGTGTTAAGGAAATAGTTGTAACCTAGGCCTCGATAAGATGGCTTTCCCACACAGAGTTGCACAGTGAAGCACGCCCGTTATCGGAGGGAGTGCCATTACAGAAAGTGGCTCTAACTCCTGTTTTATTTAGACTATCCCGAAACTAATTATACTAAAATTAGCCACTAAGGCAACTCGAAGGTTACATGAAATTTTATTTACTTTTCAAAATTATAGAGTTCACAGTGCCGTTATAAATATTTAGGAATAGTCGTCGGCTGTCAATACATGGTCTTCTACCGGAGGAAAAATACAGTCTCATTTTTGCCCCCTGCAATAAAACTCCAGTTCGTCAAAGCTTCATTCAGGTAATTAACCAGGGTGTATGATCAATCGCAAATTTCCAACGTGTTTTGCTTCGTGCACCCCTTCGACTACGCCCCGGTCAAACCATATTGTCCAGCGGCGGCCGCTTTTCTGATGTAAGCGAAAAACCGCCCTTGTGTTCACATTTCGGTAAACGCTAAAGATCCCCAAGGGGTCTAAATTAATCCGGAGCCCTCCACTACGGCGCGCCTCATCGCCTGCGAAGCGTCGGCGAGTAAAAACCTACAGTGAATCAATCAACGCATATTGTTGCTCACGTTGAGGCTCGGAGCCACAGCTTTGCGGGTCATCCTTCTTGACACAGTGGAAGGACACTGTATTCTTACTTCTTGTAGACCAGGAGCCAACCAACCAATACATCCTTATTATAGTCTACACCTAATTAACGTGTTGTAACCTAATGTTTTAACATGCGGGTTGAGGAGCGGGGGGTATTTTAAGGGGTCATGCAGACAAAATACAAGTTTGTTTTGCGGAAAAGATATGGTGTTTTATGGTGCCAACAGCACTCTCGAGGCACAAAACTATATTCACTGGGAAATTAAACAATTTAAGCCATTATTTTGATTCTCCCGCTTAATCGTCTGTTTCGTGACGTCTGTGATGACTTATGCAGGGCATGTACTGAAGCGCGCGTAAGCGTGCGGACTGCGGACTAAGGTTGCAGCGAACGTCGGACCATGGCCGGGATAGCAAACGTGCGCACGCTGGCGATCTAGCTCGGCCGTGGTCCATGGAGGAAGAAAAATGTTAGGAGGGAGCATGACGTCAGGCGGCCCAGCTTCGGCAAGCCAACCTCTTCTGAAGCCGCTTTCTCCTCTCCTCGGGCTCCTCCCGCGCAATGCATTATGAAAAATCCACCACGCTCAGGCCCGCGGTAGCATTTAGTGACTCCGGCGGGCTGCCGGTGGAGGTGGAGGCGAGCGCCGTCGCCGAAGGCGCCGTACAAGATTGTTCGCCCGCGTTGCGCTCCAAGCTTCGTGTCGTGGAAGTAGTGCCGCTGTCGCTGTTCATAGCAAGGCGAGACTTCGATCGCATTCTTACGAACCACCCTCACGAGCTGCAAGCCGAATTTCACTTCTGACGTTGGATCGCTCGAACCCGCCGCCGTCAATACATTCACAAGCATGGAGCGGCCTACAGCTGCGCGGTGCCAGGTGTGCTGTGACGATTGCGTTTGGCATTCTGCTGAGTTATCGCGTGTAACCACTGTCGTGGCGGCGGGGAGGTGGTGAGACTAGCTTTGGTTTCGCTCGCGCGCGCTTTTGCATACGTTCGCCTTTTCGGTGCTCCGGCGTGGTGGTACGTTTTTATCTATGTAAGTGCACTGGAAAACAAAGGGTTCAGAACCCTTATGTTGGGTGTGACCACCTCGCGTCGCAAGCAGTACGCCGGCTGTTTGCCCGCTGAGGACCGCTCGATCGCTGCGATACGTATATAAAAAAATTACACCATCTTCCCGAGGGGAACCTTGAGGTGATGCGAAGCGTCGCAGAGTTCCAATCCAATCCAAGCCAAGCCAAGCCAATCGAATCCAATCCAATGCCCCTCGCGAGAGAGTGTTCGCTATCGGAGAGGAGAGGGGGTGAGCGGCGGAGAGCGCAGCTGGCGCGGCGAGGAGAATGGGGGAGGGGTGGACGCCGACAACACCGACAACCACGCCGGATCGATGCAGGGACAAGGCGAGTGAATGAGACGCGTTCGCATCTAAAAAACCAATGCTAGATTACGCCTGGGAGGGACCTTGCTGAATCGTGGACTGACTGCGCCTTGACAATAAATGGTTAAAGAAATGGTTGATCTTTTCAACTTTGCCTGAGCGGCAAAGTTGAAAAGATCATCTCCACTTCTGCACGCGGCGGCAGCGGCACACAACTCTCCGACTGCGGCGTGAACTTCGACGGGTCCGAAAGCTCAGTAAACAAAGATGTTTTCTGCCTCTCCCGTCCGACCACTTTGCCCGCACGATCAGGCCGCTGCGCGTTTCGGGTTGCAGGCAGAACTGCGCGCAACGACTCGTCGCCGAAACTCGAATACGCGGACGGCCCGGCAACCAAACGGATAGACGCACGCACGCAGCGTCGGGGAAGGGCCACATGAGGCGCAAAGAACTACCGCTTGCCTGTCACGTGAGAGTGGAACACCTATCAGTTTTTCCTTTTTATTTTTATGACTAGGCTTCACAATTGTCACGTGACGCTCCCTCCTAAACTTTTCTTTCCTCCATGGGAGACGGCCGCCAAGGGGCTGCGCCCTAAAACAGCCCACCAGTCGACCCTGGCGCCCTCTCAATGCACCTTTCAGCGCACTGCCCGGGTTTTCCACTGATGCATTTTAACAGCGGAGCTGTTAAGCACTTATCGGTATAGATTTACATCGTTCATACATTCGTTAACCTAGTGCGCGAAAAATCGCCGCATGGGTTCATTCTTCGTTTGCGACTTGGGCCAATTGGTCATTTGAAGGTTTGACGATCGATTGGACGCGCTTTCACGAAAGTGGGCCGCACTTTTATCGAAGGTTCTGACGCAGTTTTGACGCTTTTTTGATGTAGGGAAGCTTTTACGCTTCTGCCAACTTTTTTAGGGAAGGGATGGTAAAGTTTTTTTTTTCTAATATAGAGCTGGTTGGTTGATTGATTAGGAGGTTTAACGCGCCGACGCTAAATAGGAGATGCGGTACGCCGTAGCGGAGGGCGCCGGATTAATTTTGACAATCTGGGGATCTTTAACGCCCAAATGTCGTACACACGGCCGTTTTCGCTTTTCGCCCTATCAGATACAATATAGAGCTGATGATGATGACGACGATGAGCAACTTTATTTGGCCCAAAACTAACAAAGGGGAGGGAGGGGCAGGGCAAAGAGTGTGCGATTGTAGAAACGCTACCCCATAGGTCTCTCTCTCTCTACCTCAAAGCTACGGCGCGTGATGTGGCTGCAAACTCTAGTACGCGCCAGCCTTACGCCTTCATTGGGTATGCTACGACCCGACGTTACGCCTAACGTTACGCTTTGCTGTCCAACGTCGTCTACCAAAATGCGCAGGTTGACACACAACGAATTTGACGTTGTGTTGTGCGGCGTTGGCTCAACGTTCAGGTTAACAAACGTTATGGCCCAATATTCGCACTTTCCAGCGACTACAGGTGGCGCGACGGCGTATACAAATTGGAGGCAGGGACGATGATCGGGACGTCGCGTAAGCGCTCGCGTCTGGAAGAAAATGCCAATCCGGACCCATTATGAATCTTCAGACCATATTTTCCCTTGCCGATGAGACACGAAGGTTCTTTGTCGAAGGCAGAGCAGTTTATAACGCCAGTCACACAGTGTTTTGCGGCATCATGGAGGCCACCGATGACATGCTGAGCATCGTGGGATTGTGCCTGAAACCAAAAGGCATCACCAACCAACCGCACTGCGTGAACGTTTGTTCGCAATTCAGGTTCTATAAAGGATGCTACACTTCCATCCATGCTCGTAAAATTGTTCAAGCACACTTTAGGAATATTTATTAGGCTCCAAGCAGAGCCCGGTAGACGCAACCGAGCACAGAGTTTTGTTATTACCACTTGCGCAATTGTGTCGGGTTGAGTGTGACTAATACGAGTAAATTATAACTTTGTGGGCTGTTTGTACAAGGAAAGATCCAACGGCGTTTATGCAGGTTACAGGTAACAATAAAAATACCGAAACTAAATATCAAACGCTCATTCCTCTAAGGCAGGGCCTGTTACATAAGCTGTGCTCTGCTTTCAGCGCGCTGTCCGAAACGAAGATGCCGCAGTAAAAAGTTTTATTTATTTATTACAAATACCTACATCACCCATGAGGGGGTTTGAGAAAGAAAAAAAAAGCAGAAAGTTCAAAACAGTAATCACACATAATGCTTAAAACAGAACGAACCACAAACAAACCAACAAAGCACAAAATACAACTAGAATGGAGCATTTAATAAAAGAAATCATCACGTTAATAAAAGAGCAATGACGTTCTCCTGTTTGTTCTTGCCTTCACTTTCTTCTCGTGCGTACGCATAGGAATGTCATGTGGCGGCACGGCGCCTTTCTTCAACCGCGGTTTCAGTGGCTGCAGACCATCAGTAAAGATGGTTGTGGTTCGTTTCCCCGAAGTCCGGTGTCGATCAGGAACCCAATCGCCCGGGCTCCGGTTGATTTGGCAGGAGGCTGGCAGGGCGATGGTGTTGATGTTCTTGGAGACGGCGGTCGAATTAACGTACCCGAGGCGTTGAGGTTGATTAAATGAAACGAAGAGTTTATATGCAGCTATTTATCAGTAGGAAAACTGGGTACATGAGTTATAAAAGGAAAAACTTCAAACTTCAGCTAGACGCTAGCTCCGAGTGCGCACAAATCACTCGAGCTCCTCAACTTCGTCTAACTCTCCTATTCTCGGAGCGTACACAAACCGCTCGAGAAACAACGGCCGAGACCCTGTCTCGCCGCAGGATCCGTCTAGTTGCCCGGTACGGCGCTGCACCCTAAACTTCCGACGCGATCCTAACCTTTAGCCTAGGGGGCTCGCAAATCCCAACCTAGCTTCAACGGTCGAGACTCCTTGTCCCGCCAGGAACTGCCCAGCTCGGCGCTCAGACAAGAACGATTTCTAACAGCCAATTTCGGCCTTATAACACCTCGAGATCACACTCTCTGGAGAACGCCCCCGTAGCGTTCGTACATGCGTAAGGGAGTGCCCACATTCACGTAGACAGCTGTCACTCAGAGCGCTATGGAATATTCAATGAGGCGCCGCCATCTTTGGGTCAACGGGACGCTCGCGGACGAGCAGGTGCGCGCGACCCCGCGGGGTGAGAGCGAAAGGCGGCGACAGTGCACTGTGCCGCCCGGGGGGCGTTAACAATGGTGTCTCGCGCGGCGCGCGCTTCGACGCCGGCAATCCCACCACCTCCGCACGTCACGTCGACGGGTACCCGGAACCCGGCGGCGCCGTCTGCGTTCTCAATGTGGGATTATCCCTGTGGCATTCGGTGGGCAAGACAATCCGTCTCCCGTGGGCGCCGTGACGAATTGGGCCCCAGACAGAGTGGCGGGTTCTCACGCGCAGCCCGGGCGCCTGGCCGCTGATCTCATAAGTGGACCTTACACCATCTATTAATAAACGACACACGGAACTTGCACGAAAAACACACCATCAATAACTTTAACAAGAATAACTTTAAGAATAACTTTAATGAAAACAGCGATGTTAGCCGAGCCGTCGGGCTGGCTTGCTACGCTAGATGAGAGAAGAAAAACAAAAAGAAAAAGAAAAGAGAAAAAAATGTTAAAACGAAAAGATGTCATTTGATGCGGCCAAAATTTCCAATCACAAAACTCTATCCAGTTCTGTGCTACGAAGAAACTCCAAAAGAGCTTTGATTGCACGCGCAGCCTGTCTGGGACCCGACCATGGACCCAAAATAGCCCGCAGCTCAAGTCCCGCACCAAGCTGCCTGCACAAAGATAATATGAGTTTCCGTCTGTGCACGGTGTACTTGGACACACGCATATAACATGATGGATGTCTTCTCGTGAGTGACATCTGGAACAAAGAGGTGAAGATGCCTGCTGGATTTTGTACAGGTAATGTCCCGTGTAGGCCACATTCAACCGCAGCCTATGCAGAATGGCTTCCTCGTGCTTGCTAAGTCCAGGTGGCATTTTGAAGGTGCACTTGGGATCAATCTCATGAATGGTGATGCAAGGCAACAATACGCACCATCCGGATATTGCTCCAGAAGAAGACAGCTTTCGCGAAGTGACTACTGGAAACCCCATTGTGTTGCTGGCACCTTTTCCAAAGCGGAGCATAGTTATCAAACCGTTCCGGGTCTTTACCTCTATGAAAGGTATGAACGCTGGCTTTTCGCGGCACTGAGCGATTTCTATACTGCGGTACACAGCACATTCGATTGCTTTTTGGTTTTGCGTTCTCAATCCCCACGTTTCCGAATGCTCCGGCTGCCTTCGCCCGGGACGCCGATCATCTACAAACAGCTTTGGAAAAAAAACGCGCGGCGGCGCCACCGTTGCTGTAAAGTGCGAATAGGCCTAACATATCGTCCCATACCTACTCATGAGATCGGCCGCTGACGAGAGGCTCACGACTGATTCATCAACTTCCATTTGACTGCGACGTCAAGACCCGCAGTCTGACATAACACGAAAGGGGATTGACTAGTGACAATGGCAGCAGTCGTCAAAGGTTCGTGGCCGACTCCCCATTTTCCAATGGCTGCAATGTCAAACGTGAACATACGCTTTCGTCCGAAACACTCGTTAGGAATCACACGTAGCTCTCAGAGCTTTCTATTTATTTTATTTTCACGACTTTTTACGACTGTCAGCTCCTCCAGTGTCAAGATCCGGCGCACCGCTCCGATCGGAGGTCGGAGCATCTGCTTGCGAGCTACAAACGGTCCGATGCCTGGCGGCGGAGGCGCCGGGATTTCGTCTGCTCGTCGGGCAGCTGGCCGTGACACAAGTTATACAGCGGTTACAGGCACTCTATTTTATTGCTTTTTTATTACACTGGACGCGACAATGCGCCGCGCACACGACAGGCGCAGCACGGTTGCTGGGCGAGCGGCGGCCGCGGCCGCGAAGTGGCGCAGGCTGGCGCAGGTAGCTCGAGCGATAGCTTGTTATCGCTCAACAAGGCGCAAAAAAACCTGCACATTTGAGAATTGGGTTAGTTATGTGATTGCAAATTGCATTAAAAATTGCCATCTCCGCCGCTTGCTAAAGCGGCAATAGGCACCGGACACTGCAGTTTGCGCGCGACTTCAGCGCCGCCTCTCGCCGCCGCTTAGCAACTCTGGGTCGGCGGATGTCGCGACCGGCCGTTCAGCGCACGTAAAAACACGCGCGCTGCGTGCGGTTCGACGTTGTGTGGCGGAAGTTTTTTTTAAGAAACATAGTCATAATTGCAAGTTGCAGGGTCCGAAAGGATCAAAAGGCTGCAGGAAAGAATTAGTGGCAGCGCCGCTACTGCTGCGCGAAAGACAGCCACAATCGCGAAAGGCAGCCTGCCATCGTTCTGTACAGGTTTCTCACTCGGGCAGCAGTGGGAGAATAACCGTCGCAAGAAATGATTTTAGCAGTTAGAAAAGTCAAGGAAGTAAGAAAGCCATGACATTTTTTGTCAGTAGCAGGAGTAAAATTATGAGTACGATGACTGTTTATGCGCAGCGCAGACACGAAGGACCGTAAAACTGAAACGTTTGCTTTCAGTGTTCATACACATCACGCGCTGCGATGAATCCCATGCCGTCGTATTAGCATAACACAAGGTATTACCGCTTCCGCCACTATTGTTTTATCAGTAGTAACCTTTTTTTAGCGACATTCACGGCACCGAATGGATTCCAAAAGGCGGCACAAGAATATGCATTCACAGCACTTCGCGGGTGATGCCAAAAGCAATGTCAAGACAGTCAATACGCATCCCGCTTACTGCCCTACTTTGTTCCCCTAAGTGTACATAGTTCGGCCACGCATTCAAAGCGAGAGCGTGGAAAGCTATCAAAGACAAGGTTGCATTCACTCGCGCTGACTTCTTTGATGCGTTTTGCGTACTCTGAAAGTTGAGGTTATTATTGTTTAGGCAGAGGATGGGGAGGAGAATTCTTTAATGCGTATTGCGTACTCTGAAAGTTCGCGTTATTATTGTTTAAGCAGAGGATGCGGAGGAGGAGGAAATACTTTTTTGTAGAATTCCGAACGGCCTGAACAAACTGTATCACAATTAGCCGCTAAGACGACTCTAACATTACTCACAAGATAGAAGCTGAAACTAAACGGAATGTTAGTAAAGACAACCGCCGCTCCGCAGCAGATTTCGAACTGTGGGGAACTGCGTTTACTTTGTCAACAGCTAATAACATTTGGAATGCGCTGTTGATAGTGACAACACCAACCGAGCTGAAGAAGGCCAACCGAAAAAGTAACTGTAGTGTGGATGCGCGAACAGATGAAACAATAATACAAACACGCTTCTGTCGTGGAGCGCCGTTGTATACGCTGGCTACTGACCTGAATTGGCGCTGTAATTAACATTCCCTTGCTGAGAATGGGATTTCGCAACGATGTCTGTCCCGTCAATTTCTTTCACGGCGCACACGCGCGCCAGAACGTACAATCTCTGTAACTTCTCCCACACGAGAGGCCGACAGTAGTAGTTCAGCCCCGTAATTGTCCGGAAATCGCACAGAAGCACTTGAGACACGGGGAAACTATTTGCCAGAACAGTTTTCAAGGTCGAGACACCTTTCAAAAACGAACCGAGAAGTGCCCAATATATGAACGCGCGGCCGCAGTCTGCCTCTCACCGACCCAAAGTTAGCTCAAGCTTCCGCGGGGCGGCGCTGGGTGTACTTATTCATTAGAATGCTGGTGGACGAAAAGCAGAGGGGGGAATATTGCCTAGGGCAGTTACCACCTGTAACAGGGAAAAGAAAGTATTTCGGGCCTAATAAGCTTTAGTGCCTGCCCTAAGCAGCGCTAGCATTAAACCAATAGTGTAAAACATCGTTATAATAGTCCTTTTTTGATAAGATGACATGTCATCACCCCGCTTCAAAGGGGAAACCAATAGGAATCATCATCATCATCGTGGCCTCTGAGCAGTGACCGGTGCCTATTGGCCGCGAGGCCCACCACTGGAGAGGCTGGCGCTGCGATCGTTTTGACGTCACTTGTAGGATCACCGTTCCTATCTTGCTGCACAGTTTGCTTGCAGCGCGTTACACTTCGCTTAGGAAGCGCGTTCTAAAGGTATTTACGTGTTAATTTCCGTCGTTTGAAGTTAATTCTCAGTGCGTCAAGCGCAGTTTGACGTCATGGGGATTTTATAACCGTATCAACTGTGGTACATTCTCCGCTAACAACTTGAGCGTGGTGGCGTATGACGTATGATACCAAAGCGTAAGCTGTGGCTCGTTTCCCCGATCAGCAATATATACTACGATGATCGCCAAGCTAAGTTTCTAGAGTTCCCTTGTTTGCAACAAATGTATAAAGCAGGAAATCGTGAAGCGTTTACTGCTCGCAGAAACGCTCCGCGCACACACCCGCCGTGCCTGCCCGCACGGCCGACGGAGCAGCTCGAACCGATGCAGGTCGCGGCAGCAACAACTTGTCGCCGCTTTTAAAGGGACACTGAAGTGATATGTAAACATTGCGGGATTACTAGCGCAAATTGTAGTCCGGAGTCCCCAGGCCATGTTTCGACCACTCTAGGCGCGTTTACGCGATTTTATTTAGTAGAAAATATAATTCGAAAATGCTGTCCTCCTCTCTTTACGCTCGCCCATTTTCTGTGGCGTTTTCGTGTGACGTCAGGTGGGGAGGAGCTGGCAATTGGCTGGCTGCGCTACTGCACGGCTCCCCGGCCTTCAGACAGAGTCAGTCGGCCCAGCGTTTCGTCCGCCGGCCGCCGGCGGGTCGTCGCAATCAAGGAGGTTAAAAAAAATTGCTTGGTCGCAATTCGTTCGCTTAGTTGAAACGAAGCCAGGACACGTTTGTGAATGGAAGAATGTGCCTTTCTTTACTTGGTTTGTTTGTGCACTGTATCTAGCTCCAAGTCAAGGTCGCTTCACACAGGCGCTGCACAAGCGCACATGCGACGCTTCGCTGACTGGTACGCCAGTAGGAAAATATAAGGCCTCTTGAAGGCGGGAGAAGAGTCAGCGAAGTTAATATACGTACTAAATAAATAAAATCAACTGATATTTTTACCGTACAGCGTAAAACTAGGGCGCGGGAAGCACTTTTTTGCGCTGGGCGAACAAGAACAGCGGTCAGCAGCACGACTACGCATCTGCGAACGCTTTTCCGTCTACGAAATGCAATTGCTAGACTTGAGCTACTGTGGAAACTCGGGCGACGCTTACTGCACGAGCGCAGTACAACAAATAGTCCCCTAAGCTGCTTGAAATGCCAAAACTAAATAAAAGTGTAAACCGGTTGTGCAATATATACCTTATATTAGGAAACCCTGCGGATCCGGCTTCGTGGCCGAGTGGGCTGAGGCGTCATGTAGTTCACCCCGAATGTTTTGCAAGTCACGAGTTGGAATCCCCGCGGGTACGTGCTTTTTTTTTTTGTAAGTTAACTTTTTTGTTTTCCGCCGATGTTTTCTATATTGAGTTCACCTTTTTTTGGGCCGCAACGTTCATGTCTACACGAACTAGTTCACAAAACACGCGCAGGCTGGCACTGGCGTGCTAGCGAGTTCTCGTTGGCGTGCTGTTGCCATAAGCACCGACTGCTTGCAGGCAGTGGGCACAGGCCAGAATGAACAGACCCTTGGCCTGGTGCGAACACGCTTTTTACGATACAGGCATGAGGGAGGCAAGCTCCAAATATGGGGGAAAAGCGCATGACATTTGGGCGTCTGCGGGTACGCGGAGGGCGTTCATGCACTGCGTAGGTCTCGGCTAGTGAATGCTACGACTACAAGCCGTCCTGGGAGGCTTATCTTGTGCATTTTACAGCCGCCAACATGGCAGAAGCGCGGTACGATGATTACTGAGGTATTGAGAATGCCCATCCAACAACGCCATTGGTTATGTTTTACAGAACCGAAACCGAAACCGAAACTTGTTTGATTGCTAACCTTGGGCATCGTCCAATCACGGCGCCCCTCCTCTCAACGTCACAGCCTTAGTTGGTGCGGCCGCCGCAAAGCGCGCATGGTAGTTTTTCTTCTTTCGCGCTTTGTAAAATAATTACCGATTTGTCAACCGGATAAACGATGAAAAGTGTGCTAATTTGAGCCAGTCTACGCAGTGCAAGCAAAAACGGGAGCTTGACAAATTCACTTCAGTGTCCCTTTAAAGCAAAGCTTTCTACCTCTACCCCCCAAGGGTTCTTTCGCGACCGTTGGTGTCACCAGAAAACTCCAGCCAACAAATAAAAGAATTTAGTGGCACCGCCGGGAACCGAACCTGGAACTAATAGACTAACAAAGCGACAGCCCGTTGTCTTACCGATTTAGCTACGAGCCCACGCGAACACGGGAATACAAATGGTGGACTCACCAAGCACATCTACGGGTTTACCCCCTGCCTTCTCGCTGAATGCCACGTGAAAGCGTCACACGACCACTCACGCCCGTCTAGCGGCCCTGTGCGCACCTTGCTCATGTGCTAAGAGTTACAAAAATTAAAGGAAGCTCACACCAATCCATGGAATCTCACTTTTAGTACGCCAATGTGCTAAAGCCTGTGGCCTTCAGTGTTCACGTAAAAAATCACAGCTCCTTGTCGTCCGCCCTCACGCCAAATCAAGGAATACATTCAAACACTACTTGATGACCAGACCATCACTCCAAACCCCAGCATCAAGATCCTGGGCCTACATTTCCAGGCCAACACGAAGAGTGACGTCTCCTTGCAGCGCCTCAAAAACAGCATTAATCTAATCATACACATGATCAGGCTAGTTGCCACCAAGAAGCGAGGCCAGAAAGAATCCGGTACCTTTCGATTAATTGAAGCTTTTGTCCTCTCGAGAATTACTTACGACAAATTCCTATCTTCTTGACGAGGAAGACATAGAGATGTTTTATATAATGATTAGAAAGGCGGTTGATCAGGCCATTAGTCTTCTCAAGAGTGCGTCCAACCTGAGGCTGCATAGCACGGGCTCCACAACACGGTGGAAGAGCTGATAGAAGGCCATCTTTCTAACCAGAAGGTCCGACTCAGAACTGCGGTGGGTAACCGCATGCTTCACCAGATTGGCTGGGCAGCCCAGAATGTCACTCGGCTTGACATACTCCCAGACTCTTGGCGACTAAAACTAAAGATGCTCCCTTTGCTTAGAAATATGAACCCGTCACATGACGAGGTTCAACGAAAAGAACGGGCTCAAGCGCTAAACACCACCCTCGGTGGGGCTCCTGCAGTTATCTACACAGACTTCTCCAAACATCGAGGGCAGCAACACGCCATCATCGTGGCTACCTCCAGAACCAACCTCCTTGCGTGTACCTCGCTTAGGACCCAACAAATGACGGCAGCAGAAGAGGCAGCCTTCACCTTGGCTCTCACTCAACGAGGGGTTCAGAGGGTAGTCACCGATTCCCAGCAAGCCTACTGGAATTACTGGGGCTCCTTCCCGCAGCCTACGCGTCTTCACGTAATGCATCCGAATCGCTACGACGCTGAACGTAAATTTTTCTCAGAAGTAGGAATACTCCGCCCCGTAATCGGGGTGTGCGGCTTTAGCCCTGAGCACCCTCCTCTCTTTCCGTCAACTACCCAGCAAGAGCAATGGGAGAGGCTGCTGTCCAGGCCTTCTCTACCTACCCAGCTTCAGCGGGTGGACAGAACACATGCCGCGCGGACTGCATATGGGTCCACAGAAGAAGGAATCGCTCCCCATGGCTGCACTCTGGGCCGTTCAGAAATCTGAACAGAAGTATTTCTTCCTCCTCCTTCTCAGCCGCAAGTCTCGTCGCCTCCGTCCGCGGCGCAGAGACGGAGAAGTCAGACCGTTTAACACCGGGTTGGAGCATACTTTGATTTTATAAAAAAAAGTTTCCACTCTTGTGCTACACCAATACAACTCAACCAAACACCGTTCATGCATCATGCATTGATTTAACCTTACCAAGAATATCTCTTTGAAGTAATAAATGGTGTGGTTAAGTGCATTTCACTTCTCTCTGGTTTTACTATTTGTAGAGCGATGTGAGTGATTTTAAGTGACGTCGCATGAGTAATCGTTATGGGTGCCGTTTACAGCTTTGCTTCCCAACCACATTCACGGGGTGGATTGGCGCGATTTTTTTTATTATCACACTAGTTGTGGAAAAGTAATTCGACAGCGGTGAATGTGAATGTTAGAGTGGTGAAAAATGGTGCGAGGTAGTGTCATCAGCTGTGGTTTTGAAAGCGATGCTCGAATATGTGCCGCGATCTACGCAGACCGTCCCCGGAGGTCGGTCCGGGCGCCGGCCTTTTCACATGCGGTGCGGCGAGCGGCCGAAGGATATGATGCCTGCGCGCAAGCATCGTCCGAGGCCGTGGCAGGTATCTTGATCATCGATCGCTTAAAACGGCATTCACCGCCGATACGAAGTTACACATGCAAGAAAGGGGGTGACAGTGAAGTGAAAAGTTTTATTAGGGCCTCCCATTCGCAACTGTAACGATAGCGGCGAAGAAATAGTATCTGTCGCGAGGTTAAGCCTAAAGTTCCGAACATTCGATTACGTGCATCCGAAGCCGGCGGCGAGCGCTTCGAGAAGACCCTCTCGTCGCAGGCGTGCGTGCTGTTTGGGTTCTCCTATCACTTTGGGGGGGCCCCACCGCTCGGTTCTCCTACTTTAAAGCTCCCAATTACCCCAAATCATTAACGACGTGTTTACAGCCTCGCCTTCTGTGAGCGATCGTGAGTTTCGAAATTGATGCTATAGGAAGGCAGGCTCACTGTAAACAGACAAGAGCCCACGTTGCAATTATACATTCCAACGCCCAAGTACTAATGAAAACTAAATATAGCCATGTCCAAACCCGCTCGAAGGCGTTGAAAACTCGCGTTCATACCATTCAAACATTGTGGACAAGTTGTCGCGAAAAGTAAACATATCAGCCGTGCGCTACGGCAGTGATCGTTAACACAAATCCGGGGATAATTATGAAAAACATTGTAGGGAAATAGGCACTGCTCAAGCCAAACTGCGCATCATGGTAACACTTTTAAGCATGAGCGGCGAAGCAATCCGATCACCGTTCTCACGTAGTCATTCATTTATCGGGCAAGGCGAGCAGTACGCGCGGTCAGATCACAAGTGAGCGACGCGCTTCCGTCGCTGTTAAAAGGTGTTTCCTTGCACACAGTCTCGTACAGCCGTGAGCTGAAGTAAACGGACCACGGGAGCGGTGGCCAAAACTAATCGCTGCGCCGTCTGGTTGCGCGGCGCCTGCTGTCGAGAACGCACACAGCGCAGGCGCGGCCTAGCAGTACAGCACACATGCCGCTATCGCTCGCTGCTTCGCGATTGTCTCACGCTCCGATAAATTGACGCCAGGGGAATCACGCCGCGCAGTTAGAGGAACACTGCCGGGCACCGCCCTATCATTGAAAACGATGCGACTCACCTGATAAGTGGCAATGGTGCTACGCTGTCACGCATAGCGTGCTGTGGTTGCGTTGGGCTCGTAGCCTTTTTTTATTCAAAAAGCACGAGGTTTTTTTTTTGTTAAGTCATAAAATTTCTCATTTGATATCTGCTGTCTTGTTGTTTGTTCGAGTTCGTGTTTCATGTTTTTCGTGTTGTTCGTGTTTTTCGAGTTTCGAGTTTCTGCATGAGAGTGACAGAGTTGGGTCCCATAGCTATTTGTGTACACAACAACAATTGACTGTCTTTGTGGCCGCTCAGCGGCCTATAGTATTGGCTAATTGATAGGTCCTCCTCACTCTCGGTTGAGACATCTCTTTGGGAGGCGGGACTTTCGTAATTAAACAAAGATTATGGCGGGGTGAAGGAAATAGGGCTGCCCGCAGAACTTGGGATTTGCCCGACCTTTGATTTTTTATGCCAGTGGTACTCGGCCGGTAGCGTGCGAAAGACTCCTTCCGGGCTTGCAAAAGTGGTGAGGGACCCCACGATGAAATATGTTGATACGTGTCCTATTGTCGCACAATTAACCCTTGCAGCCAAAGTCGCTCATACACATATCTATATGCACGCCCTTTGAGTGTGGCTTTTCTGCATAATTTAAACGTTGTGCAAAAAGCCAGCTTTAAAATTTGTGCTGTGCGGAGGCGTTATTCTAACATGTCATGCGGCAAATCCCCTTTTTTTAGTTCGCGGCAGGGTTTGGAAAAAAAAAGGAAGTTGGGAGTATCGCGGAGGGACCCACGGAGTTCCTCTTCTCCCACGTTCCTCTTTTTTGTCTGCGAACCCCCATCTATGAACGACAGCCCTGTGGGATGCTTTGTAAAATATTACGTGTAAATAAACGTGGCTGTTTTGAAGTATACCGTCGTTTATTTGCCGCATGCCGTCGACCATATGCTAGTAATCTTTTTATCTTCAATCGTCGACTGAACGACCCTCTTTGGATCAAATCCTTCAATTTCAACTCATGGCACATAAGTGCGCAAGAACTGTCAATAATGTTTTCAAGTGCAAATCAATTTAATCTAGAAATGTAGTTTGCATGCAGTTCGATAGTCGCTTAGAATTGAAGGCGTGGTTCAATGGTATCTCATATCGCAATATAGTTTTTGAACATAAAATGTATGTGTCGGTGCCTCGAACTTGAAAAATTGCGAAGCTGGCATTTCCCGAGCAATTGCAAAATGGCACATATGCCGCATGCGGCAAACGAAGTTTCATAAAGCAATGCAGTACATACCTAAACACAGCAGTATTTGTCAAAACATTGGCATGTAAGGTTAGCATCAATAATTTTCCCAGTTCGCTGATATTCTCGGGAGGCTGTGATTTCGCATCTATCCTCAAAACCGACAAAGATGGTGTTGTGTTTTATTTTCTTCGACTGTCCAGTGATTTTTTTCTGCTTCATTTTCTGCTTTAATATATGACGCGGGGGGGTGGGGGAGGGAATTGCAAAAAAAAAAAAAAAGCTTTAAGCCCGAGATAAGCATCAGCGCGCCAACTCTGCCAGCGGAGCCGCGTTGCCGCCGATTGCGCCAGCGCGCCATTTCCACTCAAGGTGTATTGACCCGCAGGCAGTAAAAGGGCAGCGCGGATCCCCTGGCGTCAATTTATCGGAGCGTGAGACAATCGCGAAGCAGCGAGCGATAGCGGCATGTGTGCTGTACTGCTAGGCCGCGCCTGCGCTGTGCGCGGTCTCGACAACAGGCGCTGCGCAACCAGACGGCGCAGCGATTAGTTTTGGCCACCGCTCCCGTGGTCTGTTTACTTCAGCTCACGGCTGTACATGTCATGTCACAAGTATTTCATAATGAATTTACAGCGTACTTTTCTCGGCATCAGTTGCATCGCCCTTGGCGTTAGCTGGCTGCGTGCGAACTGTGGGGCGCAGCGGCGCCGGGAAAGAGCGAGTCGCTGATTGCTCGCCCGGATTATTCGGGTTGCATACAACTTTTTTAGGTAATTTGCACATCAAATCCACAAGGAGCGGCGTGGGGACGGTGGCCACATACACACACACACAAAAACACGCGGCCGCATACGCACAGGAAATTGGTTGTAGCAGACGACAAACCGACCCGGCGTCCAACAAGTGACGTCATTCGTAGGTGGCGCCATGGTATGTCCTCGAGGCCAATAGATTATTCACCGCAGTGTTACGCCTAACATCTGCACGTGGGCCTGTAGGCGGCCCGGCCGGCTGCTCCAGGGCGCGTCTCCCCATCCACTGCCTCGCGCGTCGCGCGCCGTTCTCTAACCGCGGCAGCACTTGCATCGCGTCCACGGCCAATGTTTGGGCGGCTGATGAGATCAGAACGTAGGGGCTTTAGCACAAATTGCCGCCGTGGCGGAATCGGCGGTGCTACGGCAGCTCTGCTTTAGAAATAGGCGACTGCAAACAGTGATATCCGTCCGACAGTCGCATCTTCCGTGTGAGCGAACGAGCTGGCCGAGCGGAAGTCCGCCTGCAGTGACGTCACGATCTTCTTCAGATTTCTCCGCTGAAAGGCTCCGTCATGTGAATACCGCTTAAAGTCACAAGGAACTGCGCCCATTGATTTGCCGAAGCACCATATGCGGCAACTCTGAGCTCCGTATATGTCGTGGGCTCCGAAGTGGAGGAGGAGGGGGGGGGGGGAGGGGGGTGTTCGATTTCCCTGTTGTGAAAAAGAGGGGTCCAAGGACCCTCCCCTCTAGTCTTTGCATGAATAGACAAGTCCTCCAAAAACAACAAGAAAAAATGGCAGCAGGAGTGGCCCAACGCGTGAGGCTCAATGCGACCGTTTCATTATCAGACGCTCATCCGGTCTGCTAATGGGAATCGTTGTTTAATACACCATTCATTTTGTTTCTTTCCTTATATATTTTCACCTCCCTACTACTAGTATTAGAGGTTCCGTGTACCGATAAAGTGGAGTCAGTTATATCCTTCCCATAATTTTGTTCACTATGTCGACTGTATCCCGCGTGAAGGCGCTTCGAGTGCTACGCAGATGGTGTGGTTGTTCTCCCCTAACCAAACAAAAACTTGGCCGCGTATCTGCTCCTTTCGTTGCAAATGTCGACGGAAGGCGATAGTCGACTGGCGCCCCTGGCAAGTAACTGCTTCCCTTCTCTTTTCTGCTAACCTCTCATGCTGTTCCTCTCCCGTCTCGTTCCTCTCAAGATAACACGCTAGAGGTTTGCGCAAGTAAATTTAAATTTACCACGTTTAACAGCTCCATGTCAGGTGCATCGATGCCAGCGCTGCGGTACGACGGAAACGCGCGTGAATCGAGGCACCCTACTACAACGTTTATAAAACCCCGTTGCCCAGCTCCACAAGCGTTTCAAATGGAACTCGGTACCCATCTAGTGGAACCTTTCGTCGCTGTTGCCATTTGATTCCTTAAATGCCGCCAGGAGCTATAGTAGCGCGGGCGACGGTTTCTTCACTGTTGATGCAATATTTCATTTGCTATCGCCAATACCAGGCGTGAGTAAAGAGCTATAGCAGCAGGCGACGGTTTCTTCACTGTTGATGTAATATCTCATTTGCTATCGCCAATACCAAGCGTGAGTAAATTTTTAATAAAGGAACACTGCAAACATCCCTTATGCATTGATTGCGTTATATTTGCGTAATGTCTTGTTCTTGTTCTACAATGTTGACAAGTATATGAACATTACCACATGACTTAAACGTTTAGATTTGGCAGTGGGTATATAAGACTTTTGCGCAGTTTCTGCTAACCAAAAATAATATGGCCACCAAAGGCACGGCGTGAACTATGGTGTCTGAGCCTCATGCCACGGACATTATTGTAAAGAACCTTCGGTGCGGTAGACTAGTTTTTTTTTGTGAAATTGTGTGATGTTCACTTCCTTTCCTCTGTGGCACATTTCGTAAATCCTGTGCCCTGTCGACCCGTGTACTAGCAGCTAACTACAGCGGGTCCTAGCTGTAACTAGTTTTTATTAAATTCTCCTTACCTAGGACTTCTCATCGATCCCAAACTCACCTGGAGACCTGCCCACAATGCTCTTGAAAAAATTAGCAGTGGCTTACGTCGACTATTCGAGGATATCGTAGCGTGAGCTAACGTTAAGCTGGTTATTCTTAGCTTTCCTGGTTATCTAGGAATAGCTTCAATGACACAACACGGTTTACGCATTATGTGACACATGTATATTTATCAAGCGGCTCCGGCGCAGCGTCACCAATCACCCCAGAGCTAAGCTGGTCCCACAGGCAAACGCCGGTGTTGCTGCGACGCACGAGCCATCGGTTGCACACCCGGCCACCCCTCGCATGATCATCAATTGAACCAGTCCGCCACGTGCGGAACGGAGGTCGGCGAAGACGCTGGGTGCGTGGGGTGTGTGAGAGACGCCGGGGAGCGAGCAACGTTCTCTGCGCCGTGTGACGTCACTGCTCCTCGCGCATGCCCAGCACGGCTCTCCAGGAGCCACTCGAAACTGCCGTTCAACCTCGGCCAGTGTAGCTCACGCTACAAAGCAGGCTGACGCTGCCAAAAATGTCACCCGCAAACTCCACGCCCACGGGAAGGGCTGCGCACACACCTGGGCACTTCGCATCTACGAAGCCATAGCAGGTTAAATTACCGGTTCATCTACGCGATACCCCTCGTCAGCCTCATTGCCACTCAATGGCGGCGCCTCGACTCCCACCAACGCGCAATAATTTGCTTGTGTCTGGGACTTCCGCGCAGCTCTCAAGTAGCCAAGACTCTCTTTGAAGCTCAGGCATGGCCCCTCTCCCTGCAAGCCAAACAAAGGGGCCTCCAACACATCGTCCGCCTCCATAAAACGCAGGACGGAATGGCACTCTTGGACCGCCTCCAGTCAAGACCTCAGTCACAAATGGGAGCATTGTCTACATTATTCCAAGAAATCTTCCCATCCATACATAAGCACCACTCAACCTCAAACCCGGCCTTCCCCCTCATAAAGGACCCCCACTGCGCATCAGCACCACCTTACCAGGCATCACGTCAAAGCGCACCACCCCCACATGCGCCCTGTACCAAGAAGCAATGGCACGTATACAAGAAACCTTCGCTAACAGTACACACCTTTACACGGATGGATCCATCCTTCAAAGCACCGGAAGAGGCGCAGCTACATGACAATCATACCTACCATCTCAACTTTACCGTCAGCTCCACGGCAGCAGAAATCGCAGCCCCACATATGACCTGTAACATGGCAAAAGACCTCCTCCCACCCGACACCATAGCCATCTTCTGTGATTCCAAGGCCGCATTACAAAAGATGCGCAACCCCAACCATGCTGCCCCATGCATCCACAACCTAATTAGAAAGATTCACCAACTTAAGGAGAAGGGCACAAGGCCCATTTCCACTGGATACCAGGCCATAGGCCTCCAAGGAAATGAGAATGCGGACGCCATGGCCCGTGCTGCCCACAACTTTTGTCAACACTCCCTCGACGTCTTCCCCATCGAGTAGGCCCGCAACATTATCAATCGACACCTCAGTGCATCCCACCCCGACCTCCGAATTTCCCACACAAGTCCTCCGCATCATCTGCCAGCCCACGGCCTCTCACAAAAAGACCGCTCTCTCCTCCTCTACCTCAGGACAGGCTACTCCTGGACAGCCGAACGCAAGGACAGGTTCGCCCTTGTGCCACCTATGCCATGACGCAAATGAGACAATTCAGCACTTCCACTGCGAGCACCCTAACCTTGACTCCCCTCGCGCCTGTGTCATCAACACGCTGAGAAGATTTGGACTACCACACTCCATACTTCAGGGGAGGAGGTCGCTGCGGTCGCCGAGGTGAGCGGACGTGTCTCACATCGGCTCCGTCGATTATGATCCATAGTGCCGGTCATTCACCGAATATCGAAGTGAGACCACTACCATCTTGTGCAACAAGGTGCAAGCAACACGCCGGTACCAAAATTTGGTGAGTAAATCCGACTTTTCGCAGTTTTTTGGGACTGGAAAGTCCCGAAGCGAGGTTCCGGAGCTAAGCCTAAACGAGGCCTAGCACGACTTCGGGCCGGCGTGCCACGTAGGCCACCCGCCGCCGCGTCGACGCCGCCGCCATACGAGCGACATGGCTTCGGCGATGGAAACGGAGTGCGAACCTGACGTTCGAGAAGAAGAAGTGCAAGCCCTACAACCACAGCTTGGCCATCTCGACGGTCGTACAGCTATAACGGTACAAGGCGAAGACCTACAAGACAACGACTTCGCGGGATGGGAGACCGCCGTGCGGAAGCCACGTCAGCACAAGCCAACATCGCAGTCCTGTTTCGCCGGTGAGGCCACCCCCACCAAGCAGCATGAATCGCGCTATACCCAAGCGCAGTATGTCAAGAAAGTTACTGCAAATATATCGCGACCAGCTCGCATGCCGATGAACATTCCGCGAGAAGAGAGCAAAATCATTATACGGCCGAAAGGCGGTCTGAACACGGGACGCGTCGAAGCCCCAACCACGGGGCGGCCTCTCTAGCATCCACCGTGGTCCCGCGTAATTCGCGCCAACAGCGCCAAATCCTCCCCTAGTGGTACGTGGCGTCTGAAAAACGTTGCATTTATTGTCATGGCAACGAGTGGCGAGGGGAAAGGAGGTTGGTGACGTCGCTGACGCTGATGACGTCATTTTTTCCGCGGCAGCCGGTCCGGGCCGCCGCGCGCCGGCCGCAGCAACCGACGCTCGCCCAACTTCCGTGCCTGTGGCCGGTCGCTGCTCATGGGCCGCTCGGCAATGGCACCAGGCGCTAAAGTTGGACTAGCGGCGGCGATGCCTCGGAATGGCCGCCGCCCGTCGTTTCGTATGTGTATGCAGTAACGTGTTTAACAATTGAACGAAGAAAACATGTTGGTAATAGTACGTTTTCTGGTGTCGAATTGTTGTCTTTGTGGCGACAATAATTGGAGCGTTACACAAACATTCTTTTCGCTTTTGTTTTATTCAAAATTCATATGAAGACATCTTTGATTCGAAGTCATGAAAACACATGCACTACACAAAATATAATGCACATACATTTAATGTACACTCTGTTGGACTCTAGGCAAAAATATGACATGCAAATTTAGGCATGCAACATTGCAGAATAGGAAAAAAACGTGCAAGATGCACATTTAGGTACACAATAATTGATTACGCAAGAATAACTTTGAAAGTTCTAATCACTATACATATTTTTTTCGCGCACACCTCGGCGGGAGAAGAAAAGAACTTGAAAGTTGCGCTCAATTTATACTTATTTCTTGGGCTCGCCTCGAGACGGGAATGTTCTTTAGACATTCAAAAAATTCGTTTCAGTTCGGAGACACAGTAAACGGGAACCTATAATTTAAAAGAAATCACGCACAGGTATGCTTCAACGCCTGCCTTTTGGGCCAGTTAACGCAAACTCTGAAAGGAAGCGTTGACCCGACCATACACTTCCGAGAAATCTTGTTCACACCAACAAAATGCAGCGAGAAAAAACTGTTGCAACACAATAACCGTACTATTGACCACTCATTGCTAGATTATATCTGCGTACAAAAATAATGCGCAACCACGTCGTATAATACAGAACACAATCGCAACACAAATCGAGCGCACCCGTCTTTTATTTTAATGGCGCGTGAACAGTCTGATTATGAGGGGAGGGGGACGCGCAGAAAAAAAGTTTTCCTGTATTGTAAGCCGCATGTACCGAGCTCATTACTTGCAGATATCGGCTAGGTTGTCACACGCTACTCCCTAGCTCGTGTCTGGGCAGCGCCTCTTATCTCATCCTGTCCGATATCGATTCTAACCTTAGAACTATGGAACAGCAAAGCCACTCGCGATAAGATGACATGGCGCGGGCGCGCAGGTTAGATTGAACAGCAAAGCCGGCAATGCTACACTTTTTTTTATGAGCGAAACGCTTGCAATGGCAGCTGTAGACAACGCATGTATTTCGGCTTGGCCTTCCACTGCTCCCTGTGCAAATTGACTGGCATTGAACACCGCGGTTTTACGTCAGATTTTTCGGAGCACTGAAGCAACGTTTGGCAGCAGTTTTGCCGCAAATATCCCTTTTAGAGCAAGATGGCACCGGAAAATTGGTTAGGGCACGCCACCCCGCGCCAACAATCGCCGTGGTAATAGGTACGCAGTCAATGACGAGAAGCGCGTACAGTTGAGCGTGCCTTCTTTGTGAGCAGGTGCAGCGTGATAAGTTTGGAGGGGTTGGGGTGATTCACCACAGGAAACGTCCAATGAAGTCTCGAACCGTCCTCGACTTGGGGTCCCACCCAAGACTCAAACCCACTGCACGAAACAGCAACAAAAAATATATCGATAAGAATCCTGAATCGACGTTCAAGCAGTTACTAAGGCAATCGCAAAACAGCAATGCCGCCTCAAATTCACCTTACGAGCAAGAGTCTGCGCGCCGAATGCGCGTTTACTTCTATTAAAACTTTGTGTACCTGCAAGGCTGGGATATATTTGCACATTAGTTTCCACTCCAAGACGACTGACATGTCTCATTAACTTCACGTTACATGTGCGAAGTGAGTGCAATCAGTCGGCTTTTAAGGAATTCACTATAACTTGTACAAAGCTAATTTGCTTACCTGTCATTTTTGGAGAAGACGAGAAACTTGGCCGAACTGTTTCGCCCTGTGCTGCTGCACCACAGAGCTGCGCAGGACTGGTGACGCTCCTTCACCCGCGGCCTCATATTTAGAATACATTCGTATATATTTTATAATGCAGCGAAACTTTCAGCCCGTGGAGGCGTTTAGGCAACCAGCGCAGCCCTTCGCACGCCGGCTCGCTTACGCACGCACCGAACTGGCCCGCCGTGCGCGCCCAGAGAAAGACAAAAAAATATTGGCGCCGGTGAGCTGTTGCGCATGCGTGAGGAGGCGCGGAAGCATGCGTGGTGTGGAAAGAAAGAAACGATGAGGGAAAGAGAAGGGCCACGCCGCAGCACCCTGCCGCTAGGATCGCCCCAATTTTGAAACCGAAACTAGGCAGAGTCGCCGACCAGTGCCCCAACCCTCACGGCAGCCATATGGACGTCCGTAGGGATTACCAAAGCCGAGGCCATGCAGGATACGTTCTGCGCCAACGTGGCACAGAATATCATTGTAGTTAGCACCCCGGACGAGCAACGAGCGAGACGAGCGAGCTGCGCTCGCTGATCATTGGGGGACAGACTCACGAAGCTAACGCCTACTTCGCGGCTCCGCATGACACTTCGAAAGGAGTCATTCATGGGATTCCAACGCCGGACACCGCGGCAGACATCCGCGACAACATCATACACCCAGGGAACCCTACAGCCATCGAGGCCCATCGTATTGGAGAATCAACCGCGGTAATGGTCCTGTTTCAGGGACAGGAAATACCCTCTACCGCGAAATACGCCGCGACACTCGTCCGATGCAGCCTGTATCGTCAACACCATCAAGTGTGTCGAACCTGTGGCAAGATAGGCCACCGGCAAGATGTATGCCCGCAACCAAACGTGAAAGTGTGCTTCGCTTGTGGTAAGCCTAACCCAAGCGAAGCGCACGCCGAAGACTGCAAGCCACGTTGCAAGCTATGTAACGGCCCCCACCCGACGGGGGCGCCGGGTTGCAGCAACCGCTTCAAGATGCCATATTTGGTAAAGAAGCGAAGATGGGATCACGCGAGACCTACGTCACGGAAACGCGTCAGCATAGCGAGCGGGAACCCTGCAGAGTTTCCTCCTCTCCAGGCCAGCCAGCCAATGGGGAGACGCCAGCGCAGCACGAGCCGCAGCTGCACGCGCGCTGACGCCGCCCAACCGAATCGCGCCACGTCGCGCGGGCGGGAAAGCGGGAGCAGAAGCAAGCAGCGCGCCGCGAGTCTCGCTCCCAAGATTGTGCCGCGTGGACTGATGTGGTAACTAACCGGCGCAGAAGCAAGAGCCGAACAGCGCAGCTCGAGGACAAGATGCGAGCTTTACAACAAGCCAACGCAAACCTACAGACGGAGAACATGAGCTTGAAAGCTCAGGTCAGGGAATTGAAGCAAGGCCAGGAGGAAATTCTACGACTACTGCGTACGGCACAGCTACCCGCGGGAGCGCCTCAGTTGAACCCCGCACGCTCCCTGGGGACTGCACAGAGACCACCCAGCCTAACGCCGCGATCACAGCAAACGCCCGTTCAACGACAGACTACGCCACCTCAAACAGAGGAAACACCTGCAGTTACTCTCACAGCACCGGCCCCGCAACAAGAGGAGGAAGACATGAACGCGCAGGAGGTAGAAATATCCCGATCCTCGTTTAGAGACCGCAAGGCCGTGAACAAAGAACGTGAAAGTACTAACGTACGCTTCAGTAGGCTCGAGAAGCGCAGCGAACTGCAGGACAAGCGCCTAACTGCGCTCGAACGCCGAGTCACTGCAGGCTTTGCAAAAATGGAGGCACTATTGAACCAGCTTATTAACCCAAAGAATGGAGAGAGCAATCCCTGCAACCAATCGCCAACACCGATTTCACCAACATGGACCGAAACCTCACAACCCGCACAGGACTGAAGATCTGGCACTGGAACGCCAACGGCTTTCGGTGTCGGAAGGCCGCATTACAGCAACACATGACAAGCGCCGGACAACTGCCAGACGTTATAATGATACAAGAGACCCACATGGAGGACACACCGTCACTGCCGGGATACAGAGCCTACTCCAGGCCGCCCAGTGCGCGGGAGTGCGGCAAGGGAGCCGCGCAGGGTGTGTGTACCTTTGTGCGGAAGGGACTCACTTCCATCCACCACGAGAACTTTCTCGGCCGCAGCTCCATTGAGTACTGCGTAACCGAGATCGTGGTGGACAGAAGGAAACAAGAAGCCATGCTACTGGTGAACGTTTACAGCAACACCACACACGGGCAGCAGAAATTCAAGGCACTCCTACACAAGACTGTGAAGACTAAGCCCAACGACACGACGGTGGTGTGCGGCGACTTCAACGCGCCGCACAAAGAGCTGGGGTACAGCCGCACCTCGGTCAAGGGAAGGGAACTATTAGAAGAAGTGTCGAACGCCGGCTTCGTGCTTTTCACGGACCCGGACACTCCGACAAGGATCGGCACATCGACCACAAGAGACACGAACCCGGACCTCACCTTCGCTCGGCTCTCTGGCAAGGCAAGAGGAACGGCGACCTGGCACAACACCGGCCACAACCTAGGCAGCGATCCCTACATCATAGAATTGAACGTACCCACAACGGTGCACAACGACCACAGAAAATTCAAGCACAAGCTCACAGACTGGACGCGCTTCCGTGCCACCCTCGACGAGCTCGACCACAAGATTGACGACATCGAGGCATGGACGGGGCGGATCGCTTCTGCGGCCGACTCGGTCACCGCCGAGCTGGACGTAGAAGAAAATGTCAAGCAAGTCGACAGTAAGCTGGCTCACATGATCGAGGCCAGACAGTCCTTGCAAAGAAGATGGAAGAGGCAGCGACACAACCGGCGGCTCCGGAAACGGGTCGCCGAGCTGGGCCGCGCCATCGAAAAGTACAGCAGAGAGTTGTGCTCACAGCAGTGGTATGCGACGTACAGCGCCGCCGACGGACAGCTGCACAAGGGGCAGACTTGGAAGCTGCTGTGGCATCTGTTGGACAAGTCCACCAGGGGCCACCAACAGCACAAGCTCGCCCAAGCGATTTACACCGCCGTCAAAGAGCTGGGCGAAGAGGAGGCCAGCAAGCGTATCAACGCCAAGTACCTCCCCGTCGAAGCCAGCGAGACCCACACCGAGCATAGCGGCCCGGACAACCCTGAACTGGATCGGGAGATCGAGGAATGGGAGGTTCGAGCGGTACTGCAGGAGCTTAACTGCATGTCGGCCGCAGGGCCGGACCGGCTTCACAACCGAGCGCTGCGTAACCTCAACGACGGCGCGATCGCAGCGCTTACAAGATATTTCAACAAATGTTGGATAGAAGGTAAACTACCGAAGCAGTGGAAGACGGCCCGCACGGTCCTCATACCGAAGCCCGGCAAGCCGCCCAACATTGAAAACCTGCGACCCATCTCCCTGACGTCGTGCGTCGGGAAGGTGATGGAGCACGTCCTGCGAAACCGATGGAACCGCTACCTCGAAGAGAAGGGCCTGTACCCGGACGCCATGATCGGCTTTCAGGAGAAGCTCAGCACCCAAGACGCGATGATACAGCTCCAGCACGAGATCCTGGACGTGTCGGTTCCCACCAACGACAACAGAGCCGTCCTTGGCCTAGACCTGCAGAGCGCTTTCGACAAGGTGCGCCACTCGGGAATCCGCTTTCGACAAGGTGCGCCACGCGGCTGGGACTTGGACGAAGATCCTACAACTACATCAGGGACTTTCTGTCGAACCGGACGGTGAAGATCCAAGCGGGCAACCTACAACTGGACGAGAAGGCCCTAGGCAGCGTCGGCACGCCGCAAGGGTCCATGATATCACCGCTGCTCTTCAACCTGGTCATGATCGGCGTTGCGGAGCGGCTGAACGCGCAAGTCCCGCAAGTCCGTTACACGATCTACGCGGACGATATCACGCTGTGGGTGCCTGGCGGCAGCGACGGGCACATCGAGGAGACGCTACAATAAGCTGTAAACGCTATAGAATACCAGCTGGACGGCACCGGGCTCCGGTGCTCACCGCAAAAGTCCCAGCTCCTGATCGTCCCGCCGCCGGGGCGGTACAGGAGGAAAGCTACCGAAGACTCGGAGCGGATCGTGCTCCGAACGAGAGACGGGACCGTCATTCCGAAAGTCTCGAGGCTCCGCGTCCTGGGCGTGGTGCTCGAGGCCAGTAGGAGCAACGGCGCTACAGTAGACAAGCTCGTCACGAAGATGGGAACTGCAACGCGACTCATCAAGCGAGTTGCGACGCGACACAGGGGGATGAAGAAGCCAGCCTGCTACGACTGGTCCAGTCCTTCGCCGTCAGTCACGTCGCTTACGTCGGTGCGTTCCACTACTGGAAGGTACAGGAACGCGACCGTATCAACGCAGCCATCCGGAAGACGTACAAAGCAGCGTTGGGCCTATACAACTGCGCAAGCACAGCCAAGCTGCTGGAGCTGGGGGTACACAACACCCTTGAAGAAATTGCAGAAGCGCAGCGGACCTCTCAACGCGAGCGGCTCCTGACTACGCAGACGGGAAGAAGCATCCTGGCCAAACTCGGCCTGGGCGCGAGTACTACAAGCAACGACGAGCGTGTCGGCGGCGCTCTCCCGGAGGGAGCCCTCCGCCGATTAGTGGTGGCACCCTTGCCGCGGAACGTGCATCCCGAGCACAACCGCGGTCGACGGGAGGCGCGGGCCAAAGCTCTCATCGAAACCCATGCCACCGACACCGGCGCCCTGTACGTGGACGCCGCCAAGTACAAAGACAGAGAAGATACCTACGTAACCGTCGTCGTGCGTGCTACGACGGGCGAAGTCTACAGTGCCTGCAGCGTTCGCGTGCAGCGGCGCATCAAGCGGAGGAGACAGCCATCGCGCTGGCTCTCACCGACGACAAGTGCACGATGATCCTGAGCGACTCCCGCACAGCGGTCCGGAACTACAGCAAGAACAGTGTGTGTGCTAGTGCAGTGCGCGTTGTGAAGTGCGGTGTCAGACAGCGCGACGAGAGACTGCGGACTCATCTCCGCTGGTTCCCGGCGCACCAAGGCTACAGTTGCGGCAGCTCCCCCAACCGCAACGAGACGGCGGACGCCGCCGCGCGAGGACTCACTCGCCGCGTGGTGGCAGCACCGTCCCTCGTCTCTGCGGAGGAGCAAGCTGCTGCGAACGACGCCAGCGACGGCGAAGACAACAGCTGCGACGATGAAGACGCCGAGCCTGTAACGAGCTACGCGGATATACGTATTGGACTGGTATCGGAGCGCACGCCGCTCTATGCCGGGCCCGCACCCGCTGCTCTCGCGGCAACAGGCGGTGCTTATAGACAGTTGCAAACGAACTCGGTGCTCACGCCGGCGCTCGAGAGCTACATGTGCCCCGACTTCTACGACAGCGAAAAGTGCAGTTTGTGTAACAGTGCTACTGCTACGCTGACTTACGTGTTGTGGGATTGTGAACTGAATCCAGAAGAGGCGGCTGCCTACCCAGGCAGGCTGCCGAAGGACATTGCTAGAGCCGTGTTAGCACAGGACTCAGTGCAACAGTTACAGGCGGTCCAGCGGATCGAGGCAGCTCTCGCTCGCCAAACGCGCAGGGATGCATCCGACTCGATCCAGGGGCTGAAGCCTCACGGAGAGCGTTGGATTCCCCGACGTAAGCGACGGGACACGACTTGATGACTGCCCCCACATAGTCAGGTAGCAAGAGGGCCCTGCGTGGCACCCTGCTACCTCCGCCGGAGACTTCAATAAAGTTCACTTCTCTCTCTCTCTCTCCATACGTCCTCTTCCCAAATGGACCGGACTCCACCCGCCTTAAAGTAGCATACCTCGTCGTAAAATTCGTCCAAGCCTCCGATCTCTCTGATCTCCTCTAACTCAACCCCACCTACCCTCCCACTACCTCCTTAAAGGGTCCATGAAGAGAAAATACAACTTTCTTTAACGTTAAAGAGTTAAGCTTAAGTACCTCACTTAGCTTAATTCCGGGCACGAAAGACATTTTTAACCGATAAAAACGCAAGAAATACTTGAAAACTTTCAAATTTCGCGCCACAGTGACGTGTTATCGGCGCGAGTGACGTCATATGGGCCAGCGCTAAAACATAATTTTCAGGGGTTAGGTGAACGTTAGCATTCAAGTGATTCGATCAAACGAAACGAGCGGTCCCACTACAATTGCCCAGTAATGTGTCCTGGCGATTGATTAGTTCGGCCGCCGTCAATCGCCCAAACAAGCTTCTGGGACGTCATAGAAAAGTTGCCGGAAACTGGCTAGCAAGTCGCCACAGCTCCACGCGTTTTCCTTAATATCGCCGTTTTTTTTTTTCGAAGTTTGCGATGAAATCGGTATCATTTTTATCAGGACAAAGCAGCCTTTCTTATGAACCAAACTTGCATTCTCTTCATGGCTCCTTTAAGACCACACCCCACCACCACCCCTCCACTCCTTTCCCTCCCCCTCACCTAACCCATAAACCCAGTTGAAGTATCTTCCCTGAGGGACAGTTACCGGGTTTTTCCCTCACTTCCTTTCCGCTTTCTAATAACCACAAACAACAACAACGCTTTGGCCGGGTGGCCGAATCGAGTCCCAGACAGACCGACAGACAGATGTACGGACATACACTCCAAAATTTTCCCGTTGAGGTAGCCCAAGAAAGATTGTAGTCTTTAAAACGGTGCTATAGCACTTGAAACTGTCTTAGGACCGCCAGAGACTGCAGCGAAATATTTATATACTCTTTGTGGCCACTCAGAAGCAGTAGAGTTGCCCTACAGAGACTACCATCTTTAACAATCGCTTTAATTTTTGTATTTCTCAGGGTGTTTTAATGGGGGAAAAAGCTGTTACTTAAAAAGAATGATGTTTCATCAAGTATAGGAAAAGCCAGGGCCGAAAGATCTATTCAGACGCCTGAAGAAAAAGAACACGCACGGTGGTTTCTAGAACCCCAAAAAGGAGGAGGAGGCATGGCCTCAGTAGCATAAATGCGGTGAGAGCAAAATGTGTTCTTAAGCTTCAATTGATCATCATCGTCGTCGTCATCGATAGCCTTCCCTCCCGCAGGTTCAAAATACTTCCAAAGCTTTTGCCGCATGAACATAATCGTCAATACAGTTTCAAAACGCATGAGTCTACCATTAAAAAAAAAGTCTACGCTCCTACGACAGCAGCTAGCCATATCTCGATGAGACAACCATGAGGCGAAACAAAAACGAAAGAAAGCCGAAGAAACCGCGCGTTCGCAACACCGAGGGCAATCTCCCTCGGCCCTTACTGCACAAAAGGCAGACTTGTAGCCAACACCGTATCTGACAAGCTCGTTTTCTTTTATTTTTAAAGACGATAGTCTTTCTTGGGCTACTTAAACCCAGAAATTTTGGTCTGTCTGTATGTCTGTCTGTCCGTCTGTCTGTCTGTGACACGATTCAGCCACCCGGACAAAGTAAAACAATACCTGCGCAATAGTCTTATATAGTCACAGCTAAATGTGCCCGTGTAAGTCCAGTGTAATGTTCATACTTGTCGATATAGTTGAAGAACAACAAGACATTACGCATATATAAGACAACAAATTAATACAGAAGTGATATTTGCCGCGTTCCTTTATAAAAACTCGTACATGTTTGATTTTGGCGAGATTAAATACTCCATCAACTGAAGAAAAAAATTTCACTCCGCCGTCGCCTGCTGTCGCCCGCGCCATATAGCTTCTGGCGGCATTTGAAGAAATCAAGTGGCAAGAGTTACGAAAGGTTCCACTAGATAGGTTCCACATTCTGCTTGGAACGCGCGTGGACTAGGGAAACGCGGTTCTATAAACGTTGAAGTAGGGCGCCTCGATTCACGCGCGTCTTCGCCGTACGGCAGCGTTGGCATCGAGACACCCGGTTTGGAGCAGTGGAACGCGGGAAATTTAAAGGCAATTAAGCAAACCTTTGGCGTCTTTACCTTGGGAGGAGCGCGACGCAACAGGAACAACATGAGAGGTGAGCGGGAAAGCGAAGGGAGGCATTCACTTGGCAAAAGTCGATAAAGACTATCGTCTTTTGACGACATTTGCAACGAAAGGAGCAGACACGCGGCCAATTTTTTTGGAAGGAAGGAAGGGGGGGTTCCAGAACCCTCACTATCTCTTTTTGCATCCACCTACGACTGCGCGTCGCGGCAACCGTGTAGGGGGCGCCAAATTATTCCGTCGGCACAAGCGAAGCCTGCTCAGGCGAACGCCACGCGTTATCGCCGCAGTTCAATTCGTATCCCAGAAGATGGTGCAAGCCAGCTCTTTACTGCAAGCGCAAAATTAAGAGAAGAAGAAACAAGAAGAAAGGGCGAGCAAAGACGACGAAGACGGCGCACCCAGCTCGCAGCACGCGCTTTAGCATGCCTTAACAAAACGTGTTGCTGAGCTAGTTGGTACATGTTTTAAGCAAGAAGAGAACGTGGCGCAAACTAGACGTAGACTAAAGAAACGAGGTAAGACGTATACAGGCGCCAACTTCACACTGTTTATTTGAAGCAAACCACGCGAACTTTATACAAGTCTTATCTAAGCAGAAACAACAACAACAACAAAAAAACAAAAAATCAACCTAGGTATAAACATGCTAACAAGTGTAAAAGGTGGTGACAATAGCTAAAATGGATAAGCACAACACTGCTGAAAGAATGACAACAAATCTACGTCAGCCTCAACAGTAATCAAAATGGTCCAATAGCGCGCGTGTTCAATCCAGGCGCAGACCAAACCGAAAACAGGGAAGGACAGCTGCGCGTGCAAAACTACACGCTGTGGTTTAAAAATGAAAATTCTTTTTCACTTAATGCTATAGTGACGGCGTGCTAACACACTTGTCGCCGGCTCTTTTGATAAAAACCGCCTCGATCACCTCCCTCTCCGTTTTGTTTCTTGCTCTCCTCAGAAAGGTCGTCTGATCCAGGAGTGGATCACACCCACAGCGCTTACAGTGGTCTGCAAGGTACCCTCCCAAGTTGCTGCTGGCGGCCAACCGGTGTTCTCTGGCACGTTCGTTGAAGCAACGTCCAGTCTGACCGATATACAACCTTTTGCATTTCAAAAGGATGCTGTAAATGACGTTGCTAACACACTCGGTGTATAGCGGGGCGTGCTTTTTTGAGCATGACTCCGGTATCTTATTGGTCATCATAGGGCAAACTTTAGCCAGATTGCACGAGGCGGGACACACAACGCGCACTTCATACCTGGACGCGACCTTCTTGACCTTGTGCGAAAGCCTGTGGATGTACGGGATTACGTGAGTTTTCATTTTTTTTTTCTCTTCCTGCACTTTTTTACCGTGTTTCACCTTCTGGGGGATGCTTTTACACACTTGTGAGGTGGGAGGAAATCGGGCGGCTTCCAAGCGGCTGATCTGATTGTTAAAGGAGCCATGAAGAGAAAATACAACTTCGTGTAATTCGAAAGAACTAGGATTCAGTATCTCACTCAGCTCCATTACAGCCACAAAAGTTGTTTTTTTAACGAAAAAAAAGCAAGAAGTATTTAAAAACTTTCAAATTTGGCGCCACAGTGACGTGTTATGAGCAAGAATGACGTCATACCGGCGAACAATAAAATATAATTTTTAGTGCGTTAACTGCACGTTAGCACTCAAGTGATGCGGTCAAATGGAACTAGAGGCCCCCTTACAGACGTCCAGTCATGTGTCGTAGCGACAGGTCAGTCAGGCGGCCGCCAATCGCACAAACAAGGTTCCGTGACGTCATAGGAAAGTTGCGGGAAATTGGCTAGGGGGTCGCGACTGCTTCACACGTTTTCTTTAATATCTCCGTTATTTGTTCGAAGATTGCGATGATATTGGTATCATTGTTATCGGGACTAAGTAGTCTTTCTAATAAACCCAACTTGTATTTTGTCTTCATGGCTCCTTTAAAACTTGCAGTAAGTTTGTGCTCGCAAGATTTAGTTATCGCGGAATTAAGACATGTAGTGGCTATACCCCTCTTTATCAGCTTGGAATGCGCGCTGTCGTAAGGCAGAAGGCTTTTTTTGTTCTTGGGTAGTACATCCGGCACGTGTGGTCCTTTGCGAAGGTGAGTTTGAGGTCCAAAAATTGTATTGTGTTCCCCTGAGGCATTTCTCTGGTGAAGTCTAGCCCGCCAGATTCAGATAAAAAGGCGTTAGTCACATCCGCCACAGCAACGTCAAGTTTAGAATCAGTCAAATTTAAAAGCACAAGGTAGTCGTCCACATATATAAAAATTCTAACCACATTAAAATTACAAATGGCGATTTTTGCGTCAATACGCTCGTCAATCAATGTACGCTAGGTAAATGTCACACAAAACCGGGGCAACAGACGAACCAATGCAAATACCATCTTTTTGAACATATAATGAATCATTAAAACCCAAAATGGTGGACTTAAAGTACACTTCTAAAATCTCTAAAAACTGCTCGGTGCTCATGCCAGCACTGTTCTGGAATTAAACTTCACCCGACGCCTCTATTGTTTCACGCACTGCTCTACACAAGGCCTGCTGGGGTACAGAATAAAAGAGATCTTGCACATCAATTGAAAAACCACTATTTACCGACGCCAACTCGCCTTCCGCAAGAGCTTGCACAAGTTCGGTCGAGCTACACACCAAGAAAGGGTCCTGCAGGGTAAGCTTGGTGAGAATGCGCTGAAGGTACGTGCTGACCTCGTTTTGCCAGGTTCCTCTCTCAGATATGATCACTGCCAGTGGGCACTCTGGCTTCTGCGTCTTCCCCGTAAAGAAAACATCGAGGTAGCTCTTCTTAGCCTTGGTGACAGCCTTTTGGAGTTGCTTTTCGGTTTTTTCGCAACCGGAGGACCACGGTCTTTTGCTTCTTTGGTATATCTTGGGAGGGTTTGAAGTTCTTTTGTATCGCCTCGTTTGCCTTAGCATAAAACATTCCTAGTGGCATTACAACAAAACCCCCTTCCTTTTCGGCTTCAGCACTAGTTAACCCTTCATCTTTCAGGCATTTCACAATCTTTCTAAACGGAGGTTTTTATGTGGCTTATCACTTACAGTCCGCAGAAGGCAGTCGACGACGTCTCCAGTGGCTCGTTCACGGTCCTGCTCTCACGTACGGCTCGCAACACCTCGGGCCATGGCTACAAGTTGAGTCCTTCTTGAGGCGGGTTCATAGCTGAATTTTGGGCCGTTTCCCAAAACCTGTTGAACGTCACTCGAGACGGATGCGCATCCGGGAAAGGTTACTGATGATGTTTGTGCAGCCCCCCCGGACTCGTGGCGGAAGCTCGATGCGGGTATGCTGCCAAAGGAACTCCGTGCTCTGCGCCGCCAGCCATTGAAGTTTCCGCAGGCTTCCAAAGCTACCATCTCGTTGCAATAATACCCTCAACCAGTCATTGTAAAGGCGGACCTGGTGCCATAACTCAGAGTTGAGCACCCTGCAAATTCTTCGGGCGTGGCCCCATGGCGGTACTTGAATTCCAAACAGTAGTTGCCCTACCAGTGGCACCACCTTTCGCCTGATGCAGTAGGAGAGTAGACTCGACCGGCAATTAGAAGCAGCGATGAGGTTAACGCAAGTGAAAATTTGACTTCACGTGGTTTGCTGACACAAAAAAGAGCTTAGTGTAGAAGAAATATCACTTAACAAGACTTGTTGCTGAGCTAGTTGGTACATTTTTTAAGCAAGAAGAAAACGTGGCGCAAACTAGACGTAGACGAAAGAAACGAGGTAAGACATACCAGGCGCCAACTTCCAACTGTTTATTTGAAGAAAACCACGCTAAATTTATACAAGTCTTACCTAAGCAGAAACAACAACAACAATAAAACAAAAAAAAAACAAAAAATAAACCTAGGTATAATCATGTTAACAAGTGTAAAAGGTGGTGACAATGGCTAAATGGATAAGTACAACACTGCTGAAAGAATGACCACAAATATACGTCAGCCTCAAGAGTAATCAAGATGGTCGCAAAGGACCACACGTGCTAGATTACTACCCAAAAACGAAAAAAAAAATTCCCGCGCCTTCCCGCGAGGGGAACACGAGTAAATGCAGAGCATTGGGACCTCAGTACTGAGTGAAGGCAGTGTTGCTTCCATCGCTTCTTCCGTGATGCTGGAGTAGCAGACACGAGTAAACGTGGGCACGAGCGTCAACCAAGGAAGGAAGGAGCAACGCAGTGACTGAAACACGAGCGACCGCTAGCCGCTATATTTGCAGCGCGCGCAGTAGAGGGAGACCAGTACGGGGGGGAGAGCACGCATGCGCAAGCAGCGCGCGCCCTTCCACGCCCCACCGCGCTGCTATCACGCACCTGTTACGCCGAGACCGCGACGGAGCGCACGGGCTGACACGACGCATGCGCGCGCCAGCTGCTGTTGAGAGAGAGGAGGGAAGGAGAGGCGCACCTGCTGCGGACGCGGAACTGTTGACACCGTCCGACGCAGGAACAGGCGAGGCTAAGAAATGCTCTGCATTTAAAAGCCTTCTGCCTTACGACAGCGCGCATTCCAAGCTGATAAAGAGGGGTATAGCCACTACATGTCTTAATTCGGCGTTATCGAAATCTTGCGAGCACAATCTGACTGCAAGTTTTAACAATCAGATCAGCCGCTTGGAAGCCACCCGATTTCCTCCCACCTTTATCACAAGTGTGTGTAAAAGCATCCTCCATTAGATGAAACACGGTAAAAAAGTGCAGGAAGAGAAAGAAAAAATGAAAACGCACGTAATACCGTACATCCACAGGCTTTCGCACAACGTCAAGAAGGTCGCGTCCTGGTATAAAGTGCGCGCTGTGTGTTCCGCCCCGTGCAAACTGGCTAAAGTTTGCCCTAATTAGATACCGGAGTCATGCTCAAAAAAGCCCGCCACGCTATACACCGAGTGTGTTAGCAACGTCATTTACAGCATCCCCTTGAAATGCAAACGGGTGTATATCGGTCAGACTGGACGTTGCTTCAACGGACGTGCCAGAGAACACCGGTTGGCCGTCAGCAGCAACTTGGGAGGGCACCTTGCAGAACACTGCAAGCGCTGTGGGTGCGAGCCACTCCTGGATAAGACGACCTTTCTGAGGAGAGCAAGAAACAAAACGGAGAGGGAGGTGATCGAGGCGGTTTTCATCAAAAGAGCCGGCGACAAATGTGTTAGCACGCCGTCACTAGCGTTAAGTGAAAAAAAATCGCGCCAATCCACCCCGTGAATGTGGTTGGAAAGCAAAGCTGTAAACGGCACCCATAACGATTACTCATGCGACGTCACTTAAAATCACTCACATCGCTCTACAAATAGTAAAACCAGAGAGAAGTGAAATGCACTTAACCACACCATTTATTACTTCAAAGAGATATTCTTGGTAAGGTTAAATCAATGCATGATGCATGAACGGTGTTTGGTTGAGTTGTATTGGTGTAGCACAAGAGTGGAAACTTTTTTTTATAAAATCAAAGTATGCTCCAACCCGGTGTTAAACGGTCTGACTTCTCCGTCTCTGCGCCGCGGACGGAGGCGACGAGACTTGCGGCTGAGAAGGAGGAGGAAGAAATACTTCTGTTCAGATTTCTGAACGGCCCAGAGTGCAGCCATGGGGAGCGATTCCTTCTTCTGTGGGCCCATATGCAGTCCGCGCGGCATGTGTTCTGTCCACCCGCTGAAGCTGGGTAGGTAGAGAAGGCCTGGACAGCAGCCTCTCCCATTGCTCTTGCTGGGTAGTTGACGGAAAGAGAGGAGGGTGCTCAGGGCTAAAGTCGCACACCCCGATTACGGGGCGGAGTATTCCTACTTCTGCGAAAAATTTACGTTCAGCGTCGTAGCGATTCGGATGCATTACGTGAAGACGCGTAGGCTGCGGGAAGGAGCCCCAGTAATTCCAGTAGGCTTGCTGGGAATCGGTGACTACCCTCTGAACCCCTCGTTGAGTGAGAGCCAAGGTGAAGGCTGCCTCTTCTGCTGCCGTCATTTGTTGGGTCCTAAGCGAGGTACACGCAAGGAGGTTGGTTCTGGAGGTAGCCACGATGATGGCGTGTTGCTGCCCTCGATGTTTGGAGAAGTCTGTGTAGATAACTGCAGGAGCCCCACCGAGGGTGGTGTTTAGCGCTTGAGCCCGTTCTTTTCGTTGAACCTCGTCATGTGACGGGTTCATATTTCTAAGCAAAGGGAGCATCTTTAGTTTTAGTCGCCAAGAGTCTGGGAGTATGTCAAGCCGAGTGACATTCTGGGCTGCCCAGCCAATCTGGTGAAGCATGCGGTTACCCACCGCAGTTCTGAGTCGGACCTTCTGGTTAGAAAGATGGCCTTCTATCAGCTCTTCCACCGTGTTGTGGAGCCCGTGCTATGCAGCCTCAGGTTGGACGCACTCTTGAGAAGACCAATGGCCTGATCAACCGCCTTTCTAATCATTATATAAAGCATCTCTATGTCTTCCTCGTCAAGAAGATAGGGGTTTGTCGTAAGTAATTCTCGAGAGGACAAAAGCTTCAATTAATCGAAAGGTACCGGATTCTTTCTGGCCTCGCTTCTTGGTGGCAACTAGCCTGATCATGTGTATGATTAGATTAATGCTGTTTTTGAGGCGCTGCAAGGAGACGTCACTCTTCGTGTTGGCCTGGAAATGTAGGCCCAGGATCTTGATGCTGGGGTTTGGAGTGATGGTCTGGTCATCAAGTAGTGTTTGAATGTATTCCTTGATTTGGCGTGAGGGCGGACGACAAGGAACTGTGATTTTTTACGTGAACACTGAAGGCCACAGGCTTTAGCACATTGGCGTACTAAAAGTGAGATTCCGTGGATTGGTGTGAGCTTCCTTTAATTTTTGTAACTCTCAGCACATGAGCAAGGTGCGCACAGGGCCGCTAGACGGGCGTGAGTGGTCGTGTGACGCTTTCACGTGGCATTCAGCGAGAAGGCAGGGGGTAAACCCGTAGATGTGCTTGGTGAGTCCACCATTTGTATTCCCGTGTTCGCGTGGGCTCGTAGCTAAAAAGAGAAGCCGCTGCAGCGGTGAACGGACGTGTGATGTCGGGCTCTGATAGAGCGGCTTCAGCGGGCCAGATGGCCCGCGGTAACGGGATTGAAGTTAATGAAGATTACGCTGTCGTACTGCCAACTCTGCCAACCGGGTCAGTCGTTAATAATACTGTCTTTTTTCACTGCGATGTCAAGGGGCGGCCCTACCGCGTCGAAGACTTACGAGACGCGCTACAGGAACCGAATGTTTTCGGCAGCGTCGTAGCGCTTGGTCCCTACCAGATGAACCATGTATGGGCTGCGACGTTTAACAACGCCGAAGCTGCGAAGAAGATTGTCGCCACTCAGGAGATAAAGGTGAAAGGACGGAAATGCCTCGTGATTGATCCGTGCAATCGGGACATCCGTGTCAAATTGCATTGGGTGTTGCACAATGTGCCAGACGAAGAAATCAAGAAAGCGTTCCAACCCTACGGCCGGGTGACCGAGCTCACAAGGGAGAAGTGGCGCGTGCAGGGTTGCGACGCACAGTGCACCATGACACGCGTCATATCGCTGCAACTCAAGGCGGGTGTAGCACCCGAAGACATCCCACAGCAGATGCGCATCGCAGGAGACCGAGCCCTCGTCGCGGTCCCAGGTAGGCCGCCGCAGTGTCTGCGCTGTGAGCAGATCGGGCACATCAGGCGAGACTGCCGCGTCCCGCGGTGTAGCGTCTGCCGCCGCTTCGGGCACGAAGCGCAACACTGCGTCAAGACCTACGCCGTTGCCGCAACGACGCCGTTTGGCTCGGAGAGATCCGAGCTGACGATGGACGAGGCGGAAGCGGAGGAAATCAACAAGGCAGCAGACGACGCCGGGAACGGCGAAAGCGGCCAGCCGACGCAAGATAACGAGAATCATCCGAAGGATATCGGCAGTGAGACGCAGGAAAGCGTGCCGTGCCAGCCTGAAGTCATCGTGAGTGGTAGCGGGAACGCGGGCTGTGTTGAACGCGCCGCGGCGTCTCCTAGCGAGGACGACGACTCCAAGCCCGACATAATGGAGGTGGAAGCCAGCGGTGAGGCCTCTACGGCAGCCAAGCGGTCGCGAGAAGAAAACGGCCCCGAGGAGCACGAATCCATCGAAGTCATCGGAGAGCCCCCGTGAAAGGCGGGACAAGGGAGGCGTGCGACACCCAAAGCCAAGCTTCATGTCTCGCCAGACCGAGCGCCGAGAAACGTCAAATGATAGCCACAACGGTACCGAACCAACCAAAAGGCCAAAAAAAAAGTGCGTCGACGAGACACTGGCGAGGTGTGCTGTTCAAGTGGGGGCAACATCACGTGAAATGGTGTCTTGTGTTGTCTGGTGTGGGGGCATCAACCATGACAGAATTTCCAGGGTGAAAGCTATAGCTAGAACAATGCGTGGAACTACATCACGTTGTAACGATTCTATATTTGATGACAGTGTTGTCAGTCTTTTCGCCGTTAGTGTAGGGATTTAAAAAAAAAGATGCCTCTCATCATAGGTACCCTGAACGTGCGCGGGCTAGGTGCCAGGCGGAAACAATGCCAATTGAAGCGCCTTATGATTGAGAAGGAACTTGACGTTCTGTGCGTACAAGAAACTAAAATAGAGGCAGAGGACAAGACTAACAGCATGGTCAATACATTCGGTAACAGCTTTTACGCGTGCGTAAGTCACGCTGTTGGAACATCGGGAGGGTGTTGTATACTTATAAGATCAGCAAGCGGTGTGCTGGTTAAAAATGTTCGTTCCGGCGAGTGTGGTAGATTAGTTGTATGTGACTTTCTGTTTGACGGAGATGAATTTCGGGTGCTCTGTATTTATGCCCCAAACAAAATACAAGAACGAGAAGAGTTTTTTCAGGACATTGAAACCTATCTAAATTGCGAAAAACATGTAATGCTTGTGGGAGACTTCAACAGCGTTTGTGCGAGGGAAGACCGAATAGGCGGGTTTGGACAGAAGGATCGAAGCGCCGAATTCCTTTATGAAATGTTAGAAGGCCATGAAATGGAAGACGTTGCTCACATTGCGTCAAAAGAAAACTGTTTAAGATTTACGCATTTCCAAGGCGCTAGCCACGCTCGCCTAGACAGAGCTTACGTGAGCCTGAACCTGGTGTCAATGTGTTCGAACTACAGCGTAAAGGATGTATCTTTCAGTGATCATTATCTCGTGTCCTTCGTGGTAGGCGGCAGAAAAGAGGATAAGAAGTTTTCTTGGGAACTGTGGAAATTAAACTAGATTATTGAAAGATTCAGGGTTTAAAGAAAAAGTAGAGAAAATTTTCGTCGAGCACGAGAGCGCAGTGGGTCCTTCCTGGGCAGAAAAATGGGAATTAATAAAGCAGGACGTAAAGTTGTGTGCAATATCCAGGTCAACCGCATTAAGAGGGATAGAAAGAGCAGCGGAAAAAAAAAATGCGCAACAATCTACACCAGTTACTTGTACTAGAGAGTGAAATGCCTGGTTTATTTGGCGAAGATATAGCAGCTATAAAAGGAAAACTAGAGGCAATAGATAAAGTGCGCTATCAGGGAGCCACAGTGCGGGCCCGTGGCGAAAGATTATTAGCTGGGGAAACACCCACTAAAAGGGCGTTAGGCGATGAAAGAAAATATGCACAAAAAAATGAAATTAAGGAAATAGTTTTTCACGGAACACTTACAAGGGAAGAAAAAAACATAGAAAAGGCATTTGTGGTGCATTATGAGAAACTGTTTGGTCATAGTGCTCCGCGAATGGAAGATTTCAAAAGAGAATTTCTTCCGTTGATACCACAGTTAGAAGACGACGTGAAGGAAGGCTTAGAACAGCCGCTTACACTCGGCGAAGTGAAAAAAGCAATTGACGAATTGCAGGGGGCTAAAACGCCAGAACCGGATGGCATAAATGCGGAGTTTTACAAGGCGTTCAACGATAGAGTTTCAGTTATTTTGCTGAACGCTTTTAAAGAAGCATATAAGAATAATAGTTTCCCGGTGTCATTTTCACGGACATATACGGTTCTATTACCCAAATGTGATGATCCGGTTAAACTGCAGTCAGTTAATGGCTACCGCCCGATCACGTTAGCGAACGTTGATTATAAAATACTGATGAAAATTTTAGCGAAAAGGTTGCAAACAGTCATAACGTCCTTAGTTGGGCCACATCAGACGTGCGGCATTAGGGGACGAAGTATCGTCACCAATATCCATGTTGCTCGGAGTGAGTTGGAATGCTGTGATTTGATGTGCCGCCACGTTGCGATGATGCAGATTGACCTTGAAAAAGCCTTCGACAGAGTGTGTCACGAAGTGTTATTCTGTATTATGAAACAAGCAAATGTGGGGGAAGTGCTATACAATGGAGTGCATATGGCTTACCAGGGGTGTACCACGCAGTTACTTATAAACAAAAAGGTCAGCAAATGCGTACCTGTGTTATCGTCAGTTAGGCAAGGTTGTCCGATGTCGCCACTCCTTTTTAGCATGTTTTTAGAGCCTTTTTGTTTAAAAATAATCCAAAGTAATGAAGTTAGGGGATTTAGTCTGAACTCAAGTGAAGTGCGGTTGTTGACTTATGCGGACGACGTGGCAGTGTTTGTTACAGATAAAGAGAGCGTGCAAAAAGTGACAAAGATTACAAAAGATTTCTGCGCACAAACCGGTAGTGCTGTAAACTGGGAAAAATGTTCGGGTCTGTGGCACGGAGTATGGCCCACCAAACCAGAGTTTTTTGAAAACATCCAGTGGTTTCAGGTACCGAAAAGATATCTTGGCGCTCCGCTGGAGTGCTACCAAGATAGTAGCAAGCATTGGCAGGAAGAAGCAGTAAGATTGCGTGAAAAAGCAACGAGGTGGGGAGGCCGCAACCTATCGATGTTCGCTCGTGCCACTGTCTGCAACATGTTCTTCCTGGCAAAGCTATGGTATGTGATGCAAGTAATACACTGTTCGCGAGTAAATGTGCAGAAAATGCACCGTATTTTTGCTGTATTCATCTGGGGTTCCCAATGGGAAAGAACCAGCCGTACGAATCTCTTTCGTAAAGTTCGAACGGGAGGGGTGGGCTTATCACATCTGTTTTTGCGACAACTTGTCAGCAGATTTATGTTTCTTCGCGATGCGAGTGATGCCTTTCTGCGCACATTTCTACAAAGTGTCTTGGTGGGTTCACTCCCGCAGTTTGTTGTTTCCAGTGTTGATGAACGTTACACATTGAAAGGTTACCTGAAGGAAACCGTTGAATCTTTAAGATTCCTCTGTGTAAGGTTTTCTCTTGAATACCTTTCAAGTGTTTCAAGAAAACGTCTGTTAGAAGATCTTAGAGTTGTTTTTTTTCCAGTACCGCTGTACAGAACTATGTACCGCATTGGGCCAGGGCAAGATGTATTGTGTCGCGTCAAAAAGATGGCAGTCCCAGCATGTATAAAAACATTCTTTTTTAAGCTTCATTCGGGAACTCTTCTAGTCAAAACATGGATGGCTGAAAAAGGGTTGTTTGTGCCATGGACAACAGTATGTCTTTTGTGTAAAAAACCCGAAACAATAGACCACATTTTCCTAGACTGCTGGGATGCCGTCTTTTTTTGGGACGTTCTTCAGCGTACCCTGAAAAAAGACTTGCCTGTGACACCACATGGAATCCGTTTCCTTCCCGTAGACAAACATGACAGTGTGCCGTACGACCTGATAATGCTTTTGGGCCTACACGCCATCTGGCTGAGTCGGATGGCGGTGCGCCACTCTGATGCTGACGCGAAGACTGTCAGCAAGTAATTTGCTCAGAATGTCAGTATGCTGAAGGAAGTCAATAATATGCAGTGCCCGGAGCTTACGTGGCTACCCATTTTGGAGGAATTGTCTTCTTTCGATGTTTATAATAGTTTTCGCCAACCGAAGTTCGGTGAGCGGGTTTTAAACCGACACTGATGTGTTTTAGAACAGCATTGTAGACATTGTAGGGACTGTTTGTTCAATGTGCAATAAAGAAAAAAAAAGGCTCGTAGCTAAATCGGTAAGACAACGGGCTGTCGCTTTGTTAGTCGATTAGTTCCAGGTTCGATTCCTGGCGGTGCCACTAAATTCTTTTATTTGTTGGCTGGAGTTTTCTGGTGACACCAACGGTCGCGAAAGAACCCTTGGGGGGTAGAGGTAGAAAGCTTTGCTTTAAAAATTGCCATTTTTAAACCACAGCATGTAGTTTTGCACGCGCAGCTGTCCTTCCCTCTTTTCGGTTTGGTCTGCGCCTGGATTGCACGCACGCGCTATTGGACCATCTTGATTACTGTTGAGGCTGACGTAGATTTTTTGTCATTCTTTCAGCAGTGTTGTACTTATCCATTTTAGCCAGTGTCACCACCTTTTAAACTTGTTAACGACCTAGGTTGATTTTTTGTTTTGTTGTTGTTGTTTCTGCTTAGATAAGACTGGTGTAAATTTCGCGTGGTTTGCTTCAAATAAAAAGTTGGAAGTTGGCGCCTGTATATGTCTTACCTCGTTTCTTTCGTCTACGTCTATTTTGCGCCACGTTTTCTTCTAGTTTAGCATGCCACCAGTGAATCACGCCTGCTTTGATTCATGCAGCGACGACGAAAGGCGGCGCAAAGCACGCGTCGTCGCCCCTTCCCCTGGTTCGTGCCGAAGCATTTTTGTGATGTTATCGGCAGCCACGGTCGAATGCGTGTTCCTTGAGGGCGCTCGAAGGATATCGTGATGAAGAGAACGTCATCATCACTTTCCTGCCTGGCAAGCGGCACGAGACTCGCGTTCTGGCGAGGAGCTGGTCTTCAGCAGGTCTCGGCCGGTTGTGATCCCCGGAACGCCGTTCCACAGAGGAACCCGACGTCTTCGCGTCATCGGGAATCGCCGGTGGCTCGCCGTTGAGAACTTCGCGTTTCACCCGTCGATGATTGACTTGCCGGGCTGCGTCTCTTGGTCAATTGAGTGAGTCACCATGCCGGCCACCGCGAAACGCAAGCGATCCGAGAAACAGCACGAGGTAAAGAAGCCGACCCACGTGCGGGCGCTCAAGGCCTACTTCAGCCAGCATTCGCTGGATATGAGCTCGGCTTGCACGGCGGTTGCCTCTGAGACGGCGGCCGATCGCAGGACCTGTTGGCTCGTGCGGCGCGTCGACATCTGGAACAGCCTTCTTGAGAACATCGGAATAGACATACGCGAGAGCCGGCCGGGTAGGCTTTCGCTGTACACGTTCGCGCGCTGCAACCCCAGTGACAGCGACTACGCCACTGTCTGCATCACGCTTCTCGCCGAGCTGCTGGCGACGCACCGCTGTATCTACTACGTCGACCTCAGCTACCCCGGCCACCTGTTTAACCTGAGGCTCGAGGTCCTCGAGCGTCTGACTCCCAACGCGGCCATCGATCAGTTCCACGTCGACGGCAAGCTGATGATGCAAGAAGAGGCGTACGGCATCATCAAGGCGATTTCGAAAGCTCGTCCAGTGGGCACCCACATCGCGAGCGTGCAGCTGAGCAAGTTGGACTCCCACCTGCTGGCCGAGCTTGTCCAGGCCAAGTCGAGTCGGCTGAAGGAACTGACGCTCTCCGAGACGGGTCTCAAGGTCGCCGACTGCATCGAGTTGTTCAAGGCGCTCGAGGGGTCCACCGTGGAGCACCTCAAGCTCGAGTTCAACACCGTTGGCATCCGCGGAGCTAACCAGTTCGCTCTGCTCCTGCAGAACAACACGACACTCCGTTCGGTGTCGCTGCAGCGGACCAAGATTCAAGCCAAGGGAGCGATTGCCATCGCGTCCGCGCTGCAGACCAACACGACGCTCTCGGCGCTCCGGGTTGCGAGCAACAACATCGGGTCCAGGGGAGCGCAGGCGCTCGCGGATGCCCTCAAGGTGAACAACTCGCTGCTGGTCCTGGACTTGCGCGACAACTCGGTGTGCTCCGTGGGCGCAAAGGCCCTCGCGGACATGTTGACCGTGAACACGAAGCTGGAAGTGCTCCACGTGTGCGGGAACACGATCAACGACGACGGAATCGTGGCGATCGCCGAGTCGCTGCTCAAGAACCAAACTGTCAAGACGCTGTCGCTCTTCGCGAACAGCTTCGGCGAGAACAGCGTAAAGGCGCTGGGGAAGCTCGTAGCGGCAAACAAGACGCTGTCGATTCTCAACACCACGCTAGAATCCAGCCAGGATTCCGGGACTCCCCTGGATCAATTCGCAGAGGCGCTCGCGGCCAACACTGTCATCCGTGGGATTCAACTCTTCGTCTGGGGTGGGCACGCCTTGCAGAGCCTCTCGCACATGATCCGCCTCAGCCAGACGCTGCAATATCTGAGGGTGTGTACGTGCGGACCAGGCGTTGACGTGCTTGCCGAAGCCCTCGAACAGAACCAGTCCGTCCAAGAGGTCGAACTGAACTGCTACATCAACCCCGAAGAAGGGGCGGCGCTGGGCCACCTTTTCCAGGTGAGCAACACGCTCCAAGCCCTGTCCATCACCAAGAAGGTGCACAGCGCGGGGCTGGTCAACCTCTTCAATGGCCTGGCCGAGAACAGGAGTGCCTGGTTGGTCAACGTCACTACAGGAGGCACTGTCAGGCAGACGGTGTGCAAAGCCCTTGCTGGCATGCTGTACAAGAACAGGACGCTCTCCTGCCTCACTATGGGCCGGGCAACGGCGGACGAGGCCGGACTGCAGCTCATCAGCCGAGCCCTGGAGGACAACCAGAAGCTGCAGATGCTGGGCATGACCTACACGGCCACCAGCAGCGCGGCGTGCGTCATTCGGGAAAAGCTCCGCCGCAACCTGGGCCGCATGATGCAAGCCATCGGGTTCACACTTGCGAACAGCGTGGACCGAGCGGGCGCCGAGGCGTTTGAGTTGCACAAGGACGGCATCTTCTTTCAGCAGGAACTGGTGAAGATGACGAAGAACTCCCCTGGGCCTACGGCCGATAGCTTGATCAAGCAGACAGAACTCTTCATTCGGGACAACTACTTCCGCATCACGCAAGTCGTTCAGAGCCAGGTTGTGTGCGTCCGTCCCCCGTGCAAGAGGAAGAGGACTACGTACATTGACCGCCTGGACGAGTACTGCATGAGGGCCATCCTACAGTTCCTCCACGTAACGGATGTGTGGGTCCGTCGCTGATGTTCCGTGACTGTGTGTTCTTGCTGCACCTTCCACGAGAAACGCTCCATGTAAATTAAGACAGCTCCATTTTTTTTCTGTTTTTCTTGAGTGATTGTTTCTTTCTATCGGTGCAGTAAAGATGGTTGAAGTTCGTTTCCCCGAAGTCCGGTGTCGATTAGGAACCCAATCGCCCGGGCTCCGGTTGATTTTGCAGGTAGCTGGCAGGGCGATGGTGTTGAAGTTCTTGGAGATGGTGGTCGAATTGACGAACTCGAGGCGGTGGCGTTGATTAAGTGAAACGGAGAGTTTATATACAGCTATTTACAGTAGGATAACTGGGTACATGAGTAATAAAAAGAAAAACTTCACACTTCAGCTAGACGCAAGCTCCAAGTGCGCACAAATCACTTGAGCTTCTCAACTTCGTCTAACTCTCCTATCCTCGGAGCGTACACAAACCGCTCGAGAAACGACGGCCGAGACTCTGTCTCGCCGCAAGATCCGTCTAGCTGCCCGGTACGGCGCTGTACCCTAACCCTCCGACGCGATCTTAGCCTCTAACCTAGGGGGCTCACAAATCCCAACCTAGCTTCAACGGTCGAGACTCCTTGTCCCGCCGGGAACTGCCCAGCTCGGCGCTCAGACAAGAACGATTTCTAAAGGCCAAGTTCGGCCTTATAACACCTCGAGATCACACTCTCTCGGGAACGCCCCCGTAGCGTTCGTACATGCGTAAGGGAGTGCCCAAATTCACATAGACAGCTGTCACTCAGCACGCTACGGAATATGAATGAGGCGCCGTCATCTTTTGGTCAACGGCATCCTCGCCGACGAGCAGGTGCGCGCGACCCCGTGGGGTGAGAGCGAAAGCCTCCGACGGTGCACTGTGCCGGCCGGGGCGCGTTCACAATGGTGTCTCGCGCGGCGCGCGCTTCGACGCCGGCAATCCCACCACCTCCGCTCGTCACGCCGACGGTCCCCGGAATCCGATGGCGCAGTCTGCTTTCTCAATGGGGGATTATCCCTGTGGTATGCGGTGGGCCAGACAATCCGTCTCCCGTGCGCGCCGTGACGAATTGGCGACGGCTGCAGCGTAGAGTCTACAGTACCGAGATACCGAGTGGCGGGTTCTCACGCGCCGCCCGGGCGCTTGGCCCCTGACCTCATCAGTGGACCTTACAGGTGCGGTTGAACAAAGTTCAATAAAGACAGAGAAAGGGTTTCTTTTTTTATCATTGTGAGGATATTGTCTTCATGCACGTGTTGGCAACTTGTGTGCGAACTGCGGCGGTTCGCGTCATGGAGGAAGAAAAATATTAGGAGGGAGCATGACGTCAGCGGCCCAGCTTCGGCAAGTCAACCTCTTCTGAAGCCGCTTTCTCCTCTCCTCGGGCTCCTCCCGCGCAATGCATTATGAAAAATCCATCACGGTCAGGCCCGCGGTAACATTTAGTGACTCCGGCTGGCTACCGGTGGAGGTGGAGGCGAGCGCCATCGCCGAAGGCACCGTACAAGATTGTTCGCCAGCGTTGCGCTCCAAGCTTCGTATCGTGGAAGTACTGCCGCTGTCGCTGTTCAAAGCAAGGCGAGACTTCGATCTCATTCTTACAAAGCACCCCTCACGAGCTGCAAGCCGAATTTCACTTCTGACGTTGGATCGCTCGAACGCGCCGCCGTAAACATTAACAAGCATGGAGCGTGCCTCAGCTGCACGGTGTTTGCAAGGTGTGCTGTGACAATTGCGTTTGCTGAGTTATCGCGCGTAACGAGTGTCGTGTCAGCGGGGAGGTGGTGGGACTAGCTTCGGTTTCGCTCGCGCGCGCTTTTGCATACGTTCGCCTTTTCGGTGCTCCGGCGTGGTCGTACGTTTTATCTACTTAAGTGCAGTGGAAAACAAAGGGTTCAGAACCCTTATGTTGGGTGTGACACTTCGCGTCGCAAGCAGTACGTGGGCTGTTTGTCTGCTGAGGACCGCTCGATCGGTTCGATACGTATATAAAAAAAACGAATGCTAAATTACGCCTGGGAGGGATCTTGCTGAATTGTGGACTTACTGCGCCTTGGCAATAAATGGTTAAAGAAGTGGTTGAAATGGTTGATCTTTTCAACTTTGCCTGAGCGGAAAAGTTGAAGAGATCATCTCCACTTCTGCACGCGGCGGCGGCACACAACTCTCTGACTGCGGCGTGAACTTCGACGGGTCCGAAAGCTCAGTAAACAAAGATGTTTTCTGCCTCTTCCGTCCGACCACTTTGCCCGCACGATCAGGCCGCTGTGGGTTTCGGGTTGCAGGCAGAGCTGCGCGTAACGACTCGTCGCCGAAACTCGAATACGCGGACGGCCCGGCAACCAAACGGATAGACGCACGCCCGCAGCGTCGGCGAAGGGCCACATGAGGCGCAAAGAACTACCGCTTGCCTGTCACGTGAGAGTGGAACTCCCATCAGTTTTTCCTTTTTATTTTTTTGACTAGGCTTCACGACTGTCACGTGACGCTCCCTCCTAAACTTTTCTTTCCTTCATGCCATGGTCGGACCGTGGCCTCCGCGATTTGCTGCCGGCGGCGCGCCGTTGCTCCGGCCGTCCCATTCGGCGCGGAAGCAAGGGAAGCGGTGTAATTTTGCTAACTCCGACACACGCCGCGAGGCGGCGCCGTTAGCCTAAGGTTGAAGCGAGGCTCGTCTGGCCGACGCTGCCTGCGCTTTGACTTGAAAATCAGCCTTCGTTGTCGCGTCTTTGGGATAGAAAACTCTCAATATGTGGTCTATGTATTTTGACTCGATCCTACAAGTACAAAGTTGTTTAACGTACGTTGTTTAACACCCACGATTGGCTTTGCACGCAGCTTTAGTGGTCGTTTGCTTGAAAAGCGAATGCCGAGAAGGGTTCTGTCATGTCGGGCAGAGTGAATGCCAGCGTGCTGAAGTCTTTTTTCGCTGTTACATCATTTTCGCGCGATGTCGCTGCGCGAATATAGGCTTTTTTTTGCCTTTTAAGTTGTTTCGAACGCTCTGGGTATCCGTTGTGTGTGTGTGTGTGTGTGTGTGTGTGTGTGTGTGTGTGTGTGTGTGTGTGTGTGTGTGTGTGTGTGTGTGTGTGTGTGTGTGTGTGTGTGTGTGTGTGTGTGTGTGTGTGTGTGTGTGTGTGTGTGTGTGTGTGTGTGTGTGTGTGTGTGTGTGTGTGTGTGTGTGTGTGTGTGTGTGTGTGTGTGTGTGTGTGTGTGTGTGTGTGTGTGTGTGTGTGTGTGTGTGTGTGTGTGTGTGTGTGTGTGTGTGTGTGTGTGTGTGTGTGTGTGTGTGTGTGTGTGTGTGTGTGTGTGTGTGTGTGTGTGTGTGTGTGTGTGTGTGTGTGTGTGTGTGTGTGTGTGTGTGTGTGTGTGTGTGTGTGTGTGTGTGTGTGTGTGTGTGTGTGTGTGTGTGTGTGTGTGTGTGTGTGTGTGTGTGTGTGTGTGTGTGTGTGTGTGTGTGTGTGTGTGTGTGTGTGTGTGTGTGTGTGTGTGTGTGTGTGTGTGTGTGTGTGTGTGTGTGTGTGTGTGTGTGTGTGTGTGTGTGTGTGTGTGTGTGTGTGTGTGTGTGTGTGTGTGTGTGTGTGTGTGTGTGTGTGTGTGTGTGTGTGTGTGTGTGTGTGTGTGTGTGTGTGTGTGTGTGTGTGTGTGTGTGTGTGTGTGTGTGTGTGTGTGTGTGTGTGTGTGTGTGTGTGTGTGTGTGTGTGTGTGTGTGTGTGTGTGTGTGTGTGTGTGTGTGTGTGTGTGTGTGTGTGTGTGTGTGTGTGTGTGTGTGTGTGTGTGTGTGTGTGTGTGTGTGTGTGTGTGTGTGTGTGTGTGTGTGTGTGTGTGTGTGTGTGTGTGTGTGTGTGTGTGTGTGTGTGTGTGTGTGTGTGTGTGTGTGTGTGTGTGTGTGTGTGTGTGTGTGTGTGTGTGTGTGTGTGTGTGTGTGTGTGTGTGTGTGTGTGTGTGTGTGTGTGTGTGTGTGTGTGTGTGTGTGTGTGTGTGTGTGTGTGTGTGTGTGTGTGTGTGTGTGTGTGTGTGTGTGTGTGTGTGTGTGTGTGTGTGTGTGTGTGTGTGTGTGTGTGTGTGTGTGTGTGTGTGTGTGTGTGTGTGTGTGTGTGTGTGTGTGTGTGTGTGTGTGTGTGTGTGTGTGTGTGTGTGTGTGTGTGTGTGTGTGTGTGTGTGTGTGTGTGTGTGTGTGTGTGTGTGTGTGTGTGTGTGTGTGTGTGTGTGTGTGTGTGTGTGTGTGTGTGTGTGTGTGTGTGTGTGTGTGTGTGTGTGTGTGTGTGTGTGTGTGTGTGTGTGTGTGTGTGTGTGTGTGTGTGTGTGTGTGTGTGTGTGTGTGTGTGTGTGTGTGTGTGTGTGTGTGTGTGTGTGTGTGTGTGTGTGTGTGTGTGTGTGTGTGTGTGTGTGTGTGTGTGTGTGTGTGTGTGTGTGTGTGTGTGTGTGTGTGTGTGTGTGTGTGTGTGTGTGTGTGTGTGTGTGTGTGTGTGTGTGTGTGTGTGTGTGTGTGTGTGTGTGTGTGTGTGTGTGTGTGTGTGTGTGTGTGTGTGTGTGTGTGTGTGTGTGTGTGTGTGTGTGTGTGTGTGTGTGTGTGTGTGTGTGTGTGTGTGTGTGTGTGTGTGTGTGTGTGTGTGTGTGTGTGTGTGTGTGTGTGTGTGTGTGTGTGTGTGTGTGTGTGTGTGTGTGTGTGTGTGTGTGTGTGTGTGTGTGTGTGTGTGTGTGTGTGTGTGTGTGTGTGTGTGTGTGTGTGTGTGTGTGTGTGTGTGTGTGTGTGTGTGTGTGTGTGTGTGTGTGTGTGTGTGTGTGTGTGTGTGTGTGTGTGTGTGTGTGTGTGTGTGTGTGTGTGTGTGTGTGTGTGTGTGTGTGTGTGTGTGTGTGTGCGCGCGCGCGCGCGCGTGCGTGCGTGCGTGCGTGCGTGCGTGCGCGAAAACAGCGTAATACCGATAATCTCTCGTTTATTGTTTATAGGCAGGTGACTACGATAGTCAAATAATCTGTTAGGCTTCCACGGGTACAAATCAATCATATTTTTGCGTTTTATTTAATATGCTAGCGGTTTCAAGTACCTACTGCAATCACGCTACCAAATTATTGGCCGTGAGTGAAAAAGTCATGATATTCCGGGATGCCTTTCATATCGCTATCGACTCTACATATGTATTTTTTTTTTTCGAAATACTGTTTCTGAATTTCTAGATTTGCTAATTTGTTGTCATGACATATCGCTATCGACTCTACATATGTATTTTTTTCGAAAGACTGTTTCTGAATTTCTAGATTTGCTAATTTGTTGTCATGGCATGTTAAGGGCATTATTTTTTTCGGTGAGCAGTTAAGCTGATCACTGATATCTGTATGCACAACATCGGCTGTAAGTAAGTTGTTCGGGATATTACTGAATAAACACATCCAGTGGAGAACTGTACCAATCGTAACTCGGGTAAAGATTTTTATTACTTTACTTAGACCACGTCCATTTATGGTAGACTGTAACTCTCTCTCTACGTTTGTATATGCAAGCATGCATGCCAATAAACGGCACCAGCACGTTTACCCTGCCTATTGCGGAAAAAATACCGACAGCCATTTGGACAGTATACACTTGAGATGCTCAAGTATACGACGTCTCTGTTAATAATATATCGCGGTAAAAGTCACTCCAAACGTTTCAAGTAGTGTTGCCATGTCATCTACTTTATGTGTCAAAGACCGCACGTTTAAAGGAGAAAAAAGGAAACGACATAGGGGGTATTTTCGTGTTTACTAATGGTTGGATTTCGATCGGTTGAATTCCCATAATTTGGTTCTTGCTTGGAACGCACGGAATATGTGTTCCGTGCGTTCCAAACAACATGTACGAGATTTTCAGAAATAAAACCGGAAAACGTGTTGTGTTTTGGAACCATGCGTGACTACAAAAAAGAATACTGCTGTGCAGTGAATTCACTTATGCATCACCCCGGGCATAGTCTACGTCAAAAATTCAAAGCACTGGTAACTGCCCTAATGGCACCAGTAACTACTTCTACCTTTCACCTGCACTGGTGTGCGGTAACTTTTTTATTAAACGTCGCACACAGGCTGCGAAGGCCGAGTTTTCGTCCTCTGCACCCACCCGCGCCAGGGAAAACGACCTTAGGCTACGCGCGCCGCGGTGCGGCCGAAAGCGGCGAAACGGCCTCTTCGGAATTACGCTCTCTCCGTGCGATTGGAACGGCCGAAGCAACGGCGCGCCGCCGGTAGCCTATCGCAGAGGCCACGGTCGGACCACCTTGTCTCCTGCCAGTCCTCCTAGATGGCGCCACCATATCATTTGGGACGGCTGCCCACCCTCCGTTTGTTTTAAGCCGTATTCATGCCTGGATAAAGTTTGTTAGCGAGCCTGACAGGGAGTACTCGTTTCGTGAAACATTGGGTATGCTCGACAGTCTCAGAAGGCCATGCCACTTATGCCAGTGGGGTGTATAAGCTCAACGCACCGGACAGCTGTGCAGCTATAACCAGCATAGTGCGCGCATTACGCCCTGGTGCGTCTATGTTTACGTGTGCGTTCGCAACTTCCATTCTTCCAAGCTTATAACCCTTGTTTATTTGCGTTAGATTTTGCAGGCCGCAGCCAAATTCATACCTGCACATTACACGCCACAGGTTCTAATACGGGACATGAACTAATGGGTTCTGTTTTCCTAACTATTTGGCACATATAAGTTAAAAATGGTGTCAGTGTTATTCCAAATCGGCAGTCTTTCGAATGAACCAAGCTTACATTTTGTCTTCATGGCCCCTTTAAGCCGATGTCCTATGGGACCAAATTGGCCGCTAGCGGACGCACACACAACATCGATGTACTCGACCATGTTAATTGACTGATCAGTGTTAGGCCAAGCTACGAAATCTTTCATTGTGAGCAATTTCAAAGTCGTTACGACAGCATTGGTGTTAAAAAATACTTTTTTTGTTGGTAACGCGCATAACACTATTTTTTAAATATCATTGGCTGTATTCAGAATCTGTCTTCTACTCAATGTGTTCCTTCAACTTGGCTGAGTGGAGGGTACCGCAATGCTTTCACATGTGGATTCCGGTTTCAAGGATCTTTTCGACTTGAGGTGCCAGTGGAGCGGGTTTCAGGACGAGAGGGTAGTTATATATGCCACTTATCGCGCCAGTATATATAGCGCTAGTAGCTTCGTTTCTTATAGCCTTTGCGTTTTTATTTTAAAATTCCTTGTAAACTAAGCAGTCGTCCACAATCTGATACTAACGCTCTCATTAATACAGATGGCGCCATCAATGCTGTAATTGAAGAAAAGCAACGGCCCCACGACGCTTCCTTGCGGGACACCTGATTTTACGGGAAAGTAGTAAGAATAGTGGGCCATCTACATCGTCAAATTCATGGCGCAGTTTTAAAAAAGACGGTATCGATTTATCGAGGTCGCAAGTGTAATCTGTCAAGTTTAATATCACACCGGGAAAATTGAAGAACTTCATACCAGTTTGACCACCTCAAAACTAGTTTGGCGAGATTTATCGAGAATAAACGTTAGTGCATGAACCGTAGAAACAAGTTTGGTGGTAATCGAGTGGCCTTTAGGAAAGCCTTGTTGAAAGGTAATTAAAATACTAATATTTTCGAGAACTGTAATCAAAATTTTCCGGTGGAATTCTACAACAGCTTGCAACATGTGCCCGTGACCACTATAGGGCAATATTTTTTTATGTTCACCCGAACAACTTTTCTAAATGTAGCAAGAGGCCGTCTAGCGGTAGTGAACAGGCAGAGCGACTTCGTCAACCCTATGAAGGTGTGTTGACTTATGCAAAAAGGCGAAGTTCTAGGAGAGAAATCACGACACAAAGTCCACAAACTACGTTTTGTGTGGTGTCGGCTCTTCTCTGACTTCGTATTTTCGCGCAAGTCCACGTGTAGCATATAATAGCAACTTGCTCAGCCTACCCCTATTAAATTATTAAGGTGTTTTATAGGAACCGGTACAAGCAACTCGCCTCGAATGTCCCATGATTCCCATGTAGTGCTTTTTTAATTGCCTATGAGGGATTAAGTTTTTACAACTCATTTATATCACGCATAATGGCAACCTCGCTCTACACACCAGCCATCTCCACTTTCTTTTCTTTTCATTTACTTTTCTTCTTGCCTCCTGATTTTAGTATAAACCGTTTCGTCACTTTTTTTTGGCCTAATTGCACGCGTTTTGCCCTCGTTGGCCACGTGCCATTGAAACCCATAATTATCATCACAGTAAAGGCGAGTGCAGCTTGTCGTACTTGCTCTCTACGACATGCCAAGGAATGAGGCACACAGCCACTGTGTGAAAGAACTCTCTACTCACATATTGGTTAAACGCAGCGACACCGCCCGGGCACACACCACCAGTTCCTCCGAAGTCCAAGATCCCAGTCCCCAGCGCCTGCCACCGCATGGCATCACCGCTCCACCGACCCGTAGAGTTCCTCTATATAGCTGCCTGCGGGAGCTATATAGAGGAACACTACGGACCCGCGTTTCCTCGCGCCATCTATCGGGTGATCAGGTCCCCAAGACCCACCCCCGGTGGTCGCCCGGCGGAAGAGGAGGGCGAGGGGCGCTGAGCAACACCCTCTATTATAGAAGGCATTGCGCCACGGCGCCCCTCATATCTCTCCCCACTCAAAAACAGGCAGGTGTCTACCAATGATGATTGTCCTAGAGGTCGTATTGCTCGTGGAACCACCGGGGTGCCGCAGCATGCCGCTCGGTAGCCACCGCCGGTCCGCCACTATGTACACTCTAATAAATCGGGGGAGCAGTTGAAGAGTCCAACCGTCATTGTACTCTTGCAAGCGTTGGTGGACTCCCCTCGAAAGCTGCGGGGAGTTGGATGCAATGCTCGCTCCCCATGAGGAGGAGAGCAAAACTGACCGCGTACTCTTCTCGTGCGCGGCGGAGTGCAGCCCCAGTTCTGCTCCCGCACCAGTGAAGAGTAAACCTGCGCATCGTCTCCCATCTCCAGTACGAAGAGTAGAATTGCAATTTCATTCTTGTTCAGTGCGGGAGTAAGCATGGAGATGCACTCCTGCCATCTGCGCACACCAACTCATCAGCGATGTTTTATTTGCATACGAATATATTATATAAAGCGGTTGTGTAAAAAGCGCCCGATTACTTCTGCCGCGCATTCTAAACGTGCAAGAATATGAATTCGTGTAACGATTGCTCGCAGCGTTCAGTGGCGGCAGGCGGCAAACCGAAGGAACTAATCTACGGACCGCTGCAGACTGTCGCTTTGAAAGAGTTTGATCTATAGACGTACAGTCGTGAGCTGAAGTAAACGGACCACGGGAGCGGTGGCCAAAACTAATCGCTGCGCCGTCTGGTTGCGCGGCGCCTGCTGTCGAGACCGCACACAGCGCAGGCGCGGCCTAGCAGTACAGCACACATGCCGCTATCGCTCGCTGCTTCGCGATTGTCTCACGCTCCGATAAATTGACGCCAGGGGAATCACACCGCGCAGTTAGAGGAACACTGCCGGGCACCGCCCTATCATTGAAAACGATGCGACTCACCTGATAAGTGGCAATGGTGCTACGCTGCCACACATAGCGTGCTGTGGTTGCGTTGGGCTCGTAGCCTTTTTTTTATTCAAAAAGCAGGAGGTTTCTTTTTTGTTAAGTGATGAAGTTTCTCAGTTGATATCTGCTGTCTTGTTGTTTGTTCGAGTTCGTGTTTCGTGTTTTTCGTGTTGTTCGTGTTTTTCGAGTTTCGAGTTTCTGCATGAGAGTGACAGAGTTGGGTCCCATAGCTATTTGTGTACACAACAACAATTGACTGTCTTTGTGGCCGCTCAGCGGCCTGTAGTATTGGCCAATTGATAGGTCCTCCTCACTCTCGGTTGAGACGTCTCTTTGGGAGGCGGGACTTTTTTAATTAAATAAATATTATGGCGTGGTGAAGGAAAGGGCTGCCCGCCTGTCACAAACTCGAGCGTACGACGTCTAAAAGTATCGTATAAATTTTTCATTTTATTGTACAGCGCCTAACTCTTCTTCAGTCGTCCGATTCATCCAGTTGGGTTCTATTCGGCCCGAGAAAGGGCTGGAACTTTCTCGAACGAAGCGACGGTAATACGATCACCCGACGGCTCGCCGGCAAGAAAACAACAAAAATAAAACCTCCGCCGCTCCGGTTTCGTCGAAGCTTCCAGTACTTTCGAGGAGGTGCGCGTGGCCTTGCGAGTGCTTAAGAGCGTCGATCATTCTAGAAGGGAGAAGAGTGAAGTTATTCGCTGACGGCGGCGGGCGCGCTGTGTGTGTGCTCTCCTTCTCCGCGCCGGCACGGCTATAAAAGGAGGAGCCGCGCCTAAGCAAACCAGCTACGTTTGGACGTCGTGATTGACAACTGCACCTGCCAGTTTGTACATCACACCATCGGCGACCCGCGCCCTGGAGGACTCCAACGTGCTCCCGGGCCTCGAATCACCGTGATCGTCTCGGACGGCCTGGCCTACAGCGAAGCTACGCTTCCCAGGTAGCCGAATCGCCTCCGACAGCGGTGCATCGTCCGGCCCGGTCGGTGAATATGCTGGGACTCTGTCTCTCATATGCATCGAACTGTTCGTTTCTTTTTAGTTAACTGCTCCGATTCGTAACCTTCATTTGTTAACGCTCCTGTTTATATCATTTTGTCTAATTGGACTGTTCCTTGTATTTCAATTCCACCTAAGTTGTCTGTCATTATCGATCTACTACCTCGTGCTTGTATTTGTAACTTGCCTGTCTGAATATAAGTCTTTGTGCTGTTTTCCGATCAAGGCTCTTGCTCATTCTTGCCGCTCTGTTCGGCGAAAGCCGCACATCAGACGGCCACCCCCTTTGTCACCTGTGCCCTGTGGATTCGGTGGGGTTTGTTGGCTCTGTTGAGTCGACTCCCCATATCTTCCGACAGTGCACCCTAAATTTAAAGGAAACGGGTGACACCGCCAGACTTGGGATTTGCCCGACCTCTGATTTTTTATGCCAGTGGTACTCGGCCGGTAGCGTGCCAAATACTCCTTCTGGGCTTGCAAAAGTTGTGAGGGACCCCACGATGAAATATGTTGATACGTGCCCTATTGTCGCACAATTAACCCTTGCAGCCAAAGTCGCTCATACTCATATCTCTATGCACGCCCATTGAGTGTGGCTTTTCTGCATAATTTAAACGTTGTGCAAAAAGCCAGCTTTAAAATTTGTGCTGTGCGGAGGCGTTATTCTAGCATGTCATCCGGCAAATCCACTTTTTTTAGTTCGTGGCAGGGTTTGGAAAAAAAAAGGAAGTTGGGAGTATCGCGGAGGGACCCACGGAGTTCCTCTTCTCCCACGTTCCTCTTTTTGTCTGCGGACCCCCATCTATGAACGACATCCCTGTGCAATGCTTTGCAAAATATTACGTGTAAATAAACTTGGCTGTTTTGAAGTATACCGTCGTTTGTTTGCCGCATGCTGTCGACCATAAGCTAGTAATCTTTTTATCTCCAATCGTCGACTGAAGAACCCTCTTTGGATCAAATCCTTCAATTTTAACTCATGGCACAGAAGTGCGCAAGAACTGCCAATAATGTTTTCAAGTGCAAATAAATCTAATCGAAAAATGTAGTTTGCATGCAGTTCGATAGTCGCTGGGAATTGAAGGCGTGGTTCAATGGTATCTCATATCGCAATATAGTTTTTGAACATAAAATGTCTGTGTCGGTGCCTCGCACTTGAAAAATGGCGAAGCTGGATTTTCCCGAGCAATTGCGAAATGGCACATATGCCGCATGCGGCAAACGAAGTTTCATAAAGCAATGCAGTACATACCTAAACACAGCAGTATTTGTCAAAACCTTGGCATGTAAGGTTAGCATGAATAATTTTCCCAGTTCGCTGATATTCTCGGGAGGCTGTGATTTCGCATCTATCCTCAAAACCGACAAAGATGGTGTTGTGTTTTATTTTCTTCGACTGTCCAGTGATTTTTTTCTGCTTCATTTTCTGCTTCAATATAGCGCGGGGGGGGGGGGGGGATCGCAAAAAAAAAAAAAGCTTGATGCCCGAGATAATCACCAGCGCGCCCACTCTGCCAGCGAAGCCGCGTTGCCGCCGATTGCGCCAGCGCGCCATTTCCACTGAAGGTGCGTGACCCGCAGGCAGTAAAAGGGCAGCGCGGCTCCCCTGGCGTCAATTTATCGGAGCGTGAGACAATCGCGAAGCAGCGAGTGATAGCGGCATGTGTGCTGTACTGCTAGGCCGCGCCTGCGCTGTGCGCGGTCTCGACAACAGGCGCCGAGCAACCAGACGGCGCAGCGATTAGTTTTGGCCAGCGCTCCCGTGGTCCGTTTACTTCAGCTCACGGCTGTACGCTTGTTCCGCGCCTAGTCGAGCTAAAAAAAAACGGATTGTAAATCTGAGATCGATTGAGAAAAATGGTGTTGCAAGAAGTGAAGTCCGCGCTCTTCTGATAGCTCAAGCTGCAAGCGCAACACGAACCCGACCCAACAACCGCGGCTACTGTCGCCGAGATAGGCATGTACATACGATAGCTTTTACTAGGTTAAATAAAGGAAATCCGTATACATAACTGGTATTCACAGCAATATGGGGCCTATCTGCAAGATCGGAGTGTGAGGAACAGGCGATATCACTGCGAGGGCATCTCAAATACACCCTCTACGGTGAAAACTATCTCGTCGGCTGATGAGCGACGATAAAAGCGTACACACCGATCGGTTGCTGGAACTTTAAGCAAAGACAAATAATGACCCCCCCCCCCCCCGCGGCGGCGCAGGCGTGGATCACGATACGTAACGCGTCATACATCTGGGGGATCAGGTAACGCGAACCGCCCGAGCAAGCGTGAGAAAGGCACCTTCAGCGAGCCACGAAGTGCGCGTGTTCTGCAAAAACCTACACAGGCGGTGAACCCGCCGAGGCCGGACGGGCGACTTACAGGCCGCGCCAGACCGTGATGTCAATGTGCTACGAACGAAGTGGGCTTTCAAGCAGACGCTTCGTGCAACATGGGAAGTTCGACCTGCCCTTATCGTCATACTTGCTTCGACACAGTATACGACGCGTGTTGGCTAACCGCTGGCCGCTTGTGCGTCAGCGCGACATCATGCACACGCGAGCAAGTCGTATATTCGTTCATTCGTGCGTGCGTGCGTGGTACTAGTTTTTCTTTCGGACGAACATCACAGCGGCGAGAGCGCTGAGGCCGATTTCGGAACTATGCGCACTGTGTAGCGATCCGCGCGCTATGGCCGGTTCTGTTCTGTGGCCGGACTGTATCCGCGGCCGTCGCAGGCTTCGCGCCTTGAGCTTGGGATCTTTCGCAGCTATTACGACCTTGGATTTATCTACCGGACGAAGAAACGCTGGCGGGAAGTAGAGGTAAGCCATTAGTTAGCCTCGTATTCTTGTCTTGTGTATTTAACGAAGCAGAGTTACTCTCGGTACTTCGGTCCGCGGAAGCGGTTAGTCCTAACGTTTTCGTGACTGATTTTGACCGTTGCTTAGTATTGAAGGGAGGCTTTTGTACCCGTGTGCAAACAGCGTCGATTCTTGCACCGTTTCAATCCCTTTGATTCGTGAAGTGTTGGTATCCTTGCGGAATGTTTTCGCAGGTAGGAAGCATGGTCGCGCGAGTAGTCGCAGCGCTACGCTGTACTCTTAGCTCGGCGGCTAGGGTTAGAGTGGCGGCCGTGCAGTAGCTGTGGCTACCTGCGCGGCTCCAAAGAATTGCGTACAATAGGCTGAGTGATAGGAGCGCGTCTAGCGCGTGGTAGTCACTAAATTACAATAATTTTAGTGACCGCCGCGCCTACAGCAGCAGACTGAAATGCTTTCAGACAAGTTTTTTTACGTTTTGCTTGAGGGCAGGATGGACGGATATCGGACTTTTCGGGGCGTACTCACCGCACTGTTAAGGGGTAATTACATGCGTCTAAGGCGATAAGCGACGCGAGAAACCTCACTCAGTGTGTACGGCTAACAGGTATTGTGTGCGACACAGACAAGCGAAAATTTTTTACACAAGCCGCTGACGGCGGCGACAGCGGCAGGCGACGGGCCGTCGCCGTCTCCGGTTTATTCCCGGACAGAAGCAGCCCACAAGCGAGCGGCAGCAACGACGACGAAGGGCATTGGCAGCAATGCATTACTTTTTTTCGTTTGTCGCTGTCGCCCACACTGTTTGTTGTACCCATTACATTACTTTTTTCGCGTCGGTTGTCGCCGTCGCTCGAGCGTTCTGATCGTTCAATAACGAGCCTATTGGTTCTCATCAAATGTTGCGATCTGCAGCGTGCATGCAACGAAGCGTACTCGAGAATGAAGAAAATAGTAGCTATATGACCCATTAGCAACTTTTCCACGCTACTCTTGTGAACGTATAATTGGCCCTACGTTGCAGTCGGCTGAGGACAAAATCCAATGCAAATTATTCAGGGATTATCACCTTACAAAAAGAGTTATGTTTCCTTAAATTTTGTGCAATGTTTTTATACCGGGAACGATAGCGGCGTAAACAGTTGAAGCTACGGACACGTAAGCACTAATGGGTTTGGGGCGCAGTGCGTAGGCAGACAGCTGTAGGGCGCGCTGTCTGACATGACATTGGCCAAGTGGTACAATGAGCGTGGTGGCATCCAAGGTCACCACATCCGCATCTAGACTGGTTACTGCGCCAAACAGTATGGCATTCCAATACGGGTTCAGTGCGTGCTCTCGGCGCAAAAACTAATCTATCACCCAATAAACTTCATTTAACGTTGTCAAACTCGTTCATATTTTCTTCATTGTAGAACTTATCTTTGCTGTCCCCCTCTTTCTGTCTATGTAGGAACCACGGAAAGACGCTACTTGCCCGAAGATTTTTTTTTTTTTTGAGAGAGAGAGAGAGGGAGATATCCCCGAGGCGTCAGCAGCAGTGGCCGTCGCATTCAATACACTTCTCCTCACACCCTTGGACATCGTGGATGGGTTCCCATTTATGCTGTCTGTGTTTTGGCCGTTCATTGTGTAATACGCTTCAAAGGCGAAGCGCACCTTCTTGCTCCTGTAGACGTTACTTTGGCTCAAGCACGGTGCCCTGGTCGGTACTGTTCTGAAGGCCGCCACCAACATTATGAAGCAGTCAGCTCGAACGTGTTTGTTTTTAATACCAAGTTATGCCTTTTTAAATCTTACTAGCGCATCCTCATTTGAGAACCACCCGCCTAAAAAACCCAGTGGGAATGTTTCCTGCGGTTTCCTATTGTACCACCAAAATATATCTGTTGCAAAGTTGCCGTGTCAATGGCTTTGTATCTTTGTGTTGATTGCACCTTGTAATGCGTTAATAGTAGGGGTGTGCGAATATTCGAAACTTCGAATATTCGATTCGAATGTTTTGGTATTCGATTCGATTCGAATGACACTTTTATTGTTCGAAATATTCGAACCACCCAAAACTAAAAAAAAAAAAAAAATTCAGAGCGTGTCTCAGCAGCAAAGTCGCGAAGCATATACACGGCGAACGGTACGTGCTTTCGCAGACTGTATCGGTGTTTATTCGTAGTTACACGGGACTCTCGATGATACGATTATACGAATTTCCGAAAAGTCCCGGCGAAATTGCATTGATTGCAATGGGAAAAATTTCGGCTGTTAGGAACGGACCTGCGCGGCCCGGCGGCAGATACGAACGAGCCGGCGAGGCACCCCGATATACTCCAGGCACCATAGCCGAACGAGCAAGTGACGGCTCTCGCTCCCCTGTTTGTCTCTCTTTCTCCAGAAACGGCCGGGTTGTTGTTTTCTGCTCGCGAAAACGCTCTGCGCACGCCCAACGCGCGCTGACACCGCCGCGAAACCACCCCCACGCTGCGCGCGGCGCGGCCGGCGGCGTCAACATGGCGTCTGCTCCAGCCGCGAAGTGGCGCGGGCGCTCGAGCGACCGCTTCTAACCGCTCTTTAAAATGCCGCTCAAGGGAGACACGAGGTTGATTGTGCGGTAAAGGAGCTGATAATGCATGCGAAAACGGTACTATAAAACATCATCCGCGCCGCTAGTGAAAGCGCCCATAAAATATTTGTCTTGGTGCTATGCCTAACCATCTCCGGTGGAGCCAAGCCGGCTGTCTTGATCTCATCGCAAGTAGTCAGGCTCCCCCGTTCTGCCGCGCGCGTCGTGCGTCATTTTCTGACCGAGGTAGGCGCTACCGCGGGCGCGAAATCGTCGATGCGGCCGGGCGTGAAAATACAGCGCTCGCAGAGCCGAGGCGAGCGAATCGCGTGCAAAAACGCACCATACGGTTCACGCTTGACTGTTGCGGCGTGTAGCGAGCTTGGGCACAGCGAGTGAGGAGACGAGCGCGAAGCTTTACGTGCTCCAGAAAGGGCTGCTTTGCGACATGGGGGTTAAAAAAAGCAGAAAAAATCACAAATTTCTTCACGCGAAAGTAAGAAAAGAAATAAACGAAAACTTTTTTCAGCGCCCAATTTTTTGGTTTGGTTGGTTTATACGAATTTCGGATGATACGAATATTTTTCGCGGTCCCGCGAGATTAGCATCATCGAGGTTTTGCTGTATCAGCGCGCGGCAATGTGCACGAGCTCGGGCATGCCAGCCACTAGTGTCTCAAGTGAGCGGCTGTTTTCGGTATCTGGTGGAGTCGTGACGAGCAGGAGGTTGTCACTGCTCCCCGAACATGTAGAGCAGTTAACCTTTCTCCATGTTAACATTTAAGTGAGTGCAGACCTTAACCTGTTGAGTGCAATGGTATTGTGTAATTCCTAATTTTACTTTGTGTGATTTGTTGTGCAATAAAGTGCAGTTTTTGTGTTTCTAGATGGTGAAAACTTTAATTTTACAAAAAACAATAAGTATTCGAAAAATATTCGAAAAATATTCGATTCGATTGGAACTTTGTTTTTATTATTCGAATTCGATTCGAAATTAAAAAAATGATATTCGCACACCCCTAGTTAATAGTAATCCACGCTGAATTGTTTTAGTCCCAGATTTTTCTTTCGCAAAATTTATTTGTAAATATTTTTTATGTGTGTTAAATAAGAGCTGGCTTTTTCAGTCCATGTGAAGCACTCACTGATGTACTAAGGCCATTTTGTTTAATGTTAATACTGTTAACTATTCTCCCACTGCTGTATTTATACTAACGCTTTTCGTGCTAATGCCAGTACCTTTTTATTTGTGGATGTTAATGTCATTTTTATCGTCATAATTTAATGTTTGTATTTCAGTGTTTTCAATTGCTTTGCTGCATTTTTATTTGTGATTTTTTTCTTGGATGTATCCTAAATAGGCGCTACGTCTCCTGTGTGCATGTGGAGTAGGAACCGTTTTTATGCCTTGATATTTTAATGCCCAATAAATTGCATTTTGTGTTAAATTGCAGAATGAACCGATTGTTGTGGTATTTTGAAAAATAAAGTCTAAGCTTGTTTTTTCTTCTTTTCCATGTTTCAACATAGCTTGTCCTGTTTTGTTTGCTTGTAACTGCCTATAGTAGCATCGTGGGGAAGGGGGGGGGGGTCTAGTAGCAGGCGGAGCGAAAGCACGCTGCCTCGCGGGGAATAGCAGAACGCTCTTGAGGCGTAACGAGATGCTTTCCAAGAGAGAGTAGTAGTACCCGTCTGCAGTATCCGGGAACGCTGCCAATAGAGCTTATTTACGCCTAAAGGGAGTGACGGAACGCTGCCTTGGAGATGGCATTGCAATTCCCACACAGGGTTCAAATACTCCGCTTCGAAAGCAGCAAGTAAATCCCACGGGGAGTGTTTCGCCTCTCGTTCGGCCTCCACGCGCTACTCCTCGGAAGAGTCGCCCAATGCTTCCAAAGGGAGTGAAATATGGGACAAAAGTTTTTACTCCTAGACAGAGTGCCCAGCACTCCTCGAGTTCTTAGAGTGTAGGCGTCCGCAGGAGCGCGTTCTCACCCGGCTGGGAATCCTCGGCAATGGCTAGAGTCCTCTCGACAGCGCCCCCGTCCCGGATCTCCACTGCTCCGCGCCGGAACCGGAGTCGCCGCGATGAGCCCGCCCCAAGCCCGGGACACGGTCGTTCGTAGAGGCTCGAAGCCCCAGAGCGAGCTGTAGGCTGTGTGCCTACCTACGTCTCCACGCCAGGGTCACAGCACCGCAAGGAGGTCAGTAGGCCTCCAACTCATGAACAGGCCTCCGTCGTTGACCAGGAGCAAACCGCAGCCTCCCGACCTCTAGAGAGGGCAGCAGGACCCACGAACCGGGGCCACAGGCTCCCGCGTCACAACTGGAAGGCCCGCTGCTCCACAGGCCCAAGCGCTAAACTACGCCCCACAACACCACGCAGGGGGCGCGATGAAATTTAAAGCGATGAATACGCTGCGCTGCGGATTGCTCCGTGGAAGAATGACGTAAGAACCGGACCCGTGGGCAATAGATACTGCCGCACCCTCAGGTCGTAGCGATAAGTGCGAACCCTATCGCCGGCCGTATGCCATCAGGATGGGGACTCCGACATTCTGCTTCCGCTATCACCTGTTCGTCGTCGCCTGTGCGAACGTGATAGGCATTGAGATCGCCTTAAGTGCACAGGGCCCACCAACTCGTCGCTTTCAAGCGACTGCGTGTCATACGTGAGCGGAGTTGTCCGCGCCGTAATTCGGTATGGCCCTTGCCATTTGCGCGCGAGCGCTACGGTGAAACCGCCCACAGCGTTGTTCAGTGGGTGTCTTCTCCTTAGCACTGTAGGTCACCGATGTTGTACACAAGGTGACAATGGCCTTCGTTATACTGCTCGGCTTGCTTTATGCGCGCTAGGTGGAGGTTCTCCCGAGCCGTGCGTTGCGCTGCCAAAAGACGATTTCGCAGCCTAGCCGCGTACTGCGACACAGAAGGGGCGTTAACCGCCGTCGCGTGCAGCAGTGCATTTTCAGTGAGAAAGGGATCTCTTTACCAAATTTTAGGTAACCTGGGGTCAAATCGGTTGACCTATTTACAGTAGTCCTAGTCGCGAAAGCCAGCTCAGGCAAACGTGCGTACCAGTCCTTATGCTCCTTGGTTGTCGCAACAAGCATGCAGTTCCGTTTTCGGTTCACCCTCTAATTGATGTTGCTCTGAGAATGATGGAGACTCGTTTTCCTGTGCCGAATTTGCAACGTTCGACAACTGAGTCGGAGAAGACTTTGCTTGTGAAATACGAAGCATTGTCAGTGATAAGGTCAGAGGGGAAGCCGAAGCAAGTGAACGGCTCTAACAGCTTCTCTACGATCCGATCCGACGCTAGCTTTCTAAGGGGAAACATCTCCCTCCACTTACAAAAGTGGATCTGTTACATACCTCGGCAAATTTGGCGCGGCTCACTCAAACTCACTCACAATTTTGTTTTTCGAATCACCACTCACTCAAACTCAGACTCAATGCTGAGCAGCACATCTGCGCTCACTCAAACTCAAACTCACATTGAGCGCAACACTCAGAACTCACTCGGACTCAAAACTCAAAATGTACTCAAACTCAAAATGTAATCAAAACTCAAAATGTACTCAAACTCAAAATGTACTCAAACTCAATATGGACTCAAAACTCAAAATGGACTCAAACTCAAAATGTACTCAGAACCCAAAATGGACTCAAACTCAAAGTGTACTCAGAACCCAAAATGGACTCAAACTCAAAGTGTACTCAGAACTCAAAATGGACTCAAACTCAAAATGGACTCAAACTCAAAATGGACTCAAAACTCAAAATGTACTCAAAACTCAAAATGAACTCAGAACTCAAAATGGGCTGAGAACTCAAAATGAATTCAGAACTCAAATGGCCTCACAACTCTCTCATGCTAGGAATTTACTCGGGGTCAGATGGACTCTGATTTCATTAGCAGTCAGTGTTTTCAAATTCACGCGTGGTAAAAATATTACGGGTGCAAATCGTGAGCTCAAACTCTTGCATTCGCCACGACATGACACCGTAGCTCCTGTGAGGTCGGAAACAATTTTCGTTGCAGATTTAATACAGGTATACCTGCTGCTCATGAAGAGTAGCGCTGGTTGGAAGCAATTTTACGTATATATTGGATACCAAACTCTTGATGTAGGCTCCGTGTTCGTGTTCATGACAGAGGCGGTCCTGGCTCGATGGTGTGCTGGGTCCCCAGGTCGAAACAAGCAAGATTGGGCGAGGGGACGTGCGCTCACTGCTCTGTTCATTTATGTCGAAGCTGTTTAGGGTTACGGTTCCGTGCATTCTTGCTCTGCATCCTGAAAAAACGCCTTGTGTCAAAGCGAACTGTCCCCGCGAATCTCTGAACCGCGAGGCGTTCATAGATATACCTTTGCTGTTTTATTGCGTAGCATTCTTTGCCGAGTACACCCCTCCCCCTTCCCGACATGATCTTGTAACGCCCTGCATATACACAAAAATGCAGATATCACGGAAGTTCAACCTGTAATCATTATAAAAGAGTAAATGTAGAGAATTGATAAAACTAAATGTTAGAAAATCTAAAAAAAAATAAGAAAAATATCGAAAATGGCGAACCGTGTAACACGGGAGTCATAGATCGTCTCAGATTGGGTAAAAATGCAGAGAGGTGTGGCGCTAAAGAATGTGGGGTATCAAATTGAGGGTCTCGAGGAGGGAAATCACGTGGGACAAACAAAAAAGTGCCTCGTCGTTTGCTGAGGCACTTGTATTAGTTTTTATTAGCATTTGCTAGGTGGGATGAGCTCTCGTAGCTCGGAAAACCACCACGCTGTCGTAAGCAATAACCGCCACCATACCCAGCTGTGCACGTGTGTGTGAGTGTGTGTGTGTGTGTTTGAGAGAGTGAGTGAGTGAAAGAGTGTGTGTGAGAGAGAGAGAGTGAGCGAGAGAGAGTGAGTGAGAGAGAGCGAGAGTAAGAGAGTAAGAGAGTGTGAGAGTGAGAGAGTGTGAGAGAGTGTGTGAGAGTGTGAGAGAGAGAGTGAGAGTGTGAGAGTGAGAGTGTAGGAGTATGAATGAGAGAGAGAGTGAGAGTGAGAGAGTGAGTAAAAGAGTGAGTTGGAGACTGAGAGTGGTGGTGTTGGTTTTGGTGTGAGTGAGGGTGAGAGTGAGAGTGTGAGTGAGAGTGTGAGTGTGAGTGTGAGGGAGTGAGAGTGTGAGTGTGAGTGCGAGTGTGACTGAGAGTGCGAGTGTGACAGAGTTTGAGTCTGAGTGAGTGAGAGTGAGAGTGTGAGTGAGAGTGAGAGTGTGAGTGTGAGTGAGTGTGAGAGTGTGAGAGTGAGAGTGTGAGTGAGAGTGTGAGTGAGGGTGTGAGTGTAAGTTGAGTGACAGTGTGAGGGAGAGTGAGAGTGAAAGTGTGAGTGAGAGTGAGAGTGTGAGTGTGAGTGTAAGTGAGAGTGAGAGTGAGAGTGTGAGAGTGAGAGTGTGAGTGAGAGTGAGAGTGTGAGTGAGTGTGAGAGTGAGAGGGAGAGTGTGCGAGTGTGAGTGTGAGTGAGAGTAAGAGTTTAGTGAGAGTGAAAGTGTGAGTGAGAGTGAGAGTGTGAGTTGAGTGTGAGTGTGAGTTGAGTGAGAGTGTGAGTTGAGAGTGTGAGGGGGGTGAAAGTGTGAGTGTGAGTTGAATGTGAGTTGAGTGAGAGTGTGAGTTCAGTGAGAGTGTGAGGGGGGTGAAAGTGTGAGTGTGAGTTGAGTGTGAGTTGAGTGTGAGTTGAGTGTGAGTGTGAGTGAGAGTGTGAGTGTTAGTGAGAGTGAGAGTGTGAGTTAGAGTGTGAGTGTGAGTGTGAGTGAGAGTGTGAGAGTGTGAGCGGGAGTTAGAGTGTGAGTGAGAGTGCGAGTGAGAGGGAGTGTGAGTGAGAGTGTGAGTTGAGTGTGAGTGTGAGTGAGAGTGTGAGTGTGAGTTGAGTGTTAGTTGAGTGGGAGTGTGAGTTGAGTGAGAGTGTGAGTGAGAGTGTGAGTGTGAGTGTGAGTGAGAGTGTGAGTGAAAGTGAGAGTGAGTGAGAGTGTGAGTGAGAGTGTGAGTTGAGTGTGAGTGTGAGTGAGTGAGAGTGTGAGTGTGAGTGAGAGTGGAGTGAGAGTGTGAGTGTGAGTTGAGCGAGAGTGTGAGTTGAGTGTGAGTGAGAGTGTGAGTGTGAGTGTGAGTTGAGTGTTAGTCGAGTGGGAGTGTGAGTTGAGTGAGAGTGTGAGTGTGGGTGAGAGTGTGAGTGAGAGTGTGAGTGTGAGTGTGAGTGAGAGTCAAAGTGAGAGTGTGAGTGAGAGTGAGTGAGAGTGAGAGTGTGAGTGAGAGTGTAAGTTGAGTGTGAGTGTGAGAGTGTGTGTGTGAGTGAGAGTGAGAGTGGAGTGAGAGTGTGAGTGTGAGTGTGAGTGTGAGTGAGTGTGAGAGTGTGAGTGTGAGAGTGAGAGTAAGAGTGAGAGTGTGAGTGCGAGTGAGAGTGTGAGTGTAAGTGAGAGTGTGAGTGTGAGTGTGAGTGAGAGTGAGAGTGTGAGTGAGAGTGAGAGTGTGAGTGTGAGTGTGTACCTTTTGCTATACACCTTTTGCTATACCATCATAATTATAACCAGAAAGCATTTTTATATTTGTCTCACGTGATCCCCCTCGACGAGACCTTTAATTTGATACCCCACACACCCTAGCAGGGTCATATGGAATTCATACCAGTCAAACTAACCATGACTCTCATGACTGTAACCAGGACGCATTATTTAAGTGTCCGACATGATTCCCCTAACTGGAACCTTCAATTTGACGCCCCACAGGCTTCAGCGGCCTCACCTTGAATTTAACCCAATCTATGACTCATAATGACTATCTCATGATTCGAACTACGAAGCCTTTTTTTATTTGTACCACGTGATTCCCCTCGTCAAGACCGTAAATTTGACACCCTACACGCCCTAGCGGGGTCACTTCGAATTTTACCCCAATATAGGACTCGCCATGACAATCTCATGGTTATAACCAGGAAGCATTTTTGTATTTCTCCCACGTGATTCCGCTCATCCAGACCATTAATTTGATACCCATCACATCCTAGCGAAATCAATTTGAATGTTAAACCAATCAATGACTAACCATGACTATCTCATGATATAGCCCTACCACATTTTTGTCCCACGTGATTTCCCTTATCGGAACCTTCAATTTGATGCCCCGGACACCCAGTGGCATCATTGTGAATTTTAACCTAATTTATGACCCATTTTAACTATGTCATGATAATAATCAGGAAGCACGTGATTACCCTCATCGACACCTTTAATTTGATATGCCACCCGCCCTAGCGTTATGAACTTGAATTTTAACCGAATCTATGACTTACCATGACTACGTCATGATATATCCATAACGCATTTTCGTCCCGAATGATTCCCCACATCGAGACCTTGAGTTTGATTCCCCACATGCCCTCGCAGCGTCATTTTGAATTTTAACCCAATCTATGACTCATTATGACTGCTTGATGACTACAATCAGGAAGCATTTTTTTATTTACAGTGCGTGATTCCGTTAATCCGGACCTTTCATTTGATACCTTACACGCCTTAGCCTCATCAGTTTCACTTTTCACCCAATCTAATGTGGTCATTATTCTGTCTTAAGGGGCGCTGCCCAGTCAATTCAGCTAATTCATTTGAAACAGCAGAAAAGACAGCCCCCGCCCCCATTTCTCCCCAGCTCTCACCTCTTCCTTTGTGACCCCTAGTATATCAGGCCGTTAACAGTAGCAGGCGAACAACCAGCACGCCTGCGCCGCCGTGTGCTTTCCAACCACCCTTTCCCACGCTGTTAGTGGATCCGTCAGGAGGAAAAGTTAAGACAACCCTTTTTTATGACCTCACCAGTCAATTATCACTCACGCGCCCAGCCGCGAAAATTAGGTATACAGCAAGTGCTTATGGCCATGAAAATTCCACAAGAAACTAAAAAAAAAAATCACGCCATATCCACGGAATGAATGATGATAAGTGGGGCGAAGCTCGAGAGGGGGAGATCATCGGTAACCGTAACTCTCCCGTGAAAGTTCGCCCATTACATCATTAAGAAAGACGTAAGACTGTGTGCGTACATTGTACAAATCAACTTTTATTTTCGGAGTCAATGCTCCCAGGCCCATACCTGGTGAAAGACCCCGCGCCATCGAGGACTACCCCGCGCCTCCACCACAATTTGTCACGTAGGATGGGACACAACGGTAAAGAAAGAACTTTTATTTAGGGCGAACTTGTGCCCGAACAAGACGAGAGGAAACGAGCAAAGGTCCTTGCGTCTCGTTCGATCTCCGAGAACGACTGCCTGCGTTCGTGGCGTGATCTCTTGCGTGATCTCCCCCTCGCAGTGCACGTGCGCTCGCGCCTCCGTTGGCGAACACAGACAAGCTCGCCCTCCCGGTGCCGAGTTTGCGCTGCCGGTTGCAGCCGGTTCTTGCGCGTGCAACGCGGCCCACGTTGCGACATCTCCGAAAGCATGCGGCGGTCACGTACCACGAGACACAAGGGATGAACAGACCCATGATTTAAGGAGCTTCGCCCCTAAAAAATCAAACACCCCCTCCCTCCCAACCGATCATGCAGATTGCGATTGGTGCCGTACCCGCAGGTAACCTGAATTCCGAGCCCACAGGGACGCATGAAACTTAACAGCCAACCATAGTTTGCCTGCTAGGCTACTCATATGTACTCAAACTCAAAATGGACTCAAAACTCAAAATGGATTCAAAACTCAAAATGTACTCAAACTCAGAGTGAACTCAAACTCAAAATGGACTCAAAACTCAAAATGTACTCACAACTCAAAATGGACTCAAACTCAAAATGTACTCAGAACTCAAAATGGACTCGAACTCAAATTGTACTCAGAACTCACAATGGACTCAAACTCAAAATGGACTCAAACTCAAAGTGTACTCAGAACTCAAAATGGACTCAAACTCAAAATGTACTCAGAACTCAAAATGGACTCAAACTCAAAATGTACTCAGAACTCAAAATGGACTCAAACTCAAAATGTACTCAGAACTCAAAATGGACTCGAACTCAAATTGTACTCAGAACTCACAATGGACTCAAACTCAAAATGGACTCAAACTCAAAGTGTACTCAGAACTCAAAATGGACTCAAACTCAAAATGTACTCAGAACTCAAAATGGACTCAAACTCAAAATGTACTCAGAACTCAAAATGGACTCAAACTCAAAATGTACTCAGAACTGAAAATGGACTCAGAATTCACTAGGTCTCAGGCGTACTCAAACTCAGTCGGGATCACTCGGCTCAAACTCACTCAAGCTCAAACTCACCATGCCACACTAGCCTCGCGCTCACTCAAACTCAAACTCACGTGTGAGTTTGAGTCCAAATGAGTCTGAGTGAGTGGACTCATGAGTGAGTTCGCCGACCTCTGATCTGTTATGACCGGAATGAGCTGGTTTCCTCGCGCGGACCTTGGGAAGGGTCCCATTGCGTCACACGCTGCAATCTGCCACGGGTGGCGGCTTTCCACCTGCTTCATGACACCCACAGGTTTCCCGGTAGGCGGCTTCGCTACCTCACGAAGACGGCAAGCGCGGGAATAGCTCAGTACGTCTCTCTTCATGCCTGGCCCGGTCGCAGCATGGCAGAACTTACCGTAAGTGTTACTGCTGCTGCCGTGTCCCACCACCGCTGAGTCGTGAAAGTACCGCATGGACCCTTTCCGCATCTTCCTTGAGACCACGACTCGGAAGGCAGCTGAAACCGCCTCTTCGTCGTCCAGTTGGGGAATGTAGCGAAGTAATAAGCCATCATCACCCAGCAGACAAGCGTCGAACCCCTCAGCTTTACTGGTGTAAGCTACACCCCTCGCTAGAGGGTGCTGAAAAGCACCCGCTCGCACGGGAGGTTCCCGCTGGAAGCCACTCCCATTTCATCCTTCCCGCTTGTTTCCTCCAGTTTCAACCCAGCGCAAAACGGCCTTCCCTTTTCGCCCTTTCTCATTTCGGCTGTTCCCATTTGAAACCGTTCTCATTTAAACCTTCTCGTTTGTTCCCTGCCGCTACATCCGGTACAAAACGCCCTTCCCGTTTTGTATTTTCCCCTTTAGCCCCATCCCCGAATAACGAACCCAGTTTCGACTCAGGTGACTCGGACCGAGGCGTGAGATTTCTGAAATTAAAGAGGCGTCCGACTGTATTTTAACCTCTTGTTTTGATCTACGTCCGACGAAACCGAAATTCAAAAACTACTTCCATCCGCCGTAACCTGAAAATAAATTGAAGTTACGTCAAACGCATTTCACCGCAAACAACGTTACTGTGACGTGTGTGGAGCCCCCCCCCCCCCGATTCTAATATTCGTTGGCCGCTAAGTTCGGTGGCCCCACCAGGCCCTGTGGGAAACGTTGTGCAGGGCTGCAAATAAACACCGACGAGCACAGCCGCTCACAGTGAGTCATTGCCACCACCAGCACGCTGCGGGTCGTCACTCGGCTAGAGGGTACCCCAACCCCCCCACGTTCACGAATGCGGGCCACATCGTGAAACTGGCGACGAGGGAAGAAGCCCGCGGACCAACCGGAGCCACCTAGAGTGGCAAGACACCGCCCCCCCCCCCACGCCGGCCGCCATTACGCCATGCCGCTGTACGGGAGCCTCGAGCAGTTCGAGGGTGAAGAGACCGGCCCACCCCTTGTCCTCCCCCCATACAAATCCACATCAATGACCAACCAATAACACCTACGCCATCCCTCACCATACTTGGACTGACCCTCCAGCAAAATGGAGGCAACTCTTCCACAATACAAACACTCAGCCGACACGCGACACAAATAGTAGGACTTATCCGTCGAATCACCACCCGCGGCCATGGCCCTTCCGAAAAAGAGAGGTTACAACTCGCTACAGCTCTCTTCACCTCAAGACTCACATACTCCCTTCCTTACTTATCGCTTACAAAAGCGGAACTCGACAAATTGGAAGCCTTGCAGCGCAGGCTATACAGAGCAGCACTTCTCCTTCCACGCAACACCTCTACCATCCGCCTCCTTTCAACTGGAACATTTAACACAATCCCCGAGCTCCTCGAAGCCCACCGCCTTAGCCAACTTGCTCATCTATCCACAACTCCCACAGGTTCGATCGTCTTGCAACAACTCAACCTCACTGCTCCAGGCCCCCCGCCCACCTTCACCCCCTACCCCTATCTCACCGCAAAAACCTCGAAATCCTCCCTCTTCCCTGTCACATGCATCCTAACCACCACGGAGCCCGACGAAGGGCCCGCGCCTTCGCACACTTACGCCTATTCCCCCCATCTCCTAACTCCATTTAACCGGCCGCGGCGGCCTCTTTTCTGATGGAGGAGAAAAGCAAAAACGCCCGTGTGTACGAGATTTCGGAGCACGATAAAGATCCCCAGGTGGTCAAAATTAATCCGGAGCCCTCCACTACGGCGCGCCTCATCGCCTGCGTTGCGTCGGCACGTTAAACCCTACAATCAATCCTGACTCCATTTGCGTAGACGCCGCGGAATATAGACACCGACCAGCTTTTGCGGCTGCTATTATTACAGAAGACAGACCGATCCCAGCAGCGGCAGCCACCATCCGCACAGCCCACCCCAACGAGGCCGAGGAAGCGGCAATAGCTCTGGCCATAACACACCAACCACCCCCATATCACATATTCTGCGATTCTAAGACGGCCGTACGAAATTTCGCGCGGGGACACATCTCCTTCCCTGCTCGCCAAATTCTCCTATCCCATCCTCCTCCCAATCCTGCACTGGACCCCCGTCCACGTGGGCTTTGGCGTTGCGGAAACGACCTACCTGGCCTCTCGAGGACTCATTTACCGAGCACCAGACGTGGACGTCTCACAGCAGGGCGCACGAAACGCTCGCGAACCCCTGCTTACTTTTAGCGACATTACCACACATTACCGCCTACAGCGGCTAGAACTACCGCCCCCTCACACGTCTCTTCCTTTACCCTTGGACAGATTATGGCGACAATTACAGACCCATTCCCTCCCCACCAGACACGTCCTCCACTACATCTATCCCACATTATATCCCCACCCAAACTGCCCGGCATGTGGCGCTCGAGATACCACGCCACACGCCATTTGAGAATGCCCCTCTTTACCCCCGCTCAGTTTACCCAACCCTCCCACAACCTGGCTGGAGGTGACCGGGAGCTCCTCGCCCGAGCTAGAGCTCCTGACCGCCACTAGGGCTCAGGATTACCTGGCGCGCCTCCCTTACCTGAGGGACACTCACTAGGACTGAGCCTCGTCAGAAATAAAGTTATTCTCTCCCTCTCTCTCTCTCTCTCTCTCTCTCCCTCTCTCTCTCTCTCTCTCTCTCTCTCTCTCTCTCTCTCCCTCTCTCTCTCTCTCCCTCTCCCTCTCTCTCTCTCTCTCTCTCTCTCTCTCCATCCACTGCCTCACGCGCCGTTCTCTAACCGCGGCAGCACCTGCATCGCGTCCACGGCCAATTTTTCGGCGGCTGATGAGATCAGAACGTAGGGCTTTAGCAGAAATTGCCGCCGTGGCGGAATCGGCGGTGCTACGGCAGCTCTGCTTTAGAAATAGGCGACTGCAAACAGTGATATCCGTCCGACAGTCGCATCTTTCGTGTGAGCGAACGAGCTGGCCGAGCGGAAGTCCGCCTGCAGTGACGTCACGATCTTCCTCAGATTTCTCCGCTGAAAGGCTCCGTCATGTGAATACCGCTTAAAGTCACAAGAAACTGCGCCCATTGATTTGTCGAAGCACCATATGCGGCAACTCTGAGCTCCGTAGGGGAAGGGGGGTGCTCGATTTCCCTGTTGTGAAAAAGAGGGGTCCCAGAACCCCCCCTCTAGTCTTCGCATGAATAGACAAGTCCTCCAAAAACAACAAGAAAAAAAGGCAGCAGGAATGGCCCAACGCGTGAGGCTCAATGCGACCGTTTCATTTATCAGACGCTCATCCGGTCTGCTAATGGGAATCGTTGTTTAATACACCATTCATTTTGTTTCTTTCCTTATATATTTTCACCTCCCTACTACTAGTATTAGAGGTTCCGGGTACCGGTAAAGTGGAGTCAGTTATATCCTTCCCATAATTTTGTTCACTATGTCGACTGTATCCCGCGTGAAGGGGCTCCGAGTGCTACGCAGATGGTATGGTTGTTCTCCCCTAACGAAACAAAAACTTGGCCGCGTATCTGCTCCTTTCGTTGCAAATATCGACCGAAAGCGATAGTCGACTGGCGCCCCTGGCAAGTAACTGCTTCCCTTCTCTTTTCCGCTAATCTCTCATGCTGTTCCTCTCCCGTCGTTCCTCTCAAGATAACACGCTAGAGGTTTGCTCAAGTAAATTTAAATTTACCACGTTTTACAGCTCCATGTCAGGTGCATCGATGCCAGCCCTGCCGTACGACGGAGACGCGCGTGAATCGAGGCACCCTACTACAACGTTTATAGAACCACGTTGCCCAGCTCCACAAGCGTTTCAAATGGAACTCGGTACCCATCTAGTGGAACCTTTCGTCGCTGTTGCCATTTGATTCCTTAAATGCCCCCAGGAGCTATAGTAGCGCGGGCAGCAGCAGGCGACAGTTTCTTCACTGTTGATGCAATATCTCATTTGCTATCGCCAATACCAAGCGTGAGTAAATTTTTAATAAAGGAACACTGCAAACATCCCTTATGCATTGATTGCGTTATATTTGCGTAATGTCTTGTTCTTGTTCTACAATGTTGACAAGTATATGAACATTACCACATGACTTAAACGTTTAGATTTGGCAGTGGGTATATAAGACTTTTGCGCAGTTTCTGCTAACCAAAAATAATATGGCCACCAAAGGCACGGCGTGAACTATGGTGTCTGAGCCTCATGCCACGGACATTATTGTAAAGAACCTTCGGTGCGGTGGACTAGTTTTTTTTTGTGAAATTGTGTGATGTTCACTTCCTTTCCTCTGTGGCACATTTCGTAAATCCTGTGCCCTGTCGACCCGTGTACTAGCAGCTAACTACAGCGGGTCCTAGCTGTAACTAGTTTTTATTAAATTCTCCTTACCTAGGACTTCTCATCGATCCCAAACTCACCTGGAGACCTGCCCACAATGCTCTTGAAAAAATTAGCAGTGGCTTACGTCGACTATTCGAGGATATCGTAGCGTGAGCTAACGTTAAGCTGGTTATTCTTAGCTTTCCTGGTTATCTAGGAATAGCTTCAATGACACAACACGGTTTACGCATTATGTGACACATGTATATTTATCAAGCGGCTCCGGCGCAGCGTCACCAATCACCCCAGAGCTAAGCTGGTCCCACAGGCAAACGCCGGTGTTGCTGCGACGCACGAGCCATCGGTTGCACACCCGGCCACCCCTCGCATGATCATCAATTGAACCAGTCCGCCACGTGCGGAACGGAGGTCGGCGAAGACGCTGGGTGCGTGGGGTGTGTGAGAGACGCCGGGGAGCGAGCAACGTTCTCTGCGCCGTGTGACGTCACTGCTCCTCGCGCATGCCCAGCACGGCTCTCCAGGAGCCACTCGAAACTGCCGTTCAACCTCGGCCAGTGTAGCTCACGCTACAAAGCAGGCTGACGCTGCCAAAAATGTCACCCGCAAACTCCACGCCCACGGGAAGGGCTGCGCACACACCTGGGCACTTCGCATCTACGAAGTCATAGCAGGTTAAATTACCGGTTCATCTACGCGATACCCCTCGTCAGCCTCATTGCCACTCAATGGCGGCGCCTCGACTCCCACCAACGCGCAATAATTTGCTTGTGTCTGACTCTTCCGCGCAGCTCTCAAGTAGCCAAGACTCTCTTTGAAGCTCAGGCATGGCCCCTCTCCCTGCAAGCCAAACAAAGGGGCCTCCAACACATCGTCCGCCTCCATAAAACGCAGGACGGAATGGCACTCTTGGACCGCCTCCAGTCAAGACCTCAGTCACAAATGGGAGCATTGTCTACATTATTCCAAGAAATCTTCCCATCCATACATAAGCACCACTCAACCTCAAACCCGGCCTTCCCCCTCATAAAGGACCCCCACTGCGCATCAGCACCACCTTACCAGGCATCACGTCAAAGCGCACCACCCCCACATGCGCCCTGTACCAAGAAGCAATGGCACGTATACAAGAAACCTTCGCTAACAGTACACACCTTTACACGGATGGATCCATCCTTCAAAGCACCGGAAGAGGCGCAGCTACATGACAATCATACCTACCATCTCAACTTTACCGTCAGCTCCACGGCAGCAGAAATCGCAGCCCCACATATGACCTGTAACCAGAGGTCGGCAAACTCACTCATGAGTCCACTCACTCAGACTCGTTTGGACTCAAACTCGCGCGTGAGTTTGAGTTTGAGTGAGCGCGAGGCTAGTGTGGCATGGTGAGTTTGAGCTTGAGTGAGTTTGAGCCGAGTGATCACGACTGAGTTTGAGTCCATTTTGAGTTCTGAGTACATTTTGAGTTTGAGTCCATTTTGAGTTCTGAGTACATTTTGAGTTTGAGTACATTTTGAGTTTTGAGTACATTTTGAGTTTTGAGTACATTTTGAGTATTGAGTTCACTTTGAGTTTGAGTACATTTTGAGTTTTGAGTCCATTTTGAGTTTTGAGTTCATCTTGAGTTCGAGTACATTTTGAGTTTTGAGTCCATTTTGAGTTTGAGTTCACTCTGAGTTTGAGTACATTTTGAGTTTTGAATCCATTTTGAGTTTTGAGTTCATTTTGAGTTTGAGTACATTTTGAGTTTTGAGTCCATTTTGAGTTTGAGTACACTTTGAGTTTGAGTACATTTTGAGTTTTGAGTACATTTTGAGTTTTGAGTCCAAATTGAGTTTGAGTACATTTTGAGTTTGAGTACATTTTGAGTTTGAGTACATTTTGAGTTCTGAGTACATTTTGAGTTCTGAGTACATTTTGAGTTTTGAGTCCGAGTGAGTTCTGAGTTTTGAGCTCAATGTGAGTTTGAGTTTGAGTGAGCGCAGATATGCTGCTCAGCATTGAGTCTGAGTTTGAGTGAGTGGTGTTTCGAAAAAAAAATTGTGAGTGAGTTTGAGTGAGCCGCGCCAAGTTTGCCGAGGTATGCCTGTAACATGGCAAAAGACCTCCTCCCACTCGACACCATAGCCATCTTCTCTGATTCCAAGGCCGCATTACAAAAGATCCGCAACCCCAACCATGCTGCCCCATGCATCCACAACCTAATTAGAAAGATTCACCAACTTAAGGAGAAGGGCACAAGGTCCATTCCCACTGGATACCAGGCCATAGGCCTCCAAGGAAATGAGAATGCGGATGCCATGGCCCGTGCTGCCCACAACTTTTGTCAACACTCCCTCGACGTCTTCCCCATCGAGTAGGCCCGCAACATTATCAAACGACACCTCAGTGCATCCCACCCCGACCTCCGAATTTCCCACAAAAGTCCTCCGCATCATCTGCCAGCCCACGGCCTCTCACAAAAAGACCGCTCTCTCCTCCTCTACCTCAGGACAGGCTACTCCTGGACAGCCGAACGCAAGGACAGGTTCGCCCTTGTGCCACCTATGCCATGACGCAAATGAGACAATTCAGCACCTCCACTGCGAGCACCCTCACCTTGACTCCCCTCGCGCCTGTGTCATCAACACGCTGAGAAGATTTGGACTACCACACTCCATACTTCAGGACGTCCTCTTCCCAAATGGACCGGACTCCACCCGCCTTAAAGTAGCATACCTCGTCGTAAAATTCGTCCAAGCCTCCGATCTCTCTGATCTCCTCTAACTCAACCCCACCTACCCTCCCACTACCTCCTTAAAGGGTCCATGAAGAGAAAATACAACTTTCTTTAACTTTAAAGAGTTAAGCTTAAGTACCTCACTTAGCTTAATTCCGGGCACGAAAGACATTTTTAACCGATAAAAACGCAAGAAATACTTAAAAACTTTCAAATTTCGCGCCACAGTGACGTGTTATCGGCGCGAGTGACGTCATATGGGCCAGCGCTAAAACATAATTTTCAGGGGTTAGGTGAACGTTAGCATTCAAGTGATTCGATCAAACGAAACGAGCGGTCCCACTACAATTGCCCAGTAATGTGTCCTGGCGATTGATTAGTTCGGCCGCCGTCAATCGCCCAAACAAGCTTCTGGGACGTCATAGAAAAGTTGCCGGAAACTGGCTAGCAAGTCGCCACAGCTCCACGCGTTTTCCTTAATATCGCCGTTTTTTTTTCGAAGTTTGCGATGAAATCGGTATCATTTTTATCAGGACAAAGCAGCCTTTCTTATGAACCAAACTTGCATTCTCTTCATGGCTCCTTTAAGACCACACCCCACCACCACCCCTCCACTCCTTTCCCTCCCCCTCACCTAACCCATAAACCCAGTTGAAGTATCTTCCCTGAGGGACAGTTACCGGGTTTTTCCCTCACTTCCTTTCCGCTTTCTAATAACCACAAACAACAACAACGCTTTGGCCGGGTGGCCGAATCGAGTCCCAGACAGACCGACAGACAGATGTACGGACATACACTCCAAAATTTTCCCGTTGAGGTAGCCCAAGAAAGATTGTAGTCTTTAAAACGGTGCTATAGCACTTGAAACTGTCTTAGGACCGCCAGAGACTGCAGCGAAATATTTATATACTCTTTGTGGCCACTCAGAAGCAGTAGAGTTGCCCTACAGAGACTACCATCTTTAACAATCGCTTTAATTTTTGTATTTCTCAGGGTGTTTTAATGGGGGAAAAAGCTGTTACTTAAAAAGAATGATGTTCCATCAAGTATAGGAAAAGCCAGGGCCGAAAGATCCATTCAGACGCCTGAAGAAAAAGAACACGCACGGTGGTTTCTAGAACCCCAAAAAGGAGGAGGAGGCATGGCCTCAGTAGCATAAATGCGGTGAGAGCAAAATGTGTTCTTAAGCTTCAATTGATCATCATCGTCGTCGTCATCGATAGCCTTCCCTCCCGCAGGTTCAAAATACTTCCAAAGCTTTTGCCGCATGAACATAATCGTCAATACAGTTTCAAAACGCATGAGTCTACCATTAAAAAAAAAATTGGCGCCAATCCACTCGGTGAATGTGGTTGGAAAGCAAAGCTGTAAACGGCACCCACAACGATTATCGATGCGACATCACAAATTCACTCACGTCGCTCTACAAATCCTGAAACCAGAGAGAAGTGAAATGTACTTAACCACACCCTGTATTACTTCAAAGAGATATTCTTGCGCAGGTAAAATTATTGCACGAGGAATGAACGGTGGTTGGTTGAGTTGTATTGGTGTAGCACATCAGTGGAAACTTTTTTTATAAAATAAAAGCTCAAACCCGGTGTCAGACGATCTCACTTCTCCGTCTTTGCCGTAGCGGACGGAGGTGATGAGAGCGGTGGCATAGACGGTGGAGGAGGAGGAGGAGGAAAGGAGGAGGAGGAGGAGCTGGAGCTGGAGGAGGAAACACTTTATTAGGACTTCTGAACGGCCCAAAGTGCGGTCCAGGAGAGTGGTTCCTTCTTCAGTGTAGCCCATATTCAGTCCGCGCCGCCTGTCCACCAGTTGAAGCTGGGTAGGTAGAGAGGGGCTGGATAGCAGCATCTCCCATTGCTCTTGTTAGGTAGTTGACAGAAGGAGAGGAGGTGCTCAGGGCTAAAGTTGCACACCCCGATTATGTGGCAGAGTGTTCCTACTTATGAGCAAAATTTACATGCAGCGTCTTAGCGATTCGGATGCATTAAGTGAACACGCATCCGGTGTGGGAAGGAGCCGGATTATATGAGCCGTAGGGTAGTTTGTTCTTCTATGGAAAGGTCAGGGTAAGCCAAAGGTAGAGTCTGCCTCAGATAGCGATAATTCTGGTTTATGTCCCTGATTGAGACATGCGGGTGACTGCCCTCGTGCAGCTCCATAGCAATGGGGGTGAAAGTGCAGGCTTGGTGGGCGTATTCGTTGCCCTCCATAGAAAAGTGAGCAGGTGTCCAGATGAGCTGAATGGAACCATTTGAGGAGTGGTTTTTTAGCACACGCAGTGCAGGTCGGGACACCAAACCCGACAGGTAGTTCTGTTAGGCTTGTTGGGAATTTGTGACTACTTTACAAACCCTTGGTTGAGAGCCAAGGCGACGGCTGCCTCTTCTGTTGCCATCATGTCTTCGGTCTTGAGTGTGGCACAGCAAGGAGGTTGGTTCTGGAGGTAGACACGATGATGATCCTGTGACCCTCGTCGTCTGAGGGGTTCATATGTCTAAGCAAAGGGAGCATATTTTTTTCTTGTCGCCAAAAGCCCAGGAGTACATCAAGCGTAGTGATATTCTGTGCTGCCCAGCCAATCTGGTGAAAGATTCAGCAAACCGCCGCAGTTCTGCTCATTCGGAGCTTCTGGATAGAAAGATGACCACCTCTCAGCATTTTAGAGCCCCGTGATAAGCAGCCTCTCTGGGCGCCCTCATGGGAAGACAAGAGGCTTGCTCAACCGCCATTCTAATCATTATATAAAGCATCTTTATGTCCTCCTTGCCGAGAAGAAGACAGGGGGTTGACGTAAGTGATTCTGGAGAAGACGAAAGCTAATCGAAAGGTGTCGGATTCCTTGAGGCCTCGCTTCTTGGTGGTAACTTGCCGGATCATGTTTAAAATTTATTAATCTCGTGTTTGACGCACTGCAAGGATATGTTACTCTTGGTGTTGTCCTGAAGATGTAGGCCCAGGATTTTGATGCTGGGGCATGGAGTGATGGCCTGGCCATCAAGGAGTATTTGAATGTGTTTCTTGAGGTATCGCCTGGCGTGAGGGCGGACGACAAGGAACTGATATCTTTTTACGCGAACACTGGAAGCCACAGGCCCATTGGCGTCGTACTAGAAGTGAGACGCCATGGGTTAGTACGTGTGCTTCCTTTAATCGCTATCGCGTAGAATTTAGCGAGAAGTCAGGCGTTAAGCCGTAGATGTGCTTGGTAAGTGCACCACTTGTCTTCGCCGTCTCTGTGTGGGCTCGTAGCTGAATCGGTAAGACTACAGGCTCTTGGTTTGTTACTCTGTTAGTTCCAGGTTCGATCCCTGCCGGTGAAGCAAATTCTTTTATTTCTTTCCGGGAGTTTTCTGGTGACACCAACGGTCGCGAAAGAACCCTTGGGGGGTAGAGGTAGAAAGCTTTGCTTTAAAAAAGTCTACGCTCCTACGACAGCAGCTAGCCATATCTCGATGAGACAACCATGAGGCGAAACAAAAACGAAAGAAAGCCGAAGAAACCGCGCGTTCGCAACACCGAGGGCAATCTCCCTCGGCCCTTACTGCACAAAAGGCAGACTTGTAGCCAACACCGTATCTGACAAGCTCGTTTTCTTTTATTTTTTGGAAGGAAGGAAGGGGGGGTTCCAGAACCCTCACTATCTCTTTTTGCATCCACCTACGACTGCGCGTCGCGGCAACCGTGTAGGGGGCGCCAAATTATTCCGTCGGCACAAGCGAAGCCTGCTCAGGCGAACGCCACGCGTTATCGCCGCAGTTCAATCAGGCCTCTCAAGCTTGGACGTTCCTTGGTTTCCCTATTGGCGGCGTAAAAATCGACACCAACCTACAGCGGCAGTTTTCTTAATCAAGTCCTCCAGACGGCGCAACCGAGAGGTTACTTTTGGTAGAGAATACAAAAAATTCATTCCGTGACTCAGAGAGCCAACGAAGTTCGCTTACAATGTGAAAGATTATTAACAAGTCCCGCATCAAACATCTGTTGAGCAAAATGTACGCAACTTTTTACGAACAGCCGACTGGTGCACCACCTCGCTTGTGAATTCGCAACCACAAAGCCAAGCTAAGCCAAGCTGGATTGCGGTAAACTTATTCTCTGTGGTCTTGTCAAATCTAGTTTTCTTGAGTATTTCTGCGCTGTGAACATGCAGTAAGTGTGATACGTGCCACCGGTAAGGCTCAGCGACCCGCGTGAGCCTGTTGGAGCCCGTGTTAGCGGGGCCACTGTACCGCCGCATCGACTTGTTGCGATGGCGCATCTAGGCCTATAGCCAGGCTGCGACTCCTCTTGCTATTGGCATCACTCTTCGTTTTAAGGACTCGCCTCGGTCCAGACCTCGCCAAGCGTACGTGTTTCTCCTCACGATGGATGCGCCCGTCTGAGCGTGCTCGCCACTGAAAGTCTGTCTCGCGCGCTGTGCACGGAGTTGGTTCCCACCACCTCGCTGAAGCATCGCCCCAAGGTAAGCCGCCACATGTGCGCACCCCTTCCTGGCCGCCCGACAGTCACGTTGTGCCTCTTGCTCGCTGGAGACATTGCGATCAATCCCGGCCGCAAGCGCACGTCGTCACGTCCTACTTGCAGCCGCTGCGAAAAGGTTGTGTATGACAACGTCGCCGCTCTCCAATGGGATGTATGCGGAAGGAGGGCACATCGCACGTGCGAACTGATGACGCTCGCTGTATACCGCCGCCTTTCATCGTCGACTGAGTGCTGGTTGTGTGCCCTTCGTTCGAAATCTTAGCGCAAGTGAACGAGTTGTTATGGCAAAAAAAAACAAAATGTCACGAAAGCGACGTACAATTGCAGCGATCGAAATGAAATGATGTCCTTGCCCCTGTAAACTTGCGGATGTCAATAAACGATTTCTTCTCACTTGCTGCTCACTGTGGTCTGTGCCAGTCGAGGCCATCTGGTCACCTGGCGTAACATCACTTCACTAGCGCGGCGCAAATAACCACGCGGCCAGCGTGCCAGCCAGCAACCAGCAGGAGCAGCGAGCCGGCGGCTGCCGTGCGAGAGCAGCCATGTTATTAAGGAGCTCAAGCGGCCTGTGCAAAAAGCATCCGCCATGTTTACAAAGCCTTGTTTCAGCACCACCAAGCGGGCTCCCTTAGTAGTTCACGACGCCGCCGCTACGATTTTTCTGGCACTACAGGCAAAGCTAGACCTTTGCTTCTCTAAAATCCTCCCTGTTCTGTGGTTCAATTCGTATCCCAGAAGATAGTGCAAGCCAGCTCTTTACTGCGAGCGCAAAATTAAGAGAAGAAGAAACAAGAAGAAAGGGCGAGCAAAGACGACGAAGACGGCGCACCCAGCTCGCAGCACGCGCTTTAGCATGCCTTAACAAAACGTGTTGCTGAGCTAGTTGGTACATGTTTTAAGCAAGAATAGAACGTGGCGCAAACTAGACGTAGACTAAAGAAACGAGGTAAGACGTATACAGGCGCCAACTTCCAACTGTTTATTTGAAGCAAACCACGCGAAATTTATACAAGTCTTATCTAAGCAGAAACAACAACAACAAAACAAAAAAAACAAAAAATCAACCTAGGTATAATCATGCTAACAAGTGTAAAAGGTGGTGACAATGGCTAAAATGGATAAGCACAACACTGCTGAAAGAATGACAACCAATCTACGTCAGCCTCAACAGTAATCAAGATGGTCCAATAGCGCGCGTGTGCAATCCAGGCGCAGACCAAACCGAAAACAGGGAAGGACAGCTGCGGGTGCAAAACTACACGCTGTGGTTTAAAAATGAAAATTCTTTTTCACTTAACGCTATAGTGACGGCGTGCTAACACACTTGTCGCCGGCTCTTTTGATAAAAACCGCCTTGATCTCCTCCCTCTCCATTTTGTTTCTTGCTCTTCTCAGAAAGGTCGTCTGATCCAGGAGTGGATCACACCCACTGCGCTTACAGTGGTCTCAAAGGTGCCCTCCCAAGTTGCTGCTGACGGCCAACCGGTGTTCTCTGGCACGTTCGTTGGAGCAACGTCCAGTCTGACCGATATACATCCTTTTGCATTTCAAAAGGATGCTGTAAATGACGTTGCTAACACACTCGGTGTATAGCGTGGCGTGCTTTTTTGAGCATGACTCTGGTATCTTATTGGCCATCATAGGGCAAACTTTAGCCAGTTTGCACGGGGCGGAACACACAACGCGCACTTCATACCTGGACGCGACCTTCTTGACGTTGTGCGAAAGCCTGTGGATGTACGGTATTACGTGAGTTTTCATTTTTTCTTTCTCTTCCTGCACTTTTTTACCGTGTTTCACCTTCTGGGGGATGCTTTTACACACTTGTGAGGTGGGAGGAAATCGGGCGGCTTCCAAGCGGCTGATCTGATTGTTAAAACTTGCAGTCAGATTGTGCTCGAAAGATTTAGTTAACGCGGAATTAAGACATGTAGTGGCTATACCCCTCTTTATCAGCTTGGAATGCGCGCTGTCGTAAGGCAGAAGGCTTTTTTTGTTCTTGGGTAGTACATCCGGCACGTGTGGTCCTTTGCGAAGGTGAGTTTGAGGTCCAAAAATTGTATTGTGTTCCCCTGAGGCATTTCTCTGGTGAAGTCTAGCCCGCCAGATTCAGATAAAAAGGCGTTAGTCACATCCGCCACAGCAACGTCAAGTTTAGAATCAGTCAAATTTAAAAGCACAAGGTAGTCGTCCACATATATAAAAATTCGAACCACATTAAAATTACAAATGGCGATTTTTGCGTCAATGCGCTTGTCAATCAATGTACGCTAGGTAAATGTCACACAAAACCGGGGCAACAGACGAACCAATGCAAATACCATCTTTTTGAACATATAATGAATCATTAAAACGCACGATGGTGGACTTAAAGTACACTTCTAAAATCTCTAAAAACTGCTCGGTGCTCATGCCAGCACTGTTCTGGAAATAAACTTCACCCGACGCCTCTATTGTTTCACGCACTGCTCTACACAAGGCCTGCTGGGGTACAGAATAAAAGAGATCTTGCACATCAATTGAAAAACCACTATTTACCGACGCCAACTCGCCTTCCGCAAGAGCTTGCACAAGTTCGGTCGAGCTACACACCAAGAAAGGGTCCTGCAGGGTAAGCTTGGTGAGAATGCGCTGAAGGTACGTGCTGACCTCGTTTTGCCAGGTTCCTCTCTCAGATATGATCACTCCCAGTGGGCACTCTGGCTTCTGCGTCTTCCCCGTAAAGAAAACATCGAGGTAGCTCTTCTTAGCCTTGGTGACAGCCTTTTGGAGTTGCTTTTCGGTTTTTTCGCAACCGGAGGACCACGGTCTTTTGCTTCTTTGGTATATCTTGGGAGGGTTTGAAGTTCTTTTGTATCGCCTAGTTTGCCTTAGCATAAAACATTCCTAGTGGCATTACAACAAAACCCCCTTCCTTTTCGGCTTCAGCACAAGTTAACCCTTCATCTTTCAGGCTATTCACAATCTTTCTAAACGGAGGTTTTTATGTGGCTTATCACTTACAGTCCGCAGAAGGCAGTCGACGACGTCTCCAGTGGCTCGTTCACGGTCCTGCTCTCACGTACGGCTCGCAACACCTCGGACCATGGCTACAAGTTGAGTTCTTCTTGAGGCGGGTTCATAGCTGAATTTTGGGCCGTTTCCCAAAACCTGTTGAACGTCACTCGAGACGGATGCGCATCCGGGAAAGGTTACTGATGATGTTTGTGCTGCCCCCCTGACTCGTGGCGGAAGCTCGATGCGGGTACGCGCCCAAAGGAACTCCGTGCTCTGGGCCGCCAGCCATTGAAGTTTCCGCAGGCTTCCAAAGCACCATCTCGTTGGACCAATACCCTCAACCAGTCATTGTAATGGCGGACCTGGTGCCATAACTCGGACTTGAGCACCCTGCAAATTCTTCGCGCGTGGCCCCATGGCGGTACTTGAATTCAAAGCAGTAGTTGCACTTCCAGTGGCACCACCTTCCGCTTGATGCAGTAGGAGAGTAGACTCGACCGGCAATTAGAAGCAGCAATGAGGTTAACGCAAGTGAAAATTTGAATTCACGTGGTTTGCTGACACAAAAAAGAGCTTAGTGTAGAAGAAATATCACTTAACAAGACTTGTTGCTGAGCTAGTTGGTACATATTTTAAGCAAGAAGAAAACGTGGCGCAAACTAGACGTAGACGAAAGAAACGAGGTAAGACATACCAGGCGCCAACTTCCAACTGTTTATTTGAAGAAAACCACGCTAAATTTATACAAGTCTTATCTAAGCAGAAACAACAACAACAACAATAAAACAAAAAAAACAAAAAATAAACCTAGGTATAATCATGTTAACAAGTGTAAAAGGTGGTGACAATGGCTAAATGGATAAGTACAACACTGCTGAAAGAATGACAACAAATATTCGTCAGCCTCAAGAGTAATCAAGATGGTCGCAAAGGACCACACGTGCTGGATTACTACCCAAAAACGAAAAAAAGCCTTCTACCTTACGAAAGCGCGCATTCCAAGCTGATGAAGAGGGGTATAGCCACTACATGTCTTAATTCGGCGTTATCGAAATCTTGCGAGCATAATCTGACTGCAAGTTTTAACAATCAGATCAGCCGCTTGGAAGCCACCCGATTTCCTCCCACCTTTATCACAAGTATGTGTGAAAGCATCCTCCATAAGATGAAACACGGTAAAAAAGTGCAGGAAGAGAAAGAAAAAATGAAAACGCACGTAATACCGTACATCCACAGGCTTTCGCACAACGTCGAGAAGGTCGTGTCCTGGTATAAAGTGCGCGCTGTGTGTTCCGCCCCGTGAAAACTGGCTAAAGTTTGCCCTAATTAGATACCGGAGTCATGCTCAAAAAAGCACGCCACGCTATACACCGAGTGTGTTAGCAACGTCATTTACAGCATCCCCTTGAAATGCAAACGGGTGTATATCGGTCAGACTGGACGTTGCTTCAACGAACGTGCCAGAGAACACCGGTTGGCCGTCAGCAGCAACTTGGGAGGGCACCTTGCAGACCACTGCAAGCGCTGTGGGTGCGAGCCACTCCTGGATAAGACGACCTTTCTCAGGAGAGCAAGAAAAAAAACGGAGTGGGAGGTGATCGAGGCGGTTTTCATCAAAAGAGCCGGCGCCAATTGTGTTAGCACGCCGTCACTAGCGTTAAGTGAAAAAATTGTCATTTTTAAACCACAGCATGTAGTTTTGCACGCGCAGCTGTCCTTCCCTCTTTTCGGTTTGGTCTGCGCCTAGATTGCACGCATGCGCTATTGGACCATCTTGATTACTCTTGAGGCTGACGTAGATTTTTTGTCATTCTTTCAGCAGTGTTGTACTTATCCATTTTAGCCATTTTCACCACCTTTTAGACTTGTTAACAACCTAGGTTGATTTTTTGTTTTTTTGTTTTGTTGTTGTTGTTGTTTCTGCTTAGATAAGACTTGTATAAATTTCGCGTGGTTTGCTTCAAATAAAAAGTTAAAAGTTGGCGCCTGTATATGTCTTACCTCGTTTCTTTGGGCTACGTCTATTTTGCGCCACGTTTTCTTCTAGTTTAGCATGCCACCAGTGAATCACGCCTGCTTTGATTCATGCAGCGACGACGAAAGGCGGCGCAAAGCACGCGTCGTCGCCCCTTCCCCTGGTTCGTGCCGAAGCATTTTTGTGATGTTATCGGCAGCCATGGCCGAATGCGTGTTCCTTGAGGGCGCTCGAAGGATATCGTGATGAAGAAGAGAACGTCATCATCACTGTCCTGCCTGGCAAGCGGCACGAGACTCGCGTTCTGGCGAGGAGCTGGTCTTCAGCAGGTCTCGGCCGGTTGTGATCCCCGGAACGCCGTTCCACAGAGGAACCCGACGTCTTCGCGTCATCGGGAATCGCCGGTGGCTCGCCGTTGAGAACTTCGCGTTTCACCCGTCGATGATTGACTTGCCGGGCTGCGTCTCTTGGTCAATTGAGTGAGTCACCATGCCGGCCACCGCGAAACGCAAGCGATCCGAGAAACAGCACGAGGTAAAGAAGCCGACCCACGTGCGGGCGCTCAAGGCCTACTTCAGCCGTCATTCGCTGGATATGAGCTCGGCTTGCACGGCGGTTGCCTCTGAGACGGCGGCCGATCGCAAGACCTGTTGGCTCGTGCGGCGCTTCGACGTCTGGAACAGCCTTCTTGAGAACATCGGAATAGACATACGTGAGAGCCGGCCGGGTAGGCTTTCACTGTACACGTTCGCGCGCTACAACCCCAGTGACAGCGAGTACGCCACTGTCTGCATCACGCTTCTCGCCGAGCTGCTGGCGACGCACCGCTGTATCTACTACGTCGACCTCAGCTACCCCGGCCACCTGTTTAACCTGAGGCTCGAGGTCCTCGAGCGTCTGACTCCCAACGCGGCCATCGATCAGTTCCACGTCGACGGCAAGCTGATGATGCAAGAAGAGGCGTACGGCATCATCAAGGCGATTTCGAAAGCTCGTCCAGTGGGCACCCACATCGCGAGCGTGCAGCTGAGCAAGTTGGACTCCCACCTGCTGGCCGAGCTTGTCCAGGCCAAGTCGAGTCGGCTGAAGGAACTGACGCTCTCCGAGACGGGTCTCAAGGTCGCCGACTGCATCGAGTTGTTCAAGGCGCTCGAGGGGTCCACCGTGGAGCACCTCAAGCTCGAGTTCAACACCGTTGGCATCCGCGGAGCTAACCAGTTCGCTCTGCTCCTGCAGAACAACACGACACTCCGTTCGGTGTCGCTGCAGCGGACCAAGATTCAAGCCAAGGGAGCGATTGCCATCGCGTCCGCGCTGCAGACCAACACGACGCTCTCGGCGCTCCGGGTTGCGAGCAACAACATCGGGCCCAGGGGAGCGCAGGCGCTCGCGGATGCCCTCAAGGCGAACAACTCGCTGCTGGTCCTGGACTTGCGCGACAACTCGTTGTGCTCCGTGGGCGCAAAGGCCCTCGCGGACATGTTGACCGTGAACACGAAGCTTGAAGTGCTCCACGTGTGCGGGAACACGATCAACGACGACGGAATCGTGGCGATCGCCGAGTCACTGCTCAAGAACCAAACTGTCAAGACGCTGTCGCTCTTCGCGAACAGCTTCGGCGAGAACAGCGTAAAGGCGCTGGGGAAGCTCGTAGCGGCAAACAAGACGCTGTCGATGCTCAACACCACGCTGGAATCCAGCCAGGATTCCGGGACTCCCCTGGATCAATTTGCAGAGGCGCTCGCGGCCAACACCGTCATCCGTGGCATTCAACTCTTCGTCTGGGGAGGGCACGCCATGCAGCGCCTCTCGCACATGATCCGCCTTAGCCAGACGCTGCAATATGTGAGCGTGTGTACGTGCGGACCAGGCGTTGACGTGCTTGCCGAAGCCCTCGAACAGAACCAGTCCGTCCAAGAGGTCGAACTGAACTGCTACATCAACCCCGAAGAAGGGGCGGCGTTGGGCCACCTTTTCCAGGTGAGCAACACGCTCCAAGCCCTGTCCATCACCAAGAAGGTGCACAGCGCGGGGCTGGTCAAACTCTTCAATGGCCTGGCCGAGAACAGGAGTGCCTGGTTGGTCAACGTCACTACAGGAGGCACTGTCAGGCAGACGGTGTGCAAAGCCCTTGCTGGCATGCTGTACAAGAACAGGACGCTCTCCTGCCTCACTATGGGCCGGGCAACGGCGGACGAGGCCGGACTGCAGCTCATCAGCCGAGCCCTGGAGGACAACCAGAAGCTGCAGATCCTGGGCATGACCTACACGGCCACCAGCAGCGCGGCGTGCGTCATTCGGGAAAAGCTGCGCCGCAACCTGGGCCGCATGATGCAAGCCATCGGGTTCACGCTTGCGAACAGCGTGGACCGAGCGGGCGCCGAGGCGTTCGAGTTGCACAAGGACGGCGTCTTCTTTCAGCAGGAACTGGTGAAGATGACGAAGAACTCACCTGGGCCTCCGGCCGATAGGTTGATCAAGCAGACGGAGCTCTTCATTCGGGACAACTACTTCCGCATCACCAAAGTCGTTCAGAGCCAGGTTGTGTGCGTCCGTCCCCCGTGCAAGAGGAAGAGGACAACGTACATTGACCGCCTGGACGAGTACTGCATGAGGGCCATCCTACAGTTCCTCCGCGTAACGGATGTGCGGGTCCGTCGCTGATGTTCCGTGACTGTGTGTTCTTGCTGCACCTTCCACGAGAAACGCTCCATGTAAATTAAGACAGCTCCGTTTTTTTTCTGTTTTTCTTGAGTGATTGCTTCTCTCTGTCGGTGTAGTAAAGGTGATTGAAGTTCGTTTCCCTGAAGTCCGGTGTCGATCAGGAACCCAATCGCCCGGGCTCCGGTTGATTTGGCAGGAGGCTTGCAGGGCGATGGTGTTGAAGTTCTTGGAGATGGTGGTCGAATTGACGAACTCGAGCGGGTGGGGTTGATTAAGTGAAACAGAGTTTATATACAGCTATTTAATGTAGGATAACTGGGTACATGAGTAATAAAAAGAAAAACTTCACACTGCAGCTAGACGCTAGCTCCAAGTGCGCACAAATCACTTGAGCTTCTCAACTTCGTCTAACTCTCCTATCCTCGGAGCGTACACAAACCACTCGAGAAACGACGGCCCGCAAGATCTGTCTAGCTGCCCGGTACGACGCTGTACCCTAAACCTCCGAAGCGATCTTAACCTCTAACCTAGGGGGCTCACAAATCCCAACCTAGCTTCAACGGTCGAGACTCCTTGTCCCGCCGGGAACTGCCCAGCTCGGGGCTTAGACAAGAACGATTTCTAAAGGCCAAGTTCGGCCTTATAACACCTCGAGATCACACTCTCTCGGGAACGCCCCCGTAGCGTTCGTACATGCGTAAGGGAGTGCCCAAATTCACATAGACAGCTGTCACTCAGCACGCTACGGAATATGAATGAGGCGCCGTCATCTTTTGGTCAACGGCACCCTCGCCGACGAGCAGGTGCGCGCGACCCCGTGGGGTGAGAGCGAAAGCCTCCGACGGTGCACTGTGCCGGCCGGGGCGCGTTAAAGGAGCCATGAAGAGAAAATGCAAGTTGGTTTTATTCGAAAGATTTCGTGTTTTATAGTGCCCCCAGCGCTTGTCCGGATAAAAACGGTGCTTTATTCACTGAGAAATTAAACAATTTAGGTTAAAATTTTGATTTTCCCGCTCAATCGTGCGTTTTCGTGGTCCCAAGTGACATCGCAGGAACCGACCGCTCTGCAGCCTAGAATACCTTCATTCACGCATCCGCCGTACAGGGTAGAGACACGTATACGCTGGCGCCGCCATTTTCGGTTGCTCGCTCTCCGCCGAAGCAAGTCATTGTGTTAAAACCGCGCTAAAATTATCGCCGCAACGCGGTATACTGAAGAAGTTTGAATCATATTGTCTGTTTCGCGTTGCTAGGTCTCGTGGGAAACGAAAAGAATAACGCGTTGAGCCCGTTGGCCCAATTGCGGCGGCACGGGACCGTTCAAAGGTTGTCTCCACCCTGTACAGCGGTGTAGGTTTGTTCCCGCGTTTCTTTACGTTCCGTAACCTAGATGGCGCCACCATACCGTGGCAAGCGTTTGGTTTGTTTTTGCCCGCATTTAAACCTGGCTTGTTTTTGTAATGGAAGAAAATATTCGTTCCCTGAAACAGTGCTCGCTCGACAAATGGGGTCACGTAAGACACCGTTGCTTGCGGCAATCGGCCACTGTCGTCTGAGAAAACCCCAAGCCCCGTAGTGCTGTGCAGCTAAACTAAGCATGCTGTGCGCAGTACGAACAGCAGAACGCATCAGTACTTCTATGTTTACATGTGCTTTCGTAACTTCCACTGTTTGTCCCATCATTCTTATTGCTTTGTAAAGAATGTGCGCTAAATTTAAGCGCAAATTGCTCGTTCGTCTAGTTTGTAAGCTCTACCTAATTTGCGTCTGCTTCTGCCAGCCTCCGCCAATCGCAGAGCTTAGCTCATGTGACATCATAGGTTCTGTTGCGGGAAATTAGCTGGTGGGTCGCATGACCATTCCCGTTTTTCCTAATTATGTAGCTTATTTGAGCGAAGTTTACGTTAAAAGTGGTGTCAGTATGATTCTAACGGGACAATCTTTTGAATGAACCAAACTTGTGTTTTCTCTTCATGACTCCGTTAACAATGGTGTCTCGCGCGGCGCGCGCTTCGACGCCGGTAATCCCACCACCTCCGCTCGTCACGTCGACGGTCCCCGGAATCCGGCGGCGCAGTCTGCTTTCTCAATGGGGGATTATCCCTGTGGTATGCGGTGGGCCAGACAATCCGTCTCCCGTGCGCGCCGTGACGAATTGGCGACGGCTGCAGCGTAGAGTCTACAGTGCTGAGCCACCAGACCGAGTGGCGGGTTCTCACGCGCCGCCCGGGCGCTTAGCCCCTGACCTAATCAGCGGACCTTACAGGTGCGGTTGAACAAAGTTCACTAAAGACACAGAAAGGGTTTCTTTTTTATCATTGTGAGGATATTGTCTTCATGCACGTGTTGGCAACTTGTGTGCGAACTGCGGCGGTTCGCTTCATGGAGGAAGAAAAATGTTAGGAGGGAGCATGACGTCAGGCGGCCCAGCTTCGGCAAGCCAACCTCTTCTGAAGCAGCTTTCTCCTCTCCTCGGGCTCCTCCCGCGCAATGCATTATGAAAAATCCGCCACGGTCAGGCCCGCGGTAACATTTAGTGACTCCGGCTGGCTGCCGGTGGAGGTGGAGGCGAGCGCCATCGCCGAAGGCACCGTATAAGATTCTTCGCCAGCGTTGCGCTCCAAGCTTCGTATCGTGGAGTACTGCCGCTGTCGCTGTTCAAAGCAAGGCGAGACTTCGATCTCATTCTTACAAAGCACCCCTCACGAGCTGCAAGCCGAATTTCACTTCTGACGTTGGATCGCTCGAACGCGCCGCCGGAAACATTAACAAGCATGGAGCGGCCCTCAGCTGCACGGTGTTTGCAAGGTGTGCCACGGCCTCCGTTAAAACGCTGCGCGCGGGGTGATCTCGGAGGCCATGGTCGGACCACCTTGTCTCCTGCCAGTCCTCCTGGATGGCGCCACCATATCATTTGGGACGGCTGCCCACCCTCCGTTTGTTTTAAGCCGTATTCATGCCTGGATAAAGTTTGTTAGGGGCCTGACAGGGAATACTCGTTTCGTGAAACATTGGGTATGCTCGACAGTCTCAGAAGGCCATGCCACTTATGCCAGTGGGGGTGTATAAGCTCAACGCACCGGACAGCTGTGCAGCTATAACCAGCATAGTGCGCGCATTACGCCCTGGTGCTTCTATGTTTACGTGTGCGTTCGCAACTTCCATTCTTCCAAGCTTATAACCCTTGTTTATTTGCGTTAGATTTTGCAGGCCGCAGACAAATTCACACCTGCACAGAACACGCCGTAGGTTCTAATACGGGACATGAACTAATGGGTTCTGTTTTCCTAACTATTTGGCACATATAAGTTAAAAATGGTGTCAGTGTTATTCCAACTAGGCAGTCTTTCGAATGAACCAAACTTATATTTTGTCTTCATGGCCCCTTTAAGCCGATGTCTTATGAGACCAAATTGGCTGCTAGCGGACGCACACACAACATCGATGTACTCGACCATGTTAATTGACTGATCAGTGTTAGGCCCAGGTACAAAATCTCTCATTGTGAGTAATTTCAAAGTCGTTACGACAGCATTGGTATTAAAAAATACTTTTTTTGTTGGTAACGCGCATAACACTATTTTTTAAATATCATTGGCTGTATTCAGAATCTGTCTTCTACTCAATGTGTTCCTTCAACTTGGCTGAGTGGAGGGTACCGCAATGCTTTCACATGTGGATTCCGGTTTAAAGGATCTTTTCGACTTGAGGCGCCAGTGGAGCGGGTTTCAGGACGAGAGGGTAGTTATATATGCCACTTATCGCGCCAGTATATATAGCGCTAGTAGCGTCGTTTCTTATAGCCTTTGCGTTTTTATTTTAAAATTCCTTGTAAACTAAGCAGTCATCCACAATCTGATACTAACGCTCTCATTAATACAGATGGCGCCATCAATGCTGTAATTGAAGAAAAGCAACGGCCCCACGACGCTTCCTTGCGGGACACCTGATTTTACGGGAAAGTAGTAAGAATAGTGGGCCATTTACATCGTCAAATTCATGGCGCAGTTTTAAAAAAGACGGTATCGATTTATCGAGGTCGCAAGTGTAATCTGTCAAGCTTAATATCAGACCGGGAAAATTGAAGAACTTCATACCAGTTTGACCACCTCAAAACTAGTTTGGCGAGATTTATCGAGAATAAACGTTAGTGCATGAACCGTAGAAACAAGTTTGGTGGTAATCGAGAGGCCTTTAGGAAAGCCGTGTTGAAAGGTAATTAAAATACTAATATTTTCGAGAACTGTAATCAAAAATTTCCGGTGGAATTCTACAACAGCTTGCAACATGTGCCCGCGACCACTATAGGGCAATATTTTTCTATGTTCACCCGAACAACTTTTCTAAATGTAGCAAGAGGCCGTCTAGCGGTAGTGAACAGGCAGAGCGACTTCGTCAAACCCTATGAAGGTGTGTTGACTAATGCAAAAAGGCGAAGTCCTAAAAGAGACATCATGGCACAGAGTCCACAAACTACGTTGTGTGTGGTGTCGGCTCTTCTCTGACTTCGTATTTTCGCGCAAGTCGACGTATAGCATGGAATAGCAACTTGCTCAGCCCACCCCTATTAAATTATGAAGGTGTTTTATAGGAACTGGTACAAGCAACTCGCCTCGAATGTCCCATGATTCCCATGTAGTGCTTTTTTAATTGCCTATGAGGGATTAAGTTTTTACAACTCATTTATATCACGCATAATGGCAACCTCGCTCTACACACCAGCCGTCTCCACTTTCTTTTCCTTTCATTTACTTTTCTTCTTGCCTCCTGATTTTAGTATAAACCATTTCATTACTTTTGTTTGGCCTAATTGCTCGCGTTTTGCCCTCGTTGGCCACGTGCCATTGAAACCCATAATTATCATCACAGTAAAGGCGAGTGCAGCTTGTCGTACTTGCTCTCTACGACATGCCAAGGAATGAGGCACACTGCCACTGTGTGAAAGAACTCTCTACTCACATATTGGTTAAACGCAGCGACACCGCCCGGGCACACTCCACCAGTTCCTCCGAAGTCCAAGATCCCAGTCCCCAGCGCCTGCCTCCGCATGGCATCTCCGCATGGCATCACCGCTCCACCGACCCGTAGAGTTCCTCTATATAGCTATGGTCCCTAGAAATTGTGCTAGTCTGCCGTCCGCGCGCTTTCTCTATGGGAAGGCGTGTCCGCGCCGCTGATGCACGCACAGCGCTGCGCAGAGGGCGCTGCGAGCAATCGGAGCGCCCGAGCGGCCGGAGCGAGAGCGGCCGGCCTGTGCCGCGCGCTACTGCCGCGGAGCGCGAGCGCGCATCGGGGTTTGTCGGTCACTTAGAGCGGTGAAATCGAATGGTACGAGGTACATCAGCTCACAATTGAAGCTAGGTACGATAGTACTATAAGTCCTTTTAGTTTCACGCTCTAAGTGTTTCGCGAATTGGAGCCTCTTTGCGGCCGCTGAATTTCGCGAGTGAGACCGAAGGATGAAACCGCAGCAACCAGCGTAGCCGTTTCACTGCCACAGCTTGAACAATTATTAAAGTGAAGCTTTCTATGTCTCACTGATGGCCTATGTCGCCTCGAAAAAGCACTGCAGCAAAGCCAACTGTCTCTGGCGACGGTGATGTTTGTGAGTAAAGTGAGAGGGAAAAAAACGCTTCCCGTGGTCAGAATCGAAGCTGGCTCCATCGCGTTTTGAAGCCGACGTCTATCTCAATGCGTATTTCCAACATGGTCAAAGCAGTTTGGATTTGGAGAGGAGTGCAGCCAGAAAAATTATCCACTCTTCCACTCCACAACGATGGTTGAAAACGAAGCTTTCTTCGCGTGAAATCAAACGGCTAAGGGTCGATGTCAAATCCGACGCGAACGTAAGTCCAAAATGCGTGCGAGTCAAAGTGAAAGCTCAATGAGTCAAATTCAAAACTCAGACGACGAGGAATCGCTCATAAGAAAGCTTCGCGTTCAACCATCAATGTTCAGACAGTGAATCCCGTTCAAAAAGAGCTCCCTGCGACACCAGAACCTGCGTTTGTTCCACATCGAAACTACCGGGTCATTCCCGAACGTCATTGACGGTGAGAAGCACGCAGACGGCTGGTAGGCTGACAAAAAGAAAAGCGAAAGCTTGAGTAAAATCTTTTGCCAGCAAAAACTTGTTCCTATATACTTTGGGCAGAGTGCGGGGGGAGGGGGGATAACGCAAGGTATATATATGGTTATGACAGTATAAATAAACCTCAATATTTTTACTCCTTGGTTTCAAACAGCCACGGTTATAATGATTGGCCATAACACAAATATTCTCCCGTTTTGCTTTCCCCGCGTGCGTCTCGCAATTCCCTCCGAGCTCGTGTGGGTGACCAAAAAGAACCTGTGCAATGAGGAATGCAAGCGAAGTTACTGATTTGCAGCCAGTTTCACGTACCCAATGCTGGCGAATCATTTCAAATCGTGCTATTCACGAAAATTACAGGCACGCAAAAGAGGTTTGATAGTACCCAAATTTTTGAAAATTTAGAGATAAGCGGATTGTTGGGTTAAGCGAAATGCGAAAAATGTATGGCCAGATCACTGGACTAAGAGCTAGTGCTGGTAACAAACGCTCCATTGCACAGGGACGCTTCCGGAATACAGGCAAAATAATTTGCAGAAAAAAATTTTTTTTTTAGGTATTGCGGAAAAAGAACTGCGTGATGCACGCCTGTTTCGCCTTCGCATCTGGTCCCAAAAAAGTGTTTTCGAGCTTCTCAATGCCGCATCAACTGTTGGTCGCCAACGCTATATTCCATCTTGCTGTGAAGCAGGCAAAGCTAATGTTTTTCTTGTTCCTGCCGTTTTTGGCACTTCTTGAGACACGTCGTCGTCCACATGATCAGAAGCGTCTTCCCCAGCTATATAAACAATGTAGGCGTCGGACAGCACTCCGCTAACGGGACATCGGCCGCGCACAGTGCATACCCCGCGCAAATTGGCCGTTCGCGACGGTGTTCGGCGGGTAATGGGAGCTAAGCGTTAACCGAGAGCTTATCAGCTGCCTCCAGCGGACGTTGCATTGCGTCCTCTTTGTCAACATTTCGAGATATCCGTGATCCCCGAATTGACGTTTCGAGACAAAGGGTGGAAAATGTCGCCTATGGCGGGTATATCTACGGCAAAAAAAGGTTTCGACTTAACCGGTATTTCGAGATGTCCGAGTTCGAGTTATAGAGAAATCACTGTATCTGATGACTGAAGGTGATTAAACTTCGTATGCATGTGCACACGTCTTGTTTTTTTATTCGGAATTTACATTTAACAGATTCCCAGTTGACTGGACGTAACTGAGGGGGCCGCGAAGACGCGCGCTTAAGGGCCTCCAGATCAACGATGCGAAAGGTCAGAAGGCACCGGTTCGAGCTGCTTTATTTACATACACGTACAGGGGACAACATCATGGGAAACTTGCAAAGAAAGACGGTTCCAAAGAGCCATACAAAAAAGCAGAGCGCCGACACACCACACACACATTTTCAGGCGCTGACTAATCCATCAGTTAACGGCGGGGATATTCACAAAGAACGGTTCTTGGTAATGTAGCTGAAGTCCCGCATAATGTTTCCAAGCTGGAAAACGATGCCGTGCCGGCAGTGTTCCCGAAGCTCCCGAGTATGTGTCGAAATCGAAATAGCGTAGCGACACGATTCCGCGGTTTTTAGGAAACTCGATCCTTCATAATACGCGAAAACGTACTCCTGTCACTTCACGCTTCGGTTAAAATTCTTCGTACTGGTAAGAACCAACTTATTTGGCTAATCTGGTTTGTCGACAGAAGCGGATAGGGTTCGAAAAGGGGCAGTTAAAATGGGCTGAACCCGCCCAGAAACAGTGCAGAAATACGAAGGCAGCAGCGGCACGGCAGAGGGCCGTCCGCCGCTGCCCATCGCGCCGGCCGGCCACCGCGCTCCGATTGACTGCAGCGCCGCCGCTGCATGCATGACGGAGGAGCCCCCTTCGCGGCCGGCGGACGGCAGACTAGCACATATTTCTAGGGACCATAATATAGCTGCCTGCGCGAGCTATATAGAGGAACTCTACGGACCCGTGTTTCCTCGCGCCATCTATCGGGTGATCAGGTCCCCAAGACCCGCCCCCGGTGGTCGCCTGGCGGAAGAGGAGGGCAAGGGGCGTTGAGCGACACCCTCTAGTATAGAAGGCATTGCGCCACGGCGCTCCTCATATCTTTCCCAACTCAAAAACGGGCTGGTGTATACCAATGATGATTGTCCTAGAGGTCGTATTGCTCGTGGAACCACCGGGGTGCCGCAGCATGCCGCTCGGTAGCCACCGCCGGTCCACCACTATGTAGGCGTCCGCAGGAGCGCGTTCTCACCCGGCTGTGAATCCTCGGCAATGGCTAGAGTCCTCTCGACAGCGCACCCGCCCCGGATCTCCACTGCTCCGCGCCGGAACCGGAGTCGCCGCGATGAGCCCGCCCCAAGCCCGGGACACGGTCGTTCGTAGAGGCTCGAAGTCCCAGAGCGAGCTGTAGGCTGTGTGCCTACCTACGTCTCCACGCCAGGGTCACAGCACCGCAAGGAGGTCAGTAGGCCTCCAACTCATGAACAGGCCTCCGTCGTTGACCAGGAGGCAAACCGCAGCCTCCCAGCCTCTACAGAGGGCAGCAGGACCCACGAACCGGGGCCACAGGCTCCCGCGTCGCAACTGGAGGGCCCGCTGCTCCACAGGCCCAAGCGCTAAACCACGCCCCACACCACCACGCAGGGGGCGCGATGAAATTTAAAGCGATGAATACGCTGCGCTGCGGATTGCTCCGTGGAAGAATGACGTAAGAACCGGACCCGTGGGCATTAGATACTGCCGCACCCTCAGGTCGTAGCGATAAGTGCGAACCCTATCGCCGGCCGTATGCCATCAGGATGGGGACTCCGACATTCTGCTTCCGCTATCACCTGTTCGTCGTCGCCTGTGCCAACGTGATAGGCATTGAGATCGCCTTAAGTGCACAGGGCCCACCAACTCGTCGCTTTCAAGTGACTGCGTGTCATACGTGAGCGGAGTGGTCCGCGCCGTAATTCGGTATAGCCCTTGCCATTTGCGCGCGAGCGCTACGGGGAAACCGCCCACAGCGTTGTTCAGTGGGTGTCTTCTCCTTAGCACTGTAGGTCACCGATGTTGTACACAAGGTGACAATGGCCTTCGTTATACTGCTCGGCTTGCTTTATGCGCGCTAGGTGGAGGTTCTCCCGAGCCGTGCGTTGCGCTGTCAAAAGACGATTTCGCAGCCTAGCCGCGTACTGCGACAGAGAAGGGGCGTTAACCGCCGTCGCGTGCAGCAGTGCATTTTCAGTGAGAAAGGGATCTCTTTAGCGAATTTTAGGTAACCTGGGGTCAAATCGGTTGACCTATTTACAGTAGTCCTAGTCACGAAAGCCAGCTCAGGCAAACGTGCGTACCAGTCCTTATGCTCCTTGGTTGTCGCAACAAGCATGCAGTTCCGTTTCCGGTTCACCCTCTTATTGATGTTGCTCTGAGAATGTAGAGACTCGTTTTCCTGTGCCGAATTTGCTACGCTCGACAACTGAGTCGGAGAAGACTTTGCTTGTGAAATACGAAGCATTGTCAGTGATAAGGTCAGAGGGGAAGCCGAAGCGAGTGAACGGCTCTAACAGCTTCTCTACGATCCGCTCCGACGCTAGCTTTTTAAGTGGAAACATCTCCCTCCACTTACAAAAGTGGATCTGTTATGACCGGAACGAGCTGGTTTCCTCGCGCGGACCTTGGGAAGGGTCCCATTGCGTCACACGCTGCAATCTGCCACGGGTGGCGGCTTTCCACCTGCTTCATGACACCCACAGGTTTCCCTGTAGGCGGCTTCGCTACCTCACGAAGACGGCAAGCGCGGGAATAGCTCAGTACGTCTCTCTTCATGCCTGGCCCGGTCGCGGCACGGCAGAACTTACCGTAAGTCTTACTGCCGCTGCCGTGTCCCAGCAGCGCTGAGTCGTGAAAGTACCGCATGGACCGTTTCCGTATCTTCCCTGAGACCACCACTCGGAAGGCAGATGATACCGCCTCTTCGTCGTCCAGTTGGGGAATGTAGCGAAGTAATAAGCCATCGTCGCCCAGCAGACAAGCGTCGAACTCGTCAGCTTTACTGGTGTAAGCTACACCCCTCGCTAGCGGGTGCTGAAAAGCACCCGCTCGCACGGGAGGTTCCCGCTGGAACCCACTCCCATTTCATCCTTCCCGCTTGTTTCCTCCTGTTTCAACCCAGCGCAAAACGGCCTTCCCTTTTCGCCCTTTCTCATTTCGGCTGTTCCCATTTGAAACCGTTCTCATTTAATACTCTTCCTTTGGAACTAACTAACACATCCAGCCTAAAAAATGTAAAGAACGCTATCAGGAAATGGTGCCTTCTTTCTTCATAACGTGCTAGGACACATTTTTTGTAGATGACAATGAATTGTGATTGTTATTGACGCGTGTGCAATAATGCATTGTTGTATACTGCCTTCGATATTACGCTTTATCTTTCCGTTGCTTGTCTTTTTCCAGTTTTCGCTTTGTTTTATTTTTTTCATTGTTTTGCTTTCTTTGCTTTCTTTTTTTTCAACCGTACCAGTCCAGTACGCGTTTATCTTCATGATACCGCTTGTCCTTTTTTGTCACGTTCTTTACCTCTTTTTATACGTCAATGGCTGCTTGTCATCGCGATCCTTGCTTTTTTACGCTTTTTTTTCTGTTCTCTTTCCACAAAAAGTACCTGTACTGCCCGTCTGGTCGGGTGCTGCTGTTCTGCCTGCCTTCCCACAAGCACTGCGTGCTTAGGAAGGCAAGGAAACCCTTGTACCACTATGATGTGCAATAATCTATCTGTCAATCTATCTATCTATCAATCAATCAATCTATCAATCAATCAATCTATCATCTATCTATCTATCATCTATCATCTATCATCTATCTATCTATCATCTATCATCTATCATCTATCAATCGTCAATCAATCATCTATCTATCTATCTATCATCTATCATCTATCAATCATCTATCTGATTGATTGATTGATTGATTGATTGATTGATTGATTGATTGATTGATTGATTGATTGATTGATTGATTATAGGGTTTAACGCGCCGACGCAACGCAGACGATGAGGCGCGCCGTAGTGGAGGACTCCGGATTAATTTTGACCACCTGGGGATCTTTATTGTGCGCCGAAATCTCGTGCACACGGGCGTTTTTGCTTTTCGCCTCCATCACAAAAGCGGCCGCCGCGGCCGGGAATCGAACCCGCGACCTCGTGCTCAGCAGCGCAACGCCTTAGCCACTGAGCCACCGCGGCGGGTTGTATCTATCTATCTATCTATCTATCTATCTATCTATCTATCTATCTATCTATCTATCTATCTATCTATCTATCTATCTATCTACCCACCTACCTACCTACCTACGTACCTACCAATCTATCTACCTATCTATCTATCTATCTATTTGAACCTTCTCGTTTGTTCCCTGCCGCTACATCCGGTACAAAACGCGCTTCCCGTTTTGTATTTTCCCCTTTAGCCCCATCCCCGAATAACGAACCCAGTTTCGACTCGGGTGACTCGGACCGAGGCGTGCGATTTCTGAGATTGAAGTTGCGTCCGACTGTATTTTAACCTCATGTTTTGAGCTACGTCTGACGAAACCGAAACTCAAAAAACTTCCCTCGCACTTCCCCGAGGGGGAGAGTGTGTAAGTGCGAATGCACGGTTGTTGATTACGCGATTACGGTGGATATCGTGACCTTGGAGTGGAGAGGAGGCGCCCAACATCCGCAGTCACTGAGCGGAGAGAGGAGGAGGAGAGTAGCGCGCGCCCATCTCCCCCCGTTGCTAGGTAAGACGAGGAGCGCGCGCACCCGCAGCTGTTGCTATGCGGAAAACGGCGGCGGACGATTCAGGCTCGCTTAAGAAGTGCATTCGCACTTAAAACTACTTCCGTCCGCCGTAACCTGAAAATTAAATTGAAGTTACGTCAAACGTATTTCACCGCAAACAACGTTACTGTGACAAGTGTGTGGAGCCCCCCCTCCCCCCCCGACCCTAATATTCGTTGGCCGCTAAGTTCGGTGGCCCCACCAGGCCCGGTGGGAAACGTTGTGCACGGCTGGCGAATAAACACCGACGCGCACAGCCGCTCTCAGTGAGTCATTGTCACCACCAGTACGCTGCGGGTCGTCACTCGGCTATAGAGTACTTTAACCGTCCGACGTTCACGAATGCGGGCGAAATCGTGAAACTGGCGACGAGGGAAGGAGCCCGCGGACCGACCTGAGCCACCTAGAGTGGCAAGACACCGCCCTCCCCGCCCCCCACGCCGGCCGCCATTACATCATGCCGCAGTACGGGAGACTCGAGCCGTTCGAGGGTGAAGGGCCCACCTGGCCTGCCTACGGGGAACAAGTCGGCGTCTTTTTCGGGGCAAACGACACATCCGAGGTAAAACAGCGGGACATTTTCCTGGACAGCTGCGGGACCCGTGTCTTCGCTCTCCTGTGCGACCTCCTCAAGCCGGCCACGCCGCATGACTATTCGCTCGGCGAGCTGCTCGCGACGCTAAGCTCGCACTTCAGCCCGGCCCCGTCCACGTTAGTGGAGCGCTTCCAGTTCAACAACCGGAACCGCCGAGAAGGAGAGACTCTCGGGCAGTTTGTCGCAGCGCTGCGAGGTTTATTGAGCGGCTGCGCCTTCGGGGACCAGCTCGACTCGCTGCTCCGGCACTGTTTCGTCGGCGGCACTAACGACCAGCCATGCAGACGCGACTCCAGCAGCTTCCCGACCCCTTACTGGACGACGTCATGAAGGAAGCGCTGGCGATGGATGCTGCGGCCAAGGATACAGGCGAGATAGCGCCTGCGGCCTGCTCGCCGTCGACGGAAGCGGCAGTGAACAAGATGGCGACACGGCATGGCAGGTGCAGTCGGTGTGGTGGTAACCACCCCCCCTCACAGTGCGAGTTCGCGCAAGAGGGGTGCTTTGGGTGTGCGAGAACTAGCTCATTGCTCGGGCGTGCCGAGGGAGGACGGCGAGTGGACAGAAGCAGCAGCCGGGGGCAAGCACGTCTTCCCCTCAAGCCCACGGCCAAGGGAGCCGACGCAAGGGCAGGTGGCGGGGGCGTACGGCAGCAGCTTCGAGTGCAACGGCTGGGCTTGTCGTCGTGGCCGAAGACCCGGGGATTTTTGACACGCGGCACACGCACATGCTTCAGTAATCTGTGCCACCACACATGCTGACCGTCGAAATCTGCGGGCAACCCATTTTCATGCGGCTGGACACAGGGGCCAGCGTGTCATCAAGGCAGGGAAACTCTTCAAACGCACATTCCCTGGAGTGTCCGTCGAGGCGTCGGGCGTGATGTTGCACAGCTACTCCGGACAGCTGGCCCAGGTCGAGGTTCAAGCCCAAGTCACCGTTCGCCTTGGCGACCGGGAGGCAACCCTGCCCCTGTACCTGACGAAGGGGCCGTCGCCGACGCTGCTAGGCTGGAACTGGACCGAGGCTTTGGGCGCGCGGCTGCTGGAGTACCTAGAAGCAGTGCAAGTGCTGGAAGACGTTCCAAGCCTCCTGACCATGTTCAATGCCCTGTTCCGGCCCGGGGTGGACACATTCACCGGCACGGCGAAGAGCATACATCTCCCGGAGGGAGCCCGGCCTCGGTTTTGCAAGCCGCGCCCGCCGTCGTTCCCTTTAAGTATGGGGTCACCCAGGAGCTGCAACGGTTGCAGTGAAAGGACAATCTGATGCCCCTCAAGCCGTCAGAGTGGGCCGCTCCCGTCGTGCCAGTCCTCAAGCAAGACGGCAGTGTTAGGATCTGCAGGGACATCAAGGTCACCACCAACCCCGTGGCTACCGTGGAAAAGTACCCGCTGCCCCGCATTCAAGATCTCTGGTCGGCATTGTTCGGGGGACAGAAGTTCACAAAACTCGACCTGAGAGATGCTTAGCAGCAGCTGGTGCTCCAGGAGTCGTCCTGGAATTACTTCACCATACTGACAACTCTGAGACTCTTCCAGTACATGCACTTACCGTTCGGTGTGGCCTCAGCACCCACCATTTTCCAGAGGGAGATGGACAACCTGTTCAGGGGCATGAGGCACGTGGCGGTGTACTTGGACGAGATTCAGGTGACCGGTACAGACGACGAGGACCACCTGCAGTACCTGCACAGCGTCCTGCCACGTTTGCAGGATGCCGGGCTGAAGCTCAAGCTGGAAAAGTGCATTTTGTGGCCCCCAGCGTTGAGTACCTATGCCACATCATTTCCCAGGCAGGCGTTGCCCTGGCACCCCGCAAAGTTCAGGCTGTGCTCAAGGCAGTTAAGCCCCAGAATAAAAAAGAGCTCCAGAGCTACCTCGGCCTCATCGACTTCTACAGGAGCTTCCTGCCGAACCTGTCGTCGCATCGGCAGCCGCTCCCTCTTCTGCTTCGAGATGGACAGCAGTGGGCCTGGAAGAAGGAGCAGGACTTGGCCTTCCAGCACAGCAAGGAGCTCATCATCAAGGCTCTGCTGCTGGTGCACTTCGATCCGGCCAAGTCTGTTATCCTGACCGTAGATGCGTCGCCGTATGGTGTGGGAGCCGTCCTGGCCCACCGGGAGAAGAATGGCCAAGAACGCCCTGTGTCGTTTTCGTCCCGTCGGCTTCATGCTGCAGAGCAGCGGTACAGCCAGCTGGACAAGGAAGGTCTGGCCCTCATGTTCGGGGTCGAGCGCTTTCACCAGTACATGTGGGGCCGAAAGTTCGAGGCGGTCATGAACCAGAAGCCGCTGCTGGGACTGCTGGGGCCTGAGAAGGCGGTTCAATTGGAGGCATCGCGTCGAGTTGTGCGGTGGGCCTTGAGCCTCGCGGCCTCCAGCTACCAGCTGGTCTACCGCCGGGAAAGGACGTGGCACCTGCTGACGCCCTGAGCCGACTGCCCCTGCCAGAGGTACCTGGTGTGGTTTCTGAACCTGCACATGCTGGAGCACGCTTACGCGGAGGTGCTGTCCAGATCGGCAGTGTCGCTGGCGACCAGTCGGGACCCAGCCCTGTCACAGGTGGTCAAGGCGGTGTCCCGATGAGAGGAGTTGGCGGAGTGGGTGTACAACCACAAGGCCGCCGAGGTGAGCCTGCAGCAGGGCTGCCTGCTGTGGAGTTCCAGGGTGGTGATTCCACAGAGCCAGTGGTACAGGGTCCTGCAGTTGCTGCATGCGGGTAATCCAGGCGTAGAGAAGACCAAGATGGTGGCTCGGTCCCACGTTTGATGGCCTGGCCTTGACCAGGACATCGCTCGCATAGTGCAGAGCTGCCAAGTCTGCCAGAAGAACCAGCGAGCCTCGCGCCATGTGGAGATCACCCCCTGGCCGTTCCCGGAGAAACCCTGGTCCCGCCTGCACGTGGATTTCGGGGGGCCCTTGAAGGGCCACTACTTCCTGGTGGTGGTGGACGCCTTCTCCATGTGGATGGAGGTACTGCCAGTCACCACTCCCTCGGAAGGAGCAACCATTGCGGCGCTGCGGCAAGTCTTCACAGCGGAGGGGTTGCCAGACGTCATCGTGTCCGACAACGCTCGCGCTTTCGCCAGTGATGAGTACCTGGCCTGGCTGACGAAGAACAGAATCCATGGGATAATGGTTCCGCGATACCTCTCTGTGTCAAACGGTGCTGCCGAGCGGGTGGTGCAAACTGTCAAGGACAAGCTCAAGAAGAGCAAGGCTCGGGATTTCTGGACGCAGGTCGCCCGGGTCGTGTTCCAGTACCAGACCGCACTCCACAACGTCACGGGCCGTGCGCTCTGCGAGCTCCTGTTCAGCCGGATGGTGAAGACACCGTTGGACGTCTTACATCCCGACGTCTGGTCCACAACGCTCCTGAAGCAGCTCAAGAAGAAGCTGGCTGCTGACCGAGGTTGCCGTCATGGGCCTTTGCCGGAGTCTGCGGCTGCGGTCTTCGCCAGAAACTTCCGGCCCGGTTCACTCTGGTCCGCCGGACATTTGGGCTTTCTGCCAGTGCATCATCACTGCTCGTTCGCATGGTGGACGGGACCACGTGGCACCGGCACGCAGACCATGGGAGGCCTCGCCTGGCAACCTCGGCCAACCCTTCAGGAAGCCAACGCGCAGGAGTGCAAACAGCTACACCGGCGGCTGCCAGCACAGCACCAGGGGCTGGTGCTACTCGCGCAACTGTGGCGCCACTTGCAAGTCCAGTGCCACCTATAAGGCCGACGGCCGGTGGGAGAGGGACACAAAGACAGAATGTAGGTTGTAAAATAAGTAAAATAAGTAAAATGTAAGTAAGAATGTAAGTAAATGTAAATGTAAGAATGTAAGTAAGAATGTAAGTAAAATAACATAAAATGGCTGCCTCTACCCGCACCACTAAGTATCGCAAGCTTAACCAAATGATAATATAAAAGATTTGGCCGAGGGGCAAAAGATGTTTTTAACCACCGAAGTGGAAATAAATAAAAGGGGGAAAGAGCTACTCAGCGACACCACAGCCAGGAGAGCGGGCCCGGGATACTCACCTGATCTCCCCTGGGAAAGTAGCCGGAGGGGTTGGGGTGAAGGGGTAGGGAAGTTGGTGAATAGGAATGGGATATGGGAGTTTGGGAGGGAATGGGGACGCCGAGATTTTTGATCTAATCCTTTGAAGTCTGACCTATATTAAAGGCCTGATTGCTCAGGATGGGCATCAGAGAACCAATTAGAACTTGGCGGACCCCACAGTAGGTTCCGCACTAGCTAAGCCCAGACCATCGAACACAGGGAGAACCTTCAAAGAAGTGGCGACACTATTCCTCCAGACCCGTTTCGAAACCAGCCGCTCGACGAAGGCGGCACCCGATGCTGCCACACCTTCATCGACACCTGTGCTCAGGCGGGGTGAAAGACTGCGGAGACCGCCCAACTGTTACTCGCCGGGGTGACAGGCGTTGTTTTGTGCTGCACAAACATACTTGGGGGGGGGGGCGTTGTGTGGCAAGTGTGTGGCGCCCCCCCCCCCCCCCGACCCTAAAATTCGCTGGCCGCTAACTTCGGTGGCCTGACCATGCTCGGGGGGAAACATTGTGCACGGTTGGCTAATAAACACCGGCGAACACAGCCGCTCTCGGTCAGTCGCCGTCACCACCAGCACCCTTCGGGTCGTCACTCGGCTTGAGGGTACCCCGACCCTCCCACATTAACGAATGCGGGCCAAATCGTGACAGTTACGGCTGGCGGAGCCAATGTGTACAGACGCTCTATTATCCTGCAACCTTTTAGATGCGGAGCATCTCTTGCTCCGGGGGATGTCACTTGTCCGTGCCTCGTCCGCAGCGCCTCTGATGATGATTGTGGCAGGATGCCCCTAGGGATTGGCCAACCAAAATATCCATTACGAGATAGATTCGCGTTCAACCACCATCGTCATCTTCCCGTAGGGGAACCACTGAAGAAGAAGGAGGAGAAGAAGACAAAGCTGAGAAGGGGAGGGCGTGTACGTTGCTCTCAGCCGGTGCACCAACGTCAACAACCTTTACCTCACCAACGCTGACGGAGACTACCGATTTTACCACAGAAACAACAACATCGACTAGAACATGATTGACGAGTTTCGGCGCCTCGAGAACCACCGGCTCTTCACTGTCACACAACAGTACTTGCGTGCTTGCCACCGGTGTGGACCCGGACGCGGAATTTCGTCTGGCGCTACTAAACACCAGATCACTCAACATAACGGCAACACAATGGAACCACACGGAACCCCCATGGTGCTTCGCTTCCTCCTCAGGGTTCCCCACGGGAAGATGGTGTAATTTTTTTTGCCGTGGTCCATTTTACGATACGCGGCGCCAATTAAAAAACTGATGACTAGGTTGCTGCGTTACGTCCGACCCGATACAGCGTAGGTGAATTACAGCTGAAACCACACGCTTCGGTCTGCTTCTGCGTTGGTCGAGCAGTCTGGAACGTGGTGCTCGGATGCGCACTCCGCGGCAGAGGTGATGGTGGCAGTCCCTACGTTTGCACTTATATGCAACACACACACATAATAGAAAGGACGAGAATGAATAAAATAGAACGTTTCCATGGCCGCATTGGCAGTTCGGTGCGTCCGTATAAGAGCTTGCCGAGAATGATGCTGGAGGGGTAGTATAGGGCTACTGTTTTGTTTCTACGCAGCAAAAAGATCTCGGGAAATATAATTACAAATCTAACTAACTACAGAAAAAACATATTTTATGAAATCGGTAACTATTATGGGCCAAGCCAGGGGTACCATTCATTTTAATGTGTGGCTAACGGTCACTGTACTGCAAATGTCTGTAAAAGAATGGCCATTGAAGTCTAAAACTGATATTTTTGCTTGGGGGAAACGGTTCGCGCACATTTTTCATCCAGGGGTTAGGAACACGTACTTCAAGCTGTATTCTCTTGCGTATACTCTTACGGTTAATACATAGGCGGGCACGCAGTGTTTGGAAAAGCAAAAGCAAATATCTAGGTAGTTATCTGTCTATAATAGAGAGTTTTAACATATCCTTACCTTGTTTTTGTAACCGTTTACAGTGTTGCCCGGAGCCGGAGCTTCCGTTTGCCGCCGAAAACGGCACAGCTACGTGCACACTAGCGTCGAACTTTCCGTGCCGCCCTGCCGACGGCCGCCAGCGGCGCGGCGTCGCGCCGTCAGCGCCGTCGGTGAATGCCACACCAACTCGCCGCCACGGTGGTCACATGGTACACCCGTTCTGCGGGAGCGCTCTCGAGCGAGAGCTCACTCCCGCTTTTTTGAGCAGCTCTTGGGCGAAATGCATTCGTGCCCATTCGTCGCGAAAGCGGCGGTGGGGAAGCGGGAACAGGTTGGCGCACACGTGACCAGTGCGTCATCCCCCTCTCTATCGCTCATTTGCCTTTGCGCGCTGCGGCACGGCAGAAATGGGTCTCGGTTCCCAATGTATAGTGCCTGGAATATTCTAGGCACTGTACCCAATGCTCTGAGGCAAGGCAAACAGGTTTCCAGCGTCTCCAGACGTCGGCAAACGCGCGGCATGTCACGGCGCCGCTAGTGTGCACGTACCCTTGGACACGTTTTAGCACAGCTTTTCTGGTTCGCGTATTCCCACTGCCGCGGCGCACTGCCGCGACGTCTGATAAATTAGTCTGGAAGCAAATCACGCATAATTTTGTTGCTCATATCTATTTGCTTTCGTTTAAAGTAGAAGTAGCTCGAATGTTTCACTTTTTGGTGAAGCGTTCACAATAACTGTATTTGTTTGTTTGAGAATATTGTAGCCATCACGTATAAAGTAGAGCTTTAAAAAAACGTGTCGGTAGCGCCATCTACCTAGCAGAGTTCGAGTCAATGTAAAATAGAAATCGCCCCCGTGATAAATATTTAGGCAAGCAATGAATAAAATAGGTTGCAGTAACCTAGCAACTCAGTAACCTACACTACCTCGCCCAGCACAAATTTGGAGGCCTAAAAGTGCACTGCGCGGTCAGAAACTCATGTGAACTACTTGAGGCGGGCGTTTTGGGAGCGGGTTGAAACGGGAAGGGCGTTTCGGGAACGAATTGAAAGAGAAAGCGGTCGAACGTGAATGGCGTTTTGGGAAGGGGTTGTTTCTTGCTATACCCGCTGGCGCGAGCGTCCGGGTTGTCTGGGGCTCCCCCACACGCCCTTCTCCCCCGTACCTTCTCGCTTTCCGCCAGAAACAGCTACCGTACTACGCATGTTCTCAGGGCATTGACGGGAAAAGTGGCCAGTCTTGCGACAAAACCAGCACAAACGGGCCCTTTCATCCTGCCTCCCCCTTCCGTTACCTGCGTTGTTTTGCTTTGCCGGCTTGCCGCTATCCCCTTCCCCTTGTCCACGCAAGAAGGCGTTTTCGCGAGGGGCCGATCAGCGGTTGTCCAACCCCGAACAGCGCATTTGCTCGTAACAGTACGGGACTAGCTCCCTGAGAGTGGCGGAGTTCTCCGCTGTTTGCTCTTGCCTCACGGCCTGGTGGGCGCTGGGCGCAGATGCTCCTTACCCGGCGCAACCTGGTTCGAGCGATTCCCCGGAACTCAGCGGCAGCCTGTGGCTCGGCGAGAAAATCCGGCTGAACTACGCGCGCTTCCTATGTGAGGGGCTCGAGGTTGAGAAAGCTCCGACCCAGCAAGTACGGTCTGAAACGCTGGTGGCATTGCCTGCACACGTGCGCTAACTGGACGCCGTCGCCTGCCTCGGGGTCAGCGCGTTCGTACAGCTCTTGCATCGCCCGCACGTGCTTGAGGAGGCTCTCCTCGGGGTGCTGTGTGCGAAGAGCAAGCTCGTCCCTCATACGATAATAGGGTAGCAGGAACTCCACGCGGAAGCGTTCCTTAAAATGTGCGATCGACTAGAGAAGCCCGGTTGGCAGCGCATCCAACGCGCAGCGCTTCCCACTACTGCCACGGGCAGGACTTGCCTCAGCACGTCAACATCCGATGCACCTGCCGCAGTCTGGAACGAATCCAGTTGCTGCAGGCACTCGTAAACGATTTCACCTCTCCGTAGCTGGTATAGGAGGGAACTTCGATTATGAAACGCGGCTTCGAGACTGGCACTACGGCGCCCGCGAAGGGAGCCGCCGGTGCCGAACGAGCTTTCGGGTCATCTCCGCGATCATCAGGGTCATCTGCCTCATCATTGAGGTGAGATCTGCGGTCTGCAACTGGTCAGCAGCCTCCTGCGCAACGGCATCGGCCTCTGCGACTTTCCCCAAGCACTGCGGGTGATTCTTCTGTTCCGTCTCACTCCATGGGGCCATCGAGAGCGCACTTCAGAAAAAAAGCTGACTCGCCCACGCTAAACTACACGCGCAGATACCAAGCAAACCGCGCTAACTACATTCATACAGAACGCGACAAACACACCTTACACTTAAATCTACAACGGGAACAAAGGGGCATCTAGAGAATATACACGACTTAACAGGCTGAACTACAGACGCATCAAAATACAAAAAGGCTGCAGTAGTGACATCAAAACACACGAACGACTAAGGACCGGAACGCTACCGTACACTCGTGGCGTAACCACGTAAGCCATTACACAAACAACAGAAAAAAAGAGCGCAAGGAAAAACGACAGGCCTATACAGTCATCGCAATATAAGCAAGCTAAAACACTTGACACCAAACCAATTTATGTTGAGGAACTGGGCCCCGGGCCATAGCACCGCTTAGAACGCCTTTTATTCCACTTCTTCTTCTCCCCTATCGCCAATGATGGTGATAGTACTACACAAGCTCGTCGATTTCTTCTTTCCTCAACATACTCCCGCCCGCGACAATGGTTCTTGAGAAGACATGCAGAGAACCTGCAGAGGAAACACCAGAAAAATAAATGATGGCCAGTTGAGCATTGTAGTTGTGATTGTTTCATCCGGTCGGTCTCATCTCCCAGCCACTTCCATTTCCAACGGTGCTTTGAGGTGTGGTGTCGCTTCCTAGTAACGGCTCTGTTGAACGCGGGTAACGAAAGCCCGTCAAAACTTGGATCCGGGGCTTTAGATAAATACTGGGCTATCTTGGGTCGGGGTTCTTAACAACGCCGGATTGACTTTGGTTCTACGTAATTCGGTCGCCGTTTCCTTCGGTAAGAGTGGACAGTAGTCCGCATCGCCCTCCTTCATGAGAATGGTTGCCCTCTTCGTTGTTGAAAGTCAGCTGCAGTTAGCGCAGGAACCTCAGCTCGAGCACTCATATGTTGTCCTCTGTCCCTGTATCTAACCTTCCGTGTCCTGCGACAATTCAATTTGGTGTTTACGATGGCACTTTCTTACTCCAGAACAGCCAGAACTGAATGCTCCTTCACACTCTCGACAGGTTCTGTTCCTAGTTCGTCGGCCTCTTGCTTTCCGTGTGGTATGAGCTCGCTCTGCGGCTGCAGAGCGACACAAGATGCTGAGTTTGCGACGCCTACCGAAGACTTAGTGGCTGCCTTCAGGGTCGCTCCTGTCAGTGATTCGTTGGCAGGGACAAAGGGTTCTACAAAGGTAACTGGAGAGGCGAGTGGAACGCTGCGTGTCGTTCGGAGGGATCCACCTTTAGTGACGGTTTCAGGGGGTCTCCACGAAGTCTTGCCTTTGTTGAATTGCGGGGTTGTGACTACGTAGCCATTTTTGATAACGTGTCTCCAAGCAGGAAAATAATTCGAAAAATCATTCCGGGGTATAAATCAGATTCCTCACATTCCTTTGTGTAGTCATCAATATCCAATAGGTTTCTGACACAGTGAGCCTCTCCTTGGCAGCCGCAGAGGGCAAATGCCCACGGATGGGGTTGAAAGTCGCCCCATGTTCCGGCCCCAGTAGTGGTCTTGCTCTCTATGGCATGTCAAGGAATGAGGCACACTGCCCTTACATGAAAGAACTCTTTACCCAAATATTGGCTAAAACCAGCCACACCGCCCGGTACCAAATCCCAGCCCCCAGCACTGCCTTCCTTACAGCATCACCGCCCCACCGACCCGCGTCTCCTCGCGCCATCTTTCGAGCGACCAGGTCCCCAAGTCTCGCGGCCGGTGGTCGAGGGGAGGCGAGAAACACCCTCTAGTCTAGAATGTATTGCGCCAAGGCGCAACACCCCACCCTCCTCCTCCCCCAAGCTATATCGCCAAACCAGGCGCTTAATAAACGGAACGGGGAAACTCTCGTTCTTCTTCTGTCCTCGTTTGGAGACGGCGATGAATCGCTACGCCAAACACACTTTAAAGAAAAGCTTTCTACCTCTACCAGCCAACGATTCATTTGTGGGGTGCGGGACAAGAAACTCCCAATGTGGATGAGGAGGAGGAAAGCGGTTTTCACTCCCGCAGAACAGTGTAGATGACGCGGTGATAGGGCGCTATTACCCAGCGTTCCCCGTGCGCAGCTGCCTGCTCGAAGAGGAGGGTGCGTTGGAGGGACGTCTTTGTCGTCTGCTTCAGCGACGGTTATTTCGCATTCATTGCGTGCTTCCTTCGCACGGCTTGATTAACTTGTTCGACAGCATCTCCTGGGTAACCCAGACCAGACAGAATTAAGTGGTCGTACGGCTAAGATACGCTAAGGATGGCTTTGCAGGGCGGGAAAAAAATATGTGGAGACCACATACAGACATCTCTTGAGAAACGCTACCTTTTGCGCACTGGTTTCCCGAATGGGACTACGTTTTCCAAATTGCTGAATGCCAATTCCGTTGAGTTTTAACAAGTATTACAAAAGGCGAAAGGAGCAAACGGTTCTGATATATTGCGATTATAAAAGTTCCCTCATTTTTCTCGCAATTCTCCAACTTACTAAACTATACTCGGTGACAACTCAAGAATGGCACCGATTATGATGATGATGATGATGATGATGATTCCTATTGGTTTCCCCTTTGAAGCGGGGTGATGGCATGTCATCTTACCAAAAAAGGACTAATATAACCATGTTTTACACTATTGGTTTAATACTAGCGCTGCTTAGGGCAGGCACTAAAGCTTATTAGGCCCGAAATACTTTCTTTTCCCTGTTACAGGTGGTAACTGTCCTAGGCAATATTCCCCTCTCTGCTTTTCGTCCACCAGCATTATAATCGTCCCCTCGACAGCCTTGAAGTTAACTTCCTCTCTGATACCCTTAAATCCTAGGGCTTCTGAAAGCCCAATATTCCCTTCATGTAGATTTGGATGGATACCCTCACATTCTAACACTATGTGCTGCATAGTTTCTGTTTCTTTTCCGCAGACCACACATACCCCATCATTTTGTGAATACTTCCCCACAAAACTCTTAGTTGGCAGGCAACCTGCTCTAGCCTCAAAAAGCAAAGCACTGCCCCTAGAATTATCGTAGAAGTTTTCCTTTCTGATGTTCATACTCTCAGCTCTGTACATCTCTAACGACGTTTTAGCTTCCATTTTTTCCTCCATTTATTCGTTTCAATCTGCCTTGCCTCTTTTTGGTTACCTTGGCTGTTTTGGATTCCCCACTGTTCTTTCCGTATTTCATCGTTAGCCTTCTAGTCTTTCTTAACCACTGCGTGTCTACGCTTTTCAAGTATAGGTACCTAAAAACCTTAGCTGCCAACCTTCGTTGATCCATTGCCCTCAACCTCATCTCAAAGCATATTTTACTGTGAGCTTCTCTAACTTCAAACGACGCCCAGCCCATATCTCCCTGAACTGCTTCGTTAGTTGTTTTTCCAAGCGCGTCTAAGGCCAAACGTCCTACCGTTCTCTGGTTTACTTCCAGGCCTGATAGAACGTCTGATTTTAAGCAGAGTACAGCATTCGCAAACGTGAGACCCGGAACCATTACTCCTTTCCACATTCCTCTTACTACTTCATATTTGTTATACCCCCACAGAGCTGTATGCTTCATTATAGCTGCGTTTCGCTTTCCCTTAAGCTTAAGTTGCTCCTCGTGAATACTTAAGTAGTTATCCCCTTCGTTTATCCACACTCCCAAATATTTATATTCCTTAACTCTAGGTAATTCGCCTTGCTGGATAGACACCACGTCGGTGGTAGCGTCATTGAAAACCATTATTCCTGATTTTTCAGCACTGAAATTTATCCCGAGGTCAGTGGCTTCCTTGCCGCAAATATTTATTAGCCGCTTCATATCGGTTTGGTTATCAGCTAAAAGAACAATGTCGTCTGCGTATAACATTCCCGGAATATGCTGTTGTACCACTTCACCTTGCAGCATATGGGTTAGGCTAAACCCTACTTGACTTTCTTCCAGTTTCTTTTCTAACCCTGCCATGTAAAGCATGAACAGTATTGGGCTCAAAGGGCATCCCTGTTTCAGTCCCCGATGGATGTTGACCTGCTGGGCGCATTTCTGTCCTTCCCAAGTAAGGTGCACTCTATTGTCTTTATAGATTGCTATAAGGAACTGTACTAACTCGTCATCTAATCCCTGGAGTTTCAGCATTCTCCACAGCCGTTGTCTGTTTACGTTGTCATATGCCCCTTTAATGTCCAAGAACGTAATCCATAGCGGTCTATTCTGTGCTTTCACAATTTCAATGCATTGCGTTATCACGAACAGATTGTCATCCAGTCGCCTGTCTTGTGTAAATCCATTCTGCAGTTCCCCAAGTATTTCATTTTCTTCCATCCATGCTTGAATTTCTGATTTTATCGCCTGCATTACGAATCTATACACCACTGACGTTACTGTGAGTGGTCTGTATGAATCAATACTGGCGTTGTCTCCTCTGCCTTTATATATTAAATTCATCCTACTTTCTAACCAGTCCTCTGGTATTTGTTTGGTTTCTAGCACCCTATCTATTGCCCTCATAAACGATTCCTACTTTTAGGTCCAAGTAGGTTTATCAGTTGCATTGGTATTCCGTCCGGGCCCACTGCTGTCTGGGGGAAACCTTTTGCTCTGCTTTTTTCCAATCAAGGTTGCTCAAACTTATTTCCCTTTCCGCAGTCTTTTAAGGCGCTGATGTTATCGGTGCAGGTTTCCCTACCACTATTCTCCTAAACTTCTCACTAATCACTCGATGAATATGCGCTAACGCGTGCTCTCCTTCTAAATGTTCCCCCTCCTCATCAATCAGGAATTTTTGATGGTTATCGTTTTTTGAGCTTAGTGATTTTACATGGTTCCAAAACTTCTTGGATGAGCTTTTGTCCTTCCGTATTTCTGCCATCAATTGTTCGCTTTTCTGCTTGATATTTGCTTGCACCATTTTCTGCACTTCTAGTTTTTGCCCACGGTAGACATCCCACTTTTCCTTCACTACCTCCGGTTCCATACCAGTTCTTTTTGCTTCTCTATGTTCTCTCGACGCCTTTCTTCGCTGGTCAGTAGCCTCTTTTATTTCCTTATTCCACCAGCTTTACGGCTTTCTCTTCCCTTTCCATCGGTTTTGTTCCTTTGCTTCTTTCATCTTACCCTTTATGAACGCAATCATTTCGTCGTAATCCCAATTTTTGCCTGGGTATTTATTGATTTCATCTTCCAATCTATCAGCGATTATCTTTAACTGCTCATTATTCGAAATATTTCCTCCTATTGTACCTATTTCTGCATTTGTCCGGGTTGCGCCTCCAAAGTGCAAGCTAAACCGCTTGTGGTCACTTCCCAAGCTGTCTGTTCCATTTTCATCTATCCTCATTTCCCGCAGCCTTCCGTATACTGTCTCGGATACTAAACTGTAGACTATGCTGGACTGTCTGTTACCGCTTTCCCACGTTATTTGTCCGTCACACTTGCTTTCCGTGTTTACTATTACAAGCCGGTTTTCCTGGCATAGATCTATCACTAGAGAACCGTTGTGGTCTGTGTATCCATCCAAACCTTCTATATGGGCATTAATATCTCCAAATATGATTATTTCGCCCGAATCTTTGAACTCGTTATATCTCTTCTCAAACAGTTTACCATTTCCTCATTTTCCTCCCTAGCACTACTTCCAGTACAGATACACCACTCCTAACAATGTATTTTTCCCCTCTATGGTGCCTCTAACCCATAGATGCTCTTTACAGCTTTCATGCACTCTCTGCCAGTCGGTCCCTAGTTTAAGCCAACACCTCCCCCTTTCTTCATTCCTGTGGTGCTGTTGCAACCTTCCCAGACATAATTGTCTATGATAGGTGGGGCTTCTAGGTCCCGGAGGTGAGTATCGGCTAAAGCGTACACGTCTATTCCTTCCTGTTCAAGTTGCTTTTGAATTTCCACCCACTCATCTGGCTTTCTGCCTCCCAGCATATTTATGTAGCTGATTAAATATTTATTGCATTTGTTTTTCCCTTTCCGCTTACGGGGTCTGTTTTTGTCTTTTAAAATTGTTTCCACTTAAATGGCTTCTGTCAACGCTCTCAGTTACGTCCGTAGGTTCTCCGTTTAGCTCTAGGCCTGGCTGCCTCCCAGCGTTGAGTGTGCATGTGTCTCTTGCTTCCCCTTTGTCTCCTAGCTTGCCTTCCTTAGCTGCGCGGGGCCCCCTAAAAAAGCTACCGCTCTCCCACCTAAGCGCCACCCCACCTTGTTTCCTAGCCTGGGGCTGAAGTGAATTCCGTCCCACTGAAAAGCTTGCCTATGTCCGATGCTGCCCACTACCCTGTTCACGTCTATCACTTCAAGCCCAAGTTCCCTGCCGCACCTCACGATCTCGCTGTTAGCAGCGAGTACTACCCGTTCGGTGTGCACGCCCTGCTTCATCACCTCCGGCACGGTGCAGACTGCAATGAGCACATTTGGGACCGTCGCCCGCAGGTCCTTTACCCCCTTCGCTATCTCCTGGCCAAGTTTTCCCTCCTCTCCCTTTAGAACATCGTTAAGCCCCGCGGCAATCACCACAAGGTTCCTAGCTTTACTATACAAGGCCAGATGCCCCTTCGCTGCAGTCATCACCGTCTGCATCGTTTGACCTGGGAAACACCCCACCTTCACACGCTTATCCCCCTTTACCCTTTCCACTATGGCAGCGCTGCTCCTCTTCATGTTAGAGTGACCCGCAATGATTACCACGCTATCATCTGCCACGTGCCGTTCTTTACTGGTACCCGTGTTATCGACTGGTTTTGCTGTCCTATTTCGCAGCACGTGGGAGTACACTCTTAGCCAAAATGGGAGAAAATAAGACTAACTGCAGCAATTACGCCTCGCGAGGAACATTTAGTCCCCAAAAGACCAAACGCGCCAAGATTAGGGCCGTGTGCAAAATGAAGGGACCAAACGTTGGTCCCTCGACGCGAATGGGACCAACGGAAAGACTAACAGCGCCCTTTGCTCCCGCAACGTTGCTGTTGCTCCCCCTGGCGGGGGCCCTCCGACTTGTTTCTACTTGTTCGGCGGCCAGCGGGGACGGACGTGCGAAAGGTGAGCTGCGGCGGCGACGGCTTTTCCCCATTCGCCCTTTTTTTGAAGTTCGTGAGCTTGCATCTTAGCGTCAGAGTGCCAGCTATTTTTTAAAACCAACGCCAGTCGATTCGCTGTGCGTTACTGCCGACGGCGAGCTAATTTTTATTTGTTTCGGTCAATATTTACCAAACTTTTTGCTTAACCCTAAAATAGTAAAAATGCAATTTCTCTTTAAACAAGCGACCCAACCGCATAAATGACTGTCCCAGCAGGAGCAGCGTACAATAAGGAAACTAACCGCTACCTTCTTTTCTTTTCAAATTGCAGTTTTAATACATTTATAGCCAGAAATGTCAAAGCATGGTTAACACGTGGCCGAGAATCTTGAAGGGCTCTAACTTTTTAAGCAAACATATGAACACTAAAATAACAACATGGTGCTGTTAGGACGCAAAAATTACTCCCAGACATATTACATTTTAAATGAAAACGTGATATTTTAAGCAGGAAAATTACAAGAAGTCTGGCAGAACGCCGGAACTGCAACGGACGCGTACACTCTGAGGCTGAGTAGGGCAAAAATAGTTGCACCCTCGTAACCGCAACTACGTCCAGAATAAAACTAGACAAAAACGGTTAAAATCTGATGTAAACTGGCTGAATAAGGCATTTTTCTCCATATTTTGCGCAATCCGAACTTGTAATCTGCCGGACCACAGCAGAACGGCAAAATGAAGTCTTCCTCGAAGGCGCGGTCTGACCGCCGTAATAAAAATCCTCTAACAAAATCGTAGTATCTTTATGTATCTCACGGCAAGTTTTTTTTTTCTTTTTTTTTTATGAGAATACAGTGTCATCTAATGACCCCTTCTCCAGTACCGGCCCTCCTTGTTGCCGCCACGGCGAACCTAACTGGCAGTAACGCCCCCCCCCCCCCCCCCCCCTTCAAAATTGTTTGGCTTTTGGGGAACACGTTCACGAAAAATTCTCGTCCTGCAGTCCTTCCCGCACCCACCCGTCACCCGTGCCTTTCACGTGAATTTCACAGTAGCAGGCGCACGCTCGCGTGACTCATCTAACGTGGCCGAAAGCTTCCTCCACTTTTTTTCATTTTCGTTGCTCCCTCAGTGGTAGCCAAGCGCTCGCAGCGTGGTCAGCCTCAAACATTTTTGCCCCTTTCCTTTGAAAGCCTTTTTTGTGTGCACGTACGAACTCACTGTGAACTGTCCGCAAAGAGGAAATAAAAACGTGCAGATAGCCACTCCCCATGCAGAAAGCCAAGAGGACACCGTTTTGTTTGTTTCGCCCGAGGCTATTTCTTAAACATTGTTAAATTTATTCAACATTGAGAAAATTTGGCTCCTAATATATTTTTAAAATAAAAACGCATTCTTCGACACCGACATCACAGCCAGAAATCAATAATGACCTTGTTCTATACAAACCCGCACCATCAGCGCAGGAAAGCAAGTTTTCTTCCAATAATTAAATATTTCTTCTTGTTTTCTTTTTATTTTTGATTGCAGTCAAACCATTTTGATTTAGAGCTGGTGGTGACAGGAAGCGTCTCTTTCCCTACATGTCTTGTGAAAGGGAGGGAAGAGGCCCTTGTTTCGTGCTACGTAAGCCTCTGAGAATGATAGTGAACCTGCATGCGAGAAATGAGCAATCTTTCTATTTTCTGTTGCCCTTATACAGTGGTTCAATGCGTTGAGTGAGGGAGCATGAGTCCCCAGGTTCTATTGCTGGTTTGAGTGGCGTCTTTTCTGCTGGAGTCGGAAAAACAACGTCTGAGTTTCGCTTGTTAACTACCGTGGCCATGGTCTTAATTAATCCGTAGTCTTATACTCAGTGCAATTGACAGGCCACATTTGGCTGCACTACATAAAGCGTTGATTTTGCATCTTTTTGCTTTTTGAGGTATTTTTTACGGATGCTTGTTAGGGCTGCTGGAAACTGCGTTTTTCTCAATTTTGCGTCCTACTACGAATAACACTTGTTTTGTTGCCCTATTTATTTCCTGCAGGAGCGTGACGACATACGCCCATTGCCGACAGCGTCACGGTGGATGGCTGTCTCCTCTCAACGGACAAGTACCTCAAGACAAGTGGAGCACGCTTGCGCCAAGGATAGCAGCCATGTATACCCGGAATATCCCAATACTGGGCGCATCGCCTCAACAAGGTGTGCCGTACAGGCCTTCGAAATAGACTCCAACATCAAGAGTAGAGTACGGTTTACTTTTGTTGTGTATGTTGCTTACACAGTGTTGCAATAAAAAGCTTGAAAGTAACATTTTCTTTGTCGTGAGTACTTTGGCGTGAACAAGTGGCCAAGAAATACTGCTTCTGGTCTCTTGTGTTTACTCCTGTCTTCTGAATTGTCGATCTAATGGAACGACAGTCACTCATGGAGTACTTGCACGAGCCAGCACATCGTCTTTTAGTATGCACGGTTAATCCAGAGGGGAGCATTTGCAGGGGTGAACATTTAGTCTTGAAAGCATCAATTGGTCTAGGGGGAGTAATGGGAAAGATTAACGATTGATACTCAGAGGACCAACGGTTGGTCTCCAGTCGACTAACAAGGGTGACTAACAGTTGATCTGCAAGGGACCAACAGTTAGTCTTTATGGAGGACCAACAGTTGGACCATCAAGGGACTAAGTGTAGAGGGACTAACAGTTGGTACCCTTGCCGTTAGTCCCAAAAAGGACTAATTCTAGTGGCAACGCAGTTAGTCCCCAAAAGGACTAACGCAGATGCCCCGTTAGTCCTTTTTGGCTAAGAGTGTAGCTGTGCCTATTGTTGCTTCCACCCCCGGTGTCACCTCGGCGCATGCCTCCGCTTCGCTGCATGGGCCGAGGTGGTCGTCATTTGTCGGCGAAATGACGCTCCTTTCTAGCTTCTCTCTGAGCTGCTTATAACTTTCCCTCAACGGCCCTCCGTTCATGGCGTTCGTTACTTAGCGCTGCCTCCTTTTCTGCTACCCGCTTGGCTAACCCCGAGTTATCCGCTTCTACACGTTCTAGCCGCTACACCACTACGCATAACCGACACGTACCTGCTCCTTCGTCTGCCTCGCCGCCATCCCGCTGAAACTCTTCTGCGTCTACGTGCCGCGGACAGCTACCACACTGTACCAGCTTTCTACGCGTCATCTCGGCTGAAACCCCGACACAACGAGAAAGAAACCGTGCAGGTAAATACTCAGCTTCGGCTGTCCTCCGCTGTCTCTGCCGTTTCGCTGTTTTTCACTGTAGAAACGCGCTGTTTTCGGAGCACCAGGAAAGCACGTCCGTACAGGTCGACTGCGCACTGCGCACCCGGAAGTTGCCGCTGTGCCTTATCACCGTAGCTGGATGTTTCTCCGCGAGGCGCGAGTAGGGCGTTTTTGAACATGGCATGAGCCGTTCTTGTGATTTTTTGGACTTAATATGCTTATAAACGGCTCCAGTGACGACAAAAAAAAACTGCGTGAAACAAAGCAGATGATATGACGCATTTATAGCAAACCTCTTTCAAAACGCGCGCTCACTGACGTCACGGGTACGGCGCTTTGGCGGAGTGATACACTACATGAGGTGGTGCCGTTCTTGAGTTGTAACCGACTATAGCTAGTTTTAGTCGGCATAAATGGAAATCACTAAGCTCGCATGCCAAATTGCTTCGGTGGCTGCTCTTGTGTCGCGCGGTGCTGTAGCCCCTAGCTAGCACATCAGGATGGCGAGGATCACCCTTCGAAAAACGCTTCTCTCCATTTTCTTTCTGCCGACGCACGGCCTGGCTACAGCGGCGGTGGCGTCCGCCGCTCTAACCCGGCCGTGGCCGACGCTCCTGCGTACGGGGCTCCGCCCCCGCGAATTACAGGTAACGGCTAGCAGAATCTCTGGTTTCGCTCTTTGAGAGCAACGTGTGTGAATTCAAGTGACGTCGCTTGGGCAATTCTGGCGGGTGTCATTCAAAGCTTTGCTTTCAAACCGCCTTCACAGCGTGGGTTGGAGCTAATGTTTTATGCGAACGGCGCGTTTATTGATTGATTCAACAGCCCGCCACTCCGTTTTACTTGCCTCTGGTGACGCCTTCTGTCTGCGAGTGTCATGGCATAATTTGCCTTTCAAATTCTAAGGATGAGGCGCCCTGCATGCTGCTGTGGTTTTCAGTTATGCTATTTTCCATCTCGGCACCACCGGCGGGTTTGAACTTTAAGGCACCTGGCCCGCCTGGGGTGAATACCCCGCCACGGGGTGGCCTCTGTAGCATCTAGCGTGGTCCCGCGTAATTCGCGCCAACAGCGCCAAATCCTCACATAGTGGTACGTGGCGTCTGGAAAACGTTGCATTTATCGTCATGGCAACGACTGGAGAGGGGGAAAGGAGGTTGGTGACGTCGCGCAGTTTGCTGACGTCATTTTTTCCGCGGCAGCCGGGCCGGGCCGCCGGGCGCCGGCCGCAGCAACCAAGGAGGTTGTATAAAACTTCTGGAGTGGAGGGCTCCCATAGCCGGCAACGCGGGGAGGTGAAACCGGGGAAACCGGTCGGCGGCCATATTGCCGTGGGTAGAAAGGGCGCTTAGCTGGTAGGGACGCTTAGTGTCTTGCGTGTTCCTTTGGGTTTACATGGGAGATACCGATAGCTAAGTTGGATTGTTCGATTAGGTTATTTGACGGAAGCCTTTATTTCGCCTTTCGCATAAACTATTGACGTGATTCGAGCAGCGAATTAGCGTTTGCATCTCTTTGGTGAAGAGCCGTGGTGAAGAGCCTAGTTCTGTGCTAGTTCTGTGCTAGAAACACCACTACTGCTTTGAATTCAATAAAATCCGCCGCGGTGGCTCAGTGACTGAAGCGTTGTGCTGCTGAGCACAAAGACGCGGGTTAGATTTTGGTCCACGGCGGCCGCTTTTCTGATGGAGGCGAAAAGCAAAAACGCCCGTGTGTTCGAGATTTCAGCGCACGTTAAAGATGCCCAGGTGGTCAGAATTAATCTGGAGCCCTCCACTACGACGAGCCTCATCGTCTGCGTTGCGTCGGCGCATTAAAACGTCATAATCAATCAATCTTTCATTTGAATAAACGTTTATTTGGTGTCTGTAAGGTTATAGGCCGCCCCTTAAGTATTAAAATTACATGTTGCACACCATGGCCAGAGGTGCCGCCTGAACACGGCTACTAATTCCCGCATTTCACGCTGGAAAGTGCGGTACCCAGGGGTGGAACCAGGTTTTTTCTGAGAGGGGGGTCAGCTTCAATCAGTGATGATGATCATCATCATCATGAGGAGGAGGAGGAGGAGCCCGAGGAGTCGTTTTTATTTGCAAATATTTCGGAAAAGCAAAAAATTTAAGAAATATAAAAAATCGTTAACTAGACCTTTTCTACTACCTGAGGGGTCATCGTACTCCGAGATATTGAACTGCGAAGTTTAATTGCCGTTCGCATGTTTGCGTACGCAAGACAGTGAGGATCGGCACAAAGCCCCACCTGCCCATCCCACACCCTTTTGTCACGTGCCTGCCGTGAATGGTTTTTAGGTTGACAACGGGGTGGAGGCATAGGCAAAAGTGATAACTGCCACCCATTCATTCTTGGCTTGCGTTATCGCAATATGCAGTACTCGGAATCGCTATCGAAACACAGAACAAAGGGGCGGAGCTCTACGCCGGTCTTCGTGGTCTAGCATGCGTAATCATGCGATGGGGAATTAAACTTCGCAGTTCGGATGCGGTAGAAGAATTTGGCCGAATGAAACTGCGCAGAAACACGATTGCATCTAACTTTGCAATACAAACGTGCCTGCTTACTGCAGCCACTAAACAATTAATTAAACAATGTTAGTTAATTAAGCCACCGACATCAATTATTAGCACTTAATTCTATGTCCCCCAGGGCGCAAAACTTCACTGTAGAGGTGGTCTTCCCGTAAATCTACGCGCCTTATTTAAGAAAAAAAAAAACACCTGTTGACTTAATTTTGATCACCCTGTATATATCTGAGCAAACACTCGGCATATAAATTAGTGCGCAAGCAGAAACTGCAGGACACATCATGTGTGCTGCAATTTCTGCTTCCGCACTACTGCCATTGTTTATTAGTATGTCACATTTTTGTTTAATAGTAGCAAACAAACACGTGATCTCGCGCAGTCGTGCGACTACTGACCACCGCAACTACGAGTGAAAACATTTGCATATCTGCGTGAACAAGTGCGTAAACAGGTAGGTGGATCGGCACCATACTGCACAAATAGTGGGAAAGTGTACACTTATAACGCGGTAGTACTCGTTAGACACAAAACGAACTAAGCCCAAGGTTATCCCCGGCGTCTTCTTCGCGCGATTAGCGCAGCCAAATGCGACGCACGAGCACAGCATTGCTAGTTTCTACAACTTTGTAGCGTCCGAAGAATATTCACGACAAACTAAGCCATAAATGCACTCATGCGAGCGTGTAACACCGCAAGACTTTCAGCACGGAGCCGGCAGAACGCGACCGATGCGGTGCGGCTGCTGCGATGGAGTAAATTTTTTGCCCAAGGCAAGATGGCGGCCGTCGGCGTCAGTTCTCGAGAGCCGTCTCCACTCCTGTAGTTCTTACAACCTCCTTGGCAGCAACAGACGCTCGCCCAATTTTAGCGCCGGCTGCTTCTCGTGGGCCGCTCGGCAATGGCACGAGGCGCGAAAGCTGGACGAGCGGCGGCGATGCCTCGGAATGGCCGCCGCCCGTCGTTTGGTATGTGTGTGCAGTAACGCGTTTAATAATTGAACGAAGAAAACATGTAGGTAATAGTGCGTTTTCTGACGCGTTTAATAATTGAACGAAGAAAACATGTAGGTAATAGTGCGTTTTCTGGTGTCGAATTGTTGTCTTTGTAGCGAAATTAATTGGAGCGTTACACGAACATTCTTTTCGGTTTTCCTTTATTCAAAATTCATGTGAGGACATCTTTGAATCGAAGTCATGAAAAAACATGCACTACACTCATATATTGCACATACATGTTATGAAAACACTATTGGGACTCTAAGCAAAATTATAGCATGCAAATTTAAGCATACAACATTGCACAATAGGAAAAAAAACGTGTGACATACACATTTAGGTACACAATAATTGATTACGCAGGCAGAACTTTGAAAGTTTTAGTCACTATACAGATTTGTTTTCGCGCACACCTCGGCGGGAAAAGAAAAGAACTTGACAGGTCCCACTCAGTGTATACTTATTTCTTGGGCTCGCCTCGAGACAGGAATATTCTTAGACATTCAAGAAATTCGTTTCAGTTCAGATCACGGAGCAAGATAAACAGGAGCGCCGACTTCGCTCTCTCCGGCGGGCTCTTAATGTCCATAACTCGCGGAGCACAATGTAGATGGCGCAGCGAAAGGGACCTTAGCCGGCGGAGGCTAAGCGGCCGGCGTTCCCCGTGCGCCGGCGGGCGAGTTGGCGGAACGCATTTCGTCGCCTCTGTCGTCTGCTTCCGCGACGGTAGTTTTGTGCACGGACTGCTTTGGGCCTGCATGGCGCCGCTTCGCGTTCATTGAGCGCCTCCTTTCCACAGTTGATTAACTTGTTCGACAGCACCTTCCGGGTAACCCGGACCCGAAGGAATTGAGTGGCCGTACGGCAAAGATACGTTAAGGATTGGTTTGCATGGCGGGAAAACAAAATATAGAGACCACATACAAACATATGGCTGCTATACAAACACTACCTTTTGCGCGGTGCTTGCCGAAAATGTGGCTCCGTTTTGTAAATTTGGGAATACCAACTTGGCTGTGTTTTAACAGGTTTTACAAAAGGCGGAAGGAGCAACTGGTTCTGATCACTGGCGATTATAAAAGTTCCCTCAGCTTTCTCGCAGTTCTGCAACTTGCGTCCAAAACAGAGTGTGCCTAGAACACGGGCCGGCACTTACACGCTCATCAGAAAAGAACAGAAATGCGATAACATCACCCGCGACTGCCCGCGACGTAGCAATCTGCCCAAGATCAAGTCCCTGACAGTGCGGTCTTTTCACAAGCCTTCATTTCGCGATAACTCGCCGAAAGAAAAGGTTTAACGAGCCGGTTGTTTTGCTGGTCAGCCGCTTAACGAAAAAAAAAAAAAAACGCCGGGAACCCTGGTAGGCCAAAAAATTGCAGCCATACAAATCGCAGCATTTTATTTGGAGACCGCGGTGTTATCGACGAGATAACACGACCGTAAGCGACAGTGAACATCGGGCGGTAAGTTGCGGCATGAGTTAAAATGAAGTATGCGTTTGATATTCTTGGGTTCCTTATCAAGCTGACAGTGTTTTTGTACACTTGATACAACAGGGCAGCCGTCCATTTCAGTCATTGGCACAGAAATGTGCATCATTGCCGTTCGCCGATGGAGACTCCGGGCGACCCTCGTAAGCGTTGTCCGTGCGCAGAAGCAGCATAAATAATTAAGCACGCGGCCGGAGAGCGGGATAACAACAGAGGGTAACCTTTGCGCTGCAGCGATTCGTCGTAAGCAGAATCACGCTAGACTGCATGTTGTAGGGTTTCATATTACTCTTGCTCATTCTTTGGTGCTTCTGAAGTCGTCGTCGTTCAGTTGCGTCTTACATGTGCTGGGTTAGTACAATATTTTTAGTGGATATTCATAATGTCAGACTAAACGTTCCGGGAATAAGCGATCGCCATGTATGCGGCGGCGTGCGATTATCTGCGCCGTCTATTGCCGCCGCGCACGGGTGTTTAAATTCCGCGCGTGCACGCATGCCTCCTGAATAGTAGGACAGGCATAAGACAGACGTCGCTGAGCAAGAAAAGATGCCTCTGGGGAGAGCGAAGAAGGGAAGAGCCATGTACAGAGGCACAGCGACGAGAGGGCGAACGAAGGAGGCAGAGAGCAAAGGGAAAGCTGGGCGGCCGGTGGCGCGTGGACATTATCCGCCCGAGCAAAAGATTTTTTCTGGGCCACAGTCGGTGCTCCTCTTTATATCTTGCTCCGTGGTTCAGATACACAATAATCGGGAACCTATAAATTAAAAGAAAGCACGCACAGGTATGCTTCAAGGCCTGCCTTTTTGGTCAGTTAACACAAACTCTGAAAGAAAGCGTTAACCCGGACATAAACCTGCATAACTGCCGATAAATCATGTTCACACAAACAAAATGCAGCGAGAAAAAACTGTTGCAACACAATAACCGCACTATTGTTGCCCACTCATTGCTGGATGATATCTGCGTACAAAAATAATGCGCGACCACGTCGTGTAGCACAGAACACAATCGCAACACAAATCGAACGCACCGTCTTTTCTTTTAATGGCCCGTGAACAGTCTCATTACGGGAGGTGGGGGGTGGGGGGGGGCGGGGGAGAAGACGCGCAGAAAAAAAAAGCGTTCCCGTATTGTAAGCCCAATGTAGTACCATGCTCATTACTTCCAGATATCGGCTAGGTTGTCCCAAGCTACTCTCTAGCTCGTGTGTGGGCCGCGCCTCTTATCTCATCCTGTCCGATACGGCATGACGCTTCTAACTTCTATGGAACAGCAAGGTCACTCGTGATAAGATGAAAAGGCCCGGGCGCGCACGTTAGATTGAAGAGCAAAGCCGGCAATGCTACTTTTTTTTTTTTTTTTCAATGAGCGAAACGCTTGCAATGGGGGCTGCAGACAGCGCATGTATTTCGGCTTGGCCTTCCACTGATCACTGTGCAAATCGAGTGGCATTGAACACCGCGGTATTCGCCAGATTTTTCGGAGCACTGAAGCAACGCTTGGCAGCAGTTTTGCCGCAAATATCCATTTTTGGAGCAAGATGGCACAGGAAGAATTGGCCAGGGCACACCGCCCCCACGCCAACAGTCGCCGTGGTAATAGGTACGCAGTCAATGACAAGAAGCGCCTACAGTTGAACTTGTATTCTTTGTGAGCAGGTGCAGCGTGATGACTTTGGAGGGGTTGAGGAGATTCACCAGAGGAAACGTCCAATGAAGTCTCAAACCTTCCTCGACTTGGGGCCCCAACCAACCCACTGCACGAAACAACAATAAAAATACATTGACAAGAATCCTGAATCAACGTTCAAGTAGTTACTAAGGCACTCATAAAACGGCAATGCCGCCTCAAATTCACGTTATGAGCAAGACTGTGCGCGCCGAATGCGCGTTTACTTCTATTAAAACTTTTTGTACCTGCAAGGATGGGATAATTTACACATTAGTTTCCACTCCAAGACGACTGACATGTCTCATTAACTTCCCGTTACATGCGCGAAGTATTTTGAAAACATAAGAGTGCGATCGATCGGCTTTTTTGGAAATTACTATAACTTGTAAAAAGCTAATTTGCTTACCTGTCATCTTTGGAGAATACGAGAAATAGAGAACCACTTTATTTTACGGCTGGGTGAGGGGGAGGAGGTGGCGGTGGCCCACAGGGTTTCCGCGACCTGTTGGGCCCTGGAGACGAGGGTGGTCTGGGTCTCCAGGGTCGAGCTCCGCAGGGCCTGCTCCCAGTGGGTGGGTGTGGGGAAAGGGGGCAAAGGGGAGCGCGGGCAGTCACAGAGAGAGTGTAGTTGAGAGTCCCGGGTGCCGCAGAGTGGGAAGAGTGAGGAGGGGAACAGGGAAGGGTGTGAGTGGGAGAGGGAGGCTCTGCAGGGGAAGGAGTGCGTTTGGAGGAGGCGCCAGGTTCTGGCCTCCTCCTGTGTGAGGCTGGGGTGCGGGGAGGGGGGGGGGGGATAGTGGCGGCGGAGGAGGCGGTAATGTTGTGTGATTTCCCTGTACGAGATGAGAATGTCCCGGGAGCTAGGAAGGCCGTGTTTGGTCTCCAACGAAGGGCCTGCTCGGGTGGTCATAGCTCGAGCTTCTCGGTTGGCCGCCTCGTTGGCACCTATTCCTGTATGGGCGGGGACCCACAACAAGACCACGGGGTGAGGAGGGGGTTTTCGGGGTAGAATTTGGAGGGCAATTTTGGATATCCGGCCAGCTTGGAAATTTCTGATTGCGGATTGTGAATCTGACAGGATGGTGTCTGGACAGGGATGGTGTCTGGACAGGGACAGGGCGAGGGATATGGCCGCCTCCTCCGCCGCTGTGGCTGAACTCGTGAGGACAGTGAGGGAGTCCTGAGGTGTGCTATCCTCGGAGAGCGCTACTATGGAGAATGCAGATAGGGGAGGGGGGGGGGGTAGCTAGCAGCGTCTACGTAGATGGTATGAGGTGAGGGGTGGTGCAGGCGTTGCAGGTTCGCTGCGCGTGCAGCACGTCTGGCCGCATGTAATGTGGGGTGAGAGTTGCGAGGTAGTGGCTTAATTCTTATGAGTAGGCGAAATTCTCTAGGGATGGGGACGGAGGATGGGGGGAGGATAGGGGTTGAGATGGAGAGTCGAGCGAGTATGGAACGCCCAGTGTGGGTGCGGGCCAGTCGGTGGATTTGTACCGTGCGGTGGGCTTCGATGAGTTCAGACGTGGTGTTATGTACACCAAGGTGAAGGAGGCGGTCGGTAGGGGCATTTGGTGGAAGTAAAATAGCAGCCCTATAGACTTTGCGGAGAAGGCAGTCCGATTTGGCTTTGTCTGATACGGTGAGCCTGCAGTATGGGAGGTGGTACGTGAACCTGCTAATTACGAAAGCATGGAGCAGCCGAAGTCGCTCGGGCTCCGTGAGGCCGTGGTGCCGAGATGTAATACGTCTGAGGAGTCCGAGAAACTTGGCCGAACTGTTTCGCCCTGTGTTGCTGCACCACAGAGCTGCGCAGCACTGGTGACGCTCCTTCCTCCACGGCCCCATATTTAGAATACATTCGAATATATTTTATAATGCAGCGAAACTTTCAGCCCGTGGAGGCGTTTATGCAACCCTTCGCACGCCGGCTCGCTTACGCACGCACCGAACTGGCCCACCGCGGGCGCCGAAAGAAAGAAAAAAAGATATTGGCGCCGGTGAGCTGTTGCGCATGCGTGAGGAGGCGTGGAAGCATGCACGGTGTGGAAAGAAAGAAGCGCTGAGGGAAAGGGAAGGGCCACGCCGCAGCACCTTCCCGCTAGGATCGCCACAATTTCGGAAACCGAAACTAGCCAGAGTCGCTGACCAGTGACGCCGCGACCAAGCATGGTTGCCCTGCTTATTCACCACCTGTTACGAATCCACTGTGTGTGCGCGTGGCCTCCGACACCCCACAGCGCCACAGCGCACCGAGATACTTTCCCACATATGCTTTATGCTGAGAGGGAGGGGGGGGGGGGGGGGGGGACCACTTGATTCGATCATGTGACCTGAAAACACGGCGAGGCCTGAACCCTCTTGAACGGTCGTCGACAGCGGTGGCCGCCAATTCATAGCCACTTACTCTGCAAGCGTGTTTTTGTTTGTGTATTTGCCAAACGCCGCCTCTTAACCTTCCCAATTCAGCACGATACAGATAACTGCCCGATTATCAGCCTCTGACAGAATTTACTTTTCGAATGGACACCTCAAAACAACCTTCCTCCTGCCCCTTCAAATATATAATCCTGTATTGACCACAGCCATAGCGTATACATTCCGAGCTTATTTTTCACTTCCTTCATTGAAAAACACCCCGAGAATCGAATCGCCTACCATCTGCCGGGCTCCTGCTAGTATGATCGATGAGTCTACATGTATGGCCGTCATTGAAAATCACTTTTTTTCACCATAACCCACCATATTTATGTTCCTAATGCTGTTTTGTATTTCACCCGCATTCTAACAGCGTGGCGGTTGCACAACCCGTAAGTTCGTCGTTGCCGAAAAAAATACCGACAAAATGCAGAGCGCTCGTCAGGGCGTGCCTCGCGGTTACCGCTGCGCGTTCTCCGCACGCCTAATGGTTTTAGCAAAATAAAATTGGCAAAAAACACAAGGAGCAAGAAACTACCGAGCGCTCGTGAGCGCGTACGTGGTCGCCGATTCGCGCAATGGCTTTAGCACAAAAACACACAAAAAAAACTCCAGCGCTGCCGTTAAGCGCTGCCGCACATGTAAGGCTTGGCATGAAGAACACGACGATATCGATGCATGTGACGATGACTACTACTAGCACAGTGCAAAGCAATGACGGTACATGTAAATAAACAATATCAAACTTGTACAAATGCGGTGCGACGTGTCCTTCAGTGCTGACGTATAAAGACATCCTGCAGCTTCGTAATAAGTCAAGCCTTGTGCGACTTAGTGCAAGCTTCGCTAGTGGAACGGGTAGAAGTCTACAATGCTGAGGATGACTTTTGCATCCACCACTCGTCGCAAATAACACGACGACCTCTTCGATGCATAATACGACGATAGCACTGCAACTATGCAAATAAACAATGGTACTAAAACTTAACTATGTGTCCGGCAATTGTAACCTGAAACAGCTTCGCCATTCGTCTTCCGCTTGAGTGCAAGATTCCCTATTTTTTTGTTTTCCACTACTGATTTATTGCCGCTAATTGTGTATCTTGTATT